>NW_023270504.1:20254044-20669544 GCF_011800145.1 Mirounga leonina
AAAAAAAAAAAAAGAATAAGATGGAAGGAACTTTAAAAAAAAAAAAAGAAAGAAATTCAGATGGTGTGGAGTTATCCTTACAAGATGTCAGCCTTTGTAAAGAGTCATGGGGAGCAGCAAATCTGGAGGCTTCTTATGAAGAGCCACACGGGTCCAGTTCTGGATTTTGTGGTGAAGCAGATTTGATGGAAAAGAACTGATAAAAAGAAATCTGGGAAATAGGTTGCTGGCATCACAAGGAGGATAAAAATACCAAAACATAAATCAAACTCCCTGCAATCACTCAGACTTTTCCATCTGGCACAGAGTCTTCTCCAATATGGTTCTTCACCACGGGGTCAGCTTCATCTGAGAGCCGATCTTTTCGTGCCTCTCCAGTCAGTCTCTCCTTTGCTCACAGACTTTGTTCTTCTGCCCTGTGGTAGGGTTCTCCAGAGAAACAGAACCAATAGGATATACACAGAGAGAAAGATTGATTTGAAAGAATTGGCTCACACAATTGTGGGACAGGCAAGTCTGAACTTTGTGGAGCAGGCTGGCAGGCAAGAAATTCAGGGAAAAGTTGATGTTGCAATTTTGAGTATGAAATTGGCAGGCTGGAAAGTCAGGCAGGAGTAGACAGTGCAATCTGGAGGCAGATTTGCCTCTGTAAAAAACCTCAGTCTTTGCTTTTAGGGCCTTCCACTGATTGGACGAGGCCCACCCTCATGATGGAGAGTAATCTGCTTCACTCAGAGTCTATTGATATAAATGTAAATCACATCTAAGAAAACGACCTTCAGGGCACCTGGGTGGCTCAGTCAGTTAAGCATCTGCCTTCAGCTCAGGTCATGATCCCAGGGTCCTGGGATCGAGCCCCACATCTGGCTCCCTGCTCAGTGGGGAGCTTGCTTCTCCCTCTCCCTCTGCCATTCTCCCTGCTTGTGCTCTCTCTCTCTCAAATAAATAAATAAAATCTTTTTTAAAAATAAAAACAACCTTGGGCGCCTGGGTGGCTCAGTTGGTTAAGCGACTGCCTTTGGCTCAGGTCATGATCCTGGAGTCCCTGGATCGAGTCCCGCATCGGGCTCCCTGCTGACAGGGAGTCTGCTTCTCCCTCTGCCCCTCCCCCCTCTCATGTGCTCTCTCTCATTCTCTCTCTCAAATAAATAAATAAAATCTTTAAAAAATAATAATAATAAAAAATAAAATAAATAAAAATAAAAACAACCTTCATAGCAACATCTAGACTGATGTTTGACTAAACAACTGGGCACCACAGCCTAGCAAACTGACAAATAGAATTAACTATCACATGCTTCATTCTCTAATTCACAGCACTCTGTTGCCAGTGTGTCCAGGGGGACCTCTTCTTCCTCCTGCAGCTCCAGAAAGCAGAAAGCAAGTATGGACCACCCCAGAATCCTTTCCACCAATCCTTTCTCCCTAGCCTACCACATCCTTCAGAAGCAATGAGAAATACCTATTCACCAAAATGTTTGCCTCCTTTTATTCTCTTGTGTACTATTTCACTCCACCATCCCTATATCCTGACGTGGTAGGTTCTCTTCAGAGTTGATTCAGCTTTCAATCACACCTACAACTGAACTTTTTATTTTTATTTCTATTTATTTATTTTTTTAAGAGAGAGACAGGGCAGAGGGGCAGAGGGAGAGGGAGAGAGAATCTCAAGCAGGCTCCATGCCCAGTGTGGAGCCCAACGCAGGGCTCAATCTCACGACCTTGAGATCATGACCTGAGCCAAAATCAAGAGTCAGATGCTTAACCAACTGAACCACCTAGGTGCCCCTGAACTAAAGACTTTTTAAAAAAAAATCTCTGTTCAAAATGAATTTTGAATTGTTGCTCATTTTTAGTTTAGGAAATTACTATTACTTAAGTGATTGCATTTTTACTCAAATGAAAGATTTACTGAATTCTGATTCTTATGATAGGGTTTCGGGTAAAGTTGACTTAAACATTTTTTTTAAAGCTGTTGGTTTACTGTTGTTTTCCCAGTTCCCAGTACAGTGCCTGGTAGGTAATAGGAGCTCATTAAACACTTGTTAAATGAATCTGTTAATGCAGTAAATTAGTTAACAACAATAATTTAGATTATTCTTACATTCTAAGGTAAATTTTATTTTATATATATATTTTTTAAGATTTTAGATTTTAAGATTTAGGCGCACCTCTAAGGTAAATTTTAATTAGTCATGGTGCATTATTCTTTCAGAACACATCTAAATTAGATTTGCTTGTTGAGTGACTGATTGATTCTTCTGTGCTCCTATATGGGACTGGGTCTGTTTCTTCTCTTGTGTTGTCCTTGTCATCAGGATTATAAAATGAATCACATAGTTTTCCATTTGATTCTGTGCTCTGAAAAGGCTTGGATAGGATCGGAATTATCTATTCTTGGACTGCTTGGGAGAATTCATTGTAAAACACAGACCATGCTTGGACCATGGACCTTTTCAGTGGGTATTCCTTCGACAATGATTTCAATTTCTTTTGTGGTTATTGGTATATTCAGATTTTTTTCTTATTGTGGATCCAATTTTTGACATTTAGGTTATCTGCAATAATTGTCCATTTCATTAAATATATTGGCATAAATTACACATGGTATTCTCTAATAACTCTGAAAATCTCCTCTATATCTATAGTATGCATCTTTCTATCCCAAAGTTAAGTTTATCTTCTCTTTTTTATTAAACTTTCTAAAATTTATCTCATTGCTTGTTTTCCCCCCAAAAAAACCTACCTTCATTTTCTATTTTCATTAATTTTAGGGTTGCCAGAGTTAACAAATAGAAATGTAACATGGAGGCCTCTGGCTGGCTCAGTTGGTGGAGCATGTGACTTGAAGTCAGGGCTGTAAATTCAAGTCCCAGGTTGGGTGTACAGATTACTTAAAAAAAAAAAAAAAAGTCTTAAAAAAAATGTAAGATGTATGTTCCCTAGTTTCCCATTTTATCTTTATTATTTCCTTTCTTTTCTTTTCTTTGGGTTTGTTACACGTCTAGCTCATTGAGTTAAAAGCCTAGGCACTTATTTTCTTTCTTATTTTCCAAAAAGTGTATTTAAAACTACAGATTTCCAGGGCACTTGGCTGGTTCAGTTGGTGGTGGAGCATGTGACTCTTGATCTAGGGGTCATGAGTTTGAGCCTCACACTGGGTGGAGAGATTACTTAAAATAAATTAATTAATTTAAAATAGATAAATTAGGGGTGCCTGGGTGGCTCAGTCGTTAAGCCTCTGCCTTCGGCTCAGGTCAGGATCCCAAGGTCCTGGGATCGAGCCCCACATCGGGCTCCCTGCTTAGTGGGAAACCTGCTTCTCCCTCTCCCAGTCCCCCTGCTTGTGTTCCCTCTCTCGCTGTGTCTCTCTCTGTCAAATAAATAAATAAAATCTTTAAAAAAATAAAATAAAATAAAATAAAATAAAATAGATAAATTAAACTACAGATTTCCTTCTTTGGTCCCATCCCATGGGTCTTAGTATATAATGTTCTTTTTTGTTCCATTCTAAATAATTTGTTACTTCTATTTGGACTTTCCCTTTAATACAAGAGTTATTTAAATGTCTCTTTTCATTCTTAATTTTTTAAGTATATAGATTTGAAGATGGTTCTTTTTATCCTGTTTCTAATTTTATTATATTGTAATCATTGCATGCAGCCTGAAATTTATTGAGCTTTTCTTTATGGTCAAGCATCTACTTCCCAAATCTTTTGGTGTCATGTTACATATAGAAAGTGATATTTGCATGTCTCCTAGGGGCAAAAGGAATTTAGAGCCCCAGACTAGGATGCTGGGAGGAGTCAGGCTACAATCCCCAAACCTCTGGCCCTGGTATAAAGGACCCACATAGTACACAGGTTGGGAAACTGGCCTATTACATGCTCAATTCTTGTACGTGTTTTATGTGAATTGAAGAAAATGCTATTTCTCTACCTGTTGAATATATATACCCAACATATATGGGATATGTATGTTTCGTTATGTTTAAGATTTTAATTGTCTGATTCAAATCTTCTATAGTTACTTCTTTTGATCTGTTGTTTCCTTAGTGATGACATCCTCCTCCTTTTCCTCCAGTGGCAAACACTGTCCTGCATCTGGTGCTTATCATTCCATGCGTTTCGTTAGGCTTTAACTTCTATGTATGTATCCTGAATACCAATACATGGTATTCTTTTGGTTGTTTGAAATTTCATATAAATGACATCTTACTGAATGTATTTTTTTTTGACAATTTGCTTCTGTCATTCAACGTTACATTTGTGAAACTCATCCCTATGCTGAATGTGAAGCTCAAGCTTAATCATAATCTAATCAGATTCATTTATAGTAATCTTTTTATAAATAGAATCCAAGTTAACTACTCGTTTTCCTAATACATTTTCTAATGCATGTTTCCAGTTTTTCTATTTTAACAATGTTGCTCTGAACATTCTTGTCTGAGTCTTGTTGACTTCCTGTGGCAAGATTTTCTCTAGAATGAATGCGCCAGAGTGGAATTGTAGGCCTTAGGTTATGTGCATATGTAACTCTTCCAGACATTACCAAATTGTTCTCCAAAGTGGACATACCAGTTACCTTCCCTCTAGTGATACAGAATAGGCCCTATGGCTCTATGCCTTCGCGGACAATTGGTATCATATTTATATTTATTTTTGCCAAGCTGGCTAAAAAATTGCATCACGTTATGCTTTTATTTGCATTTTATGAATCTTAATATAAGGTTTATCATCCTATTTGTTATTTGATATTCCTTTTTATTCTTCCTTCCTTTTTTTTTTTTTATTATTTACTTATGTATTTGAGAGAGAGAAAGAAAGAAACAGCATGAGAGGGGAGAGGGTCAGAGGGAGCAGCAGGCTCCCCGCTGATCCGGGAGCCCGACGTGGGACTCAATCCCAGGACCCCAGGATCACGACCTGAGCTGAAGGCAGTAGCCCAACCAACTGAGCCACCCAGGCGCCCCTTTTCCTTCCTTCTTAATACAGTGCTGTTGATGAGAAATCTGACGTTGGTTTGAATCTCGTTCCTTTGCAGGCATTCTATTTGTTTTGTCTGGAAGATTTTAAGGCTTTTTTCCTTATCTATTCCATTCATAAATTTCGTACTATTTGTAGGAGCTTTCTTTCTTTTTTTTTTTTTAAAGATTTTATTTATTTATTTGAGAGAGAGGATGAGAGGAGAGAGAGAGCACATGAGAGGGGGGAGGGTGAGAGGGAGAAGCAGACTCCCCGCTGAGCAGGGAGCCCGATGCGGGACTTGATCCCGGGACTCCAGGATCATGACCTGAGCCGAAGGCAGTCGCTTAACCAACTGAGCCACCCAGGCGCCCTGTAGGAGCTTTCAATCTGAGGAAGCAAGCCTCCTTTGAATGACTTATTTAAATGTTCTGCCTCTCTTCCCTACTCTATATTCTTTCTCTCTGGAACTCTTTTTTCTAAAAAAGATTTATTTATTTATTTATTTATTTATTTATTTATTTATTTGAGAGAGAGAGAGCACATTGGCAAGCAGGGGGGAGGGGCAGAGGGAGAGAGAGAATCCCGAAGCAGACTCCCCACTGAGCACGGAGTCTGATGCGGAGCTTGATCCCGGGAACATGAGATCATGACCTGAGCTGAAACTAAAAGTCAGCCGCTTAACTGACTGAGCCACCCAGGTGCCCCTGAAACACTTATTAGATAAAAATTAGAATTCTGGATCGTTCACCTATCTTGATTATAGTGAGAATTTTATAGCTCTGTTTTCTAGTTCATTAACTTGTTTTTCAGCAAACTTCATTTAGCCCTTTTATTATTTCAAAATCAGATTCCATAATCTCTAGCTTATTAATACTTGTGTGTATTAAGTCTTCACATTTCTTGCACAGCACAAATCATAACTTATTGTAAAGCCCTAATCCTCTTGTTCTACTAACTCCATTTTCTCGGATGGAAGTGTGACCATCTGTTGCCTATCCTCTCTCTCTTTCACGATGGCCTTCTTTCAAGTTTGACATTCTTCATTTTTCGCTCATCTCTATAGAAGACATTCCCTGTTAGACCTACATAGCCTGTTTTGAGGAAGGATAGAAGGCACCACTGGTTATACCTTGGTGGCTAGTGTTCTGGTGCAAGTGCTCCTCATTCTTCCCCGATATCGCCAGACCCTGAAGGTGGGGCCCTGCCTTATCTTTCTTACTGTCACCCTCCTCGCCATTTTTCTTCCCATGGGAGATAGCACCGCCATTACTATCATCTGGCTGAAGGGGTGGTGAGGAGGGATCAAACCATCTAGATATTCCTGCTGTGGTACCTGAATTGGTCAATTTATTTGAACTTTGAACATTTTCCTGCTCCTCGCATTTATCACTTTGGGACAATGAGCATTCAGGGTGTCTTTCCTATATTTTGCAGCAAAAAAACCACTGTTCTAGTTTTAGCTATGGTAGATCTTCTTCACCTGGTCTTATGTCATGCAGGCATTTTTGTCATAATTGCTGGTCCCTGGAAAGTTTCCCCTCTTGTTTTCCATGCAGTTGTCATTTTCTTCATCTACCTTTTCCATTCCTTATAGGAATTTGGAGCTAGAAGAGAAGGTTGCGTCATTTTTGTTCAATCCATTATCTTCAAGCTTACCCTTTTACCATGCTTGAATTATCCACAAGAGAGAAATAATCAAAGAAGTGGTCGATAGGAACCAAAATATCACCTTTTCTAATAAAAAGCCACTGGAGAATGTAGCTTAGCATGAAAGGCAAATGAGCTTACTCATACTGAACCAGAATTATCCAGACTTAACCAGCCAAACCCAACAGCCCCAAGTGCACCTGGGGTAGCCCTGCCCTGCAAGAGGGAGAGCTAGTACTTTGTTGGGCTGACTGGCTCCCAGAGAGGAAGAATGAAACCAAGCCAATCGTGCTCAGTTTATTATTCCAGAATTTACCCACCAGATTACATCACCCTCTCCAAGAACACAGGAGATCTCCTAAGTCAAGTTCCTTCACGTATGGAAGGTGCATCCATTTCCTGTTTCCACGGAAACAAATTACAACCTGGTGACTTAAAACAACACGAGTTTATTCTCTAGTAGTTCTGGAGGTCAGAAATCCAAAATCCATTTCACTGAGGTAAAGTCAAGGTGCTGGCAGGTTTTTTGTTGTCCTTGATCGTTCTTGTTTGTTTGTCACTTATGGCTGCCTGAGTTTTTGGCTTGTGTCTCCTTCCTCCGTTGCCGAAGCTCATCATTCCCATCTCTGGTCTTGTCATCACATCACCTTCCTCTCTGACTCTTACTCCTCCTGTGTCCCTCTTATAAGGACCCTTGTGGTCACATCAGGCCAACCAGATAATCCAGGATAACCTTCCCACCTCAGGATCTTAACTTACATCTGTGAAGTCCTTGATATAAGGTAACATATTCACAGGTTCCAGGGATTAGGACGTGGACATGTTTGGGGAACCACTCAGCCTACGACAGAAGGTAGTATCAAAAGTTGGTTAAGAACTATTCCCCCACTGGAGCACCTGGGTGGCTCAGTCGGTTAAGCATCTGCCTTCAGCTCAGGTCAAGTTCCCAGGGTCCTGGGATCGAGTCCCGCATCAAGCTCCCTGCTCTGGGTAGTCTGCTTCTCCGTTTCCATCCACGGCTCCCCCTACTTGTGCTCTCTCTTCCTCTCTGTCAGATAAATAAATAAAATCTTTAAAAAAAAAAAAAAGAATTATTCCCCCACTAATATTCCCTCCATTTTTGTTCTCTTAAACCACTGGTGTAGACATTAAATCTCTGTCAACCAGAGGTGTATCTGACATCCTTAAGAGAGGATCCCAGCAGGCTATCAGAACAGTCCTGTCCCATCTTCAACGAGACTACCCTCCCCTCTTATATCGACCAACTTTGTCTCCTCCCAGGAACAGTGATGGGAAAGAGATTTCACTCACAAAAGGTTCCAAAATAGTTCCCTAGAATGCATTAATTAAATAGTTCAATGCCATTTTGTATCCAAGGCTGAAATTTTCCTTTTTCTTCCACCCATGTTTATCATGCCTATCCATGTTGTCAGCAGAGCATATTAGAGGTTCAGGATGGAGATTAAATGACAAAACTACACTATTCCAATATTAATATGCACAACAAAACCTCAATAACAAAATGCCAATAATGTTGAGGGGGGAATTTTTTTTTTAACATAAACCTCTTCCCTTGATCAAATGTCTAGGTAGAAACTAAGGTCCCAGGAATGAAATCCAAATCATGAGACATGAAAGTTCAAAGAATGTACGGTTCAGAATAAAACTATCTTGTTTTGTGTGTTAAAAATCAAAGAAATTAAAGTCCAAAATTCACCTCTCCCAACTTTTTATTCTACTTTGTCTCAGCTGGAGGGGATTTCAAATGTCTGGGTTGAGTCAGGGATCTTTAGCAACTACAGCTTAAGCTGGATCTCACTGGAATGAGGGCAGCTCCTACAGGGCCTCCAAATTAGAGAACAACAGTTACACCAGTAAGTCTGTAATGTGCTTTTTCCTAGAGTCTACAGATTTAGTAGAAGATGCAAAATGATCATAGCACCAGCTGTACCCATACCATAGCCAGAAAAGCCGTTTTTTTTTTAGCAGGTATCTCAAGCAAAATACCCAGAACCAGTATTTGGGGTTGCCAAAGACTGTTGCAGAGACAGCAGCCTCACCAAAAGCCAATTGATTGAGACCAAGAGTCCAGAATCCCTGCACTGTGAATTAAAACCAGTTAGGAGAAATTTACTAGCTACAGGTTAATTTCTGCACAATGGTGCCTTGCATTTACCACAACGGGGAAGCAGAAATGTGCAGTGGCAAACCCTTCAGTCATTAGACCTTATTTGCGGAGCTGTTCTTTCCCACCCAGATAGTCAAAACCTGTTCATTTCCATGGCCCTTTTGACCTTTCGGTGCCTGCACCATACGCTGCAGGGAAGGTGCATTCCGACCGGGAACAGAGCTCCCACGATAACCAGGAAGCATTTTTATTCCTGTGCTGCAGGGGCTTTTTCCACCACACCTTTCTGTGGAATTCCTTGGGCCTTTGAAAACCATCACCTGGGGAGGATTTTTCCATCATGTTTAAATAACCGGGGTCTAGCAACCTGGAGGACAAGTAGAAGGAGGGATTCTTGAGCCACATAAACGCAAACTTAGTCCATCCACTTTTGCCCTTGAAGATAGTTCAAAGCAACATAAAAGAGGAATTAAAATTGGGGCTGTTTGTTCACATTACCCACCCAGACCTGGTACTAGCACACTGAAAACTTGTCTCTCACTAGTGCTCTGTGGTCCAAAGAGAACCCAGCTGCCCCCACAGTTTAAAAACAGCAAATACTTTCCTCCTCCTTTAATATCTAAAAGGGCAGTATATGAAAAGACTTTATATAATTGAATCTTTGCCTCGGCTCGAACTGCTTATTAAGGCCTCTTCAGCTTGCTGGCCCCTGCTAAGTCCTTCTCTATGGCCCCTGTGCCCTTGCCAAGGCCCTCTTCCAGCTTCTGAGTGGCTTTTCCAAGGCCTTTTTTCCCAGGCCCCCACTGTTAAGAGCCAACTGCACCACCATAAAAACCTACCTGGCTCAATAGAAGCCTACACAAACTGCCAAGATCGAAATGTCCTGCATGCACACTAAAGAACAAGACCCCAGGGTCAAGGCCAAGCCCTTGCCACTCCAGGGGCCTCCGTCACTCCACGGGTATTCATTGGTTTCTCCCTAATTGTGCACCTTATTTCTCACACACCCATTTTCTGGCCAACGTACGAAGTGTGGGAACACTGAAGCAGAACCCAATGAATACCACCCGGCCTCCTTTTCTGAGTTCAAAACAAATGAAGAATTAAGATAAAGGAGTGGACGAAGAAGGCCAAAGTATTACTTAGTTCCTGATAAAGCTGGGTTGAGTCAAAAGAGCTTCCCAACACCAAGCTGGAGAGAGAGCCAACAGTTCTAGTCCAAAGCAGACTTGCCTCCCTGTGGGTGGGGGCGTCAGGCTGCCCCTAGAGCGGACCTCGTGCTCGCTCCATTCCAAGGAGGAGAGTGGATGTGAACGAACTGGGCATGCCCACTTTATTTTCCCCAAATTTGCCAATTCAATCATGTCCTTTTTCAGTTCAGGACTGAGTTAAGAAAAGAGCAGAGAAAAGCCTAAAGCAACTGCCTTGACTTGGAAGGGTGATTTTTGCTTAAATTTTTTTTTTTTACTAGTAAAAATATTATATGTATTACTTAATTAAACAACTTGATTTTTTATTTTTTTAATTTTTATTTATTTTTTTTTAAAGATTTTTTATTTGACAGAGAGATAGAGAGCACAAGTAGGCAGAGCAGCAGGCAGAGGGAAAGGGAGAAGCAGCAAGGAGCCCGATGCGGGGCCCAATCCCAGGACCCCAGGATCATGACCTGAGCCGAAGGCAGCTGCCTAACCAACTGAGCCACCCAGGCACCCCTTGATTTTTTTTTAAACCAAAATGATAGTAGTTTCCACCAGGTAGGACTATGGTGCTATGGTTATAATCTGGAATTCTTTTTTTTTTTTTTTTAAGATTTATTTATTTGAGAGGGGTAGGGGAGGGGCAGAGGTAGAGAGAGAAACCCAAGCAGACTCCTTGCTCAGTGTGGAGCCCAACGCAAGGCTCGATCCCACAACCCTGAGATCAGACCTGAGCTGAAACCAAGAGTTGGATGCTTAACCAACTGGGCTACCCACGTGCCCCATTATCTGGATTTCTAAAGATAAGTTTTCTGGGGTATTATCAATTAGCATTAGAGAATGTTTCCCCAGTAGTTTTTTGTATGTCTTTATGAAAACACATCAGTTCATACATTTATTAGCTTTGCACTTAAAAATACAATTCATTGGGGTGCCTGGGTAACTCAGTCGGTTAAGTGTCCGATTTGATTTCGGCTCAGGTCGTGACCTCAAGGTCACGAGATGGAACCCGAGTCAGGCTCTGTGCTGGGCATGGAGCCTGCTTATGATTCTTTCTCTCCCTTTCTCTCTCTCTCTCTAAAAAAAATTAAAAAACAAAACAAAACAAAACAACCAAACAAACAAAACAACGATTCACAATTTGGAGCAAGATTTAAATAAAAGCTTTTCTCAGTTCCAGGGACAAATGCTTTCAGCCTTGCCAGACTTCCTCCACTGCCTCTTCATTCTTTCAGTCAGTCAGTGCCCCACCCACGCGAGTCACTTCCCACTTCCAGACTGCAATGAAATGGCCGTAGGGCAAGGTGTGAACTTGATTTCCCGAGGGGGGTCTCAGAGGGGCCAGACCACACCACCTGGGAGTTCAGGGGGGTTACCTCCCGGTAGGGGGAAACCTTAGCCAAGGGAAATGGAGACAAGAGGGGGCAGGCAGGTAAATGCCCTCTGTGTCTCTCTTTCCTGGACTGCTCTGAGGTGTAGCTTCTTCCTGGAGGCTTTCTGAAGAATCCCCGAGGACTGAGCATACACCCGCTGAATGAAAGGCCTGCCGCTGGGAAGACCACCTCCTTCCCTTGCCTCACTCTTTCCACCTGAAACTACTTGGGCTGTTTGGGGTCATCCCGCCCTTGCCTTAAAGCCAACCTCAGCACTTACCACATCCAAGCCTCCCACAGAGCCAGCATTTACTGAGTGTTTCTTAGGGAGGCAAAGACAATAATACCATACACGGCATACAGGAAACCTTCCTTTTAAATATGCATCGAGTTCCTCCTTCCTCAGAAGCTCTACAGCCTACAGCTCACCCATCTCTTCTGCCTCTTCAACTTCTCATAAACTTTTCTTTCAAGGATCACCCTCAGCCTGTGGTGGGGAGAGCAATTTGGTCTTTTCTCAGCATTTTCATTTTCTTCACTGCCAGTCACCCTGCTTAATTCCACAAGCCCTCTGGAGAGAGCTGAGTACACAAAGCATTCAGCCTTCCTGCGGACAAGAGGGGAGGCATTGCCATCATCATGACAGATTTTTTCCCTCTGGCACACGGGCATAAAAAAAAATTGCAAGCAGGCAAGAAGCAGAGGGAAGAAAAGTTACATCAGGGTGAAGCAAGTGTGGGGTCTAGGCAGGCACAAGTTTGTAGGGCTAATTGGTGGAGGAAAAGCAGATCAGGAACATGGATCTCGAGGCGGGGGCAGACACCACATGACACTGGGTTCAGAAGGAGGTCGAGTCACCTGTGCAAGCGGAGGCCAGGAACTGGGAAAGTGTTTTCAGGAACACTGGTGCAGACAACAGGAGTGCAGTTTTGTTTTGTTTTGTTTTGTTTTGTTTTTTAAGATTTTATTTATTTACTGGGGCACCTGAGTGGCTCAGTCAGTTAAGTGTCTGCCTTCAGCTCAGGTCATGGTCTCAGGGTCCTGGGATCGAGACCCGCCTTGGGCTTCTTGCTCAGCGGGGAGTCTGCTTCTCCCTCTGCCTGCCACTCCCCCTGCTTGTGCTCTCTCTCTCTTGCTCACTCTCTTTCTCTGTGTCAAATAAGTAAATAAAATCTTTAAAAAGAGAGAAGCGATTTCCCACTGAGCAGGAAGCTTCTCCCTAAAAGGTAGAAGCAGACTCCCCACTGAGCAAGGAGCCCAACTCAGGACTCCGTCCCAGGACCCTGGGATCATGACCTGAGCCAAAGGCAGACGCTTAACCAACTGAGCCACCCAGGTGTCCCAGGAGTGCAGTTTAATACTCAATCTTCTACTCAATAAATAAATAATAAATAGCCCATAAGTTTACTGCTAGGATCAGAACTGATCCCACTGGCAATGAGACTGCCTACAGTCGAGGGATGAAGAACCAGGAAACCTGGTTAATATTAATATGTTCCCCTCACACTTACCAATAATACATTCTCCTATGTATTAGTTTCTATTGCTGCTATTACAAATTACCACACATTTAGTGGCTTGAAACGACACAAACTTAATACTTTACGGTACTATGGGCTAGAAGTCTGACATGGGTCTCACCAGGCAGTAGTCAAGGTGTTGGCAGGGCTACATTCCTTTCTGGAGCCTCTAGGGGAGAATATACTAGAGAGTATAATGCTAAGTGAAATAAATAAGTCAGTCAGAGAAAGACAAATATTCATATGTGGAGTTTAAGAAACAAAACAAATTTTAAAAAGTCTAACCAAAAAACAGACTCTTAACTACAAAGAACTGAATTTTACCAGAGGGGAGGTAGATGGGACGATGGGTGAAATAGGTGAAGTGCTTATCATGATGAGCACTAAGTAATGTATAGAATTGTTGAATCACTATATTGTACACCTGAAACTAATGTAACACTGTATGTTAAGTATACTGGAATTAATTTTTAAAAGATAAAACACAATTTTTATAATTACATCAAATAATAAATGACATAAAAATAACTTTGTAATAGTAAAAATCTAATGGCAAGACAAATAAATAAAATCTTTAAAATAAATAAATACGTGTATGTATATATATATAATTCATATATAGAATAAAAAAAGAATCTTTTGTCCATTTTTAACTGGGTGGTTTTCTCATTTATAAGTCTTGAAAATTCTTATATATTCTGTATACAGATATGTGATTTGCAACTATTTCTCCTAGTCGATGGTTTGTCTTTTCATTCTCTTAACAGTGACTTTCACACAGCAAAACTGTTAATTTTGATGAAGTCCAATTTACAATTTTTTCTTTCATGGATCATGCTTTTAGTGTCATATCTAAGAAATCTTACCCTCATCCAAATTCACAAACATTCTCTTCTATGTTTTCTTCTAGAAGCTTTATAGTTTTACATTTTACATTTAGGTCTATGATCCATTGTGAGGTTTTTGCATATCCATTTTTGCATAAGGTGAAAGGTATAGGTCGAGAATCTTTTTCTTTTTTCTTTTTTGGTATATGGTTATTATTTGTTTCAACACCATTTCCTGAAAAGTTTATCCTTCCTACACTGAATTGGTTTTGTGCTTTTATTAAAAATTGGTTGACAATAAATGGGTGTGTCTATTTCTGGACCCTCTATTCTGTTCCATTGATCTTTGTGTCTATCCTTTCAATAAACACCACCACCCTCTTGATTACTGTAGCTTTGGTGAATAGATAAATCTATTTTTTTTTCTTAAAGATTTTATTTATTCGACAGAGAGGGAGGGAGAAAGCACAAGCCAGGAGGGGAGAGGCAGAAGGAGAAGCAGGCTCCCTTAAGAGCAGGGAGCCCGACGTAGGGCTCGATCCCAGGACCCAGGATCATGACCTGAGCTGAAGGCAGACACTAAACCGACAGAGCCAGCCAGGCGCCTCTTTTTTTTTTTTTTTAGTAATCTCTACACTCAATGTGGGGTGTGAACTCACAACCCCAAGATCAAGAGTTGCATGCTCTACCGACCGAGCCAGCCATGCTTCAGTACCTCTATTTTTTTAATCCAAAAAGTTCCATCACTCAAGATGTATCATTTTGAGCAAGATATATAACCTCTCTTAACTTTGATTTTCTCAGCTGTGAAAAGAGGCTATTAGTAGGACCTGTGTGAAAGAGCAATTATAAGGACTAACAAGCCAAGGCATGGTAGCGGATGTTGCTTATCTTGTTTCCAGTACTCCTCCTTTCTTCCCAGATCAGCATCTCCTTTTGGGGAAAAAGCTCTTCTTCCTCACTTCATGCACATGGCCCTATTGTAGTTGCCAGTCATACTACCATGTCCCCACCCTGGCCTCAGGGAATGATGGTCAAGGGATGGAGCCAAGCATAGCTAATTGGAGACTTTCTCCCCTCCGTACTATGGAAGATTGAATTACTGGCCCTAACTTTTGCTCCTCCCTCTATCCACACACTTTACCATGTAATTTACAGGTTTTGTCACTCAGGAAAATGTCTATTTCCTTGAATTTTAGTCTTTGGAATTGGCCACATGACTTGCTTTGGCAAATAGAATGAAGCAGAAGAGACAAGAGTACCAGTTTTGTCTAGAATTTAAGAGGCCATAGGATCCTTCTTGTCCCTGTCAATAGGTAAGAAGAAAAGTTTTTGACTTGGATTAAGATGGGGTTTTGATTAAACATCAAACTGGACAATTTTAGTTACTGAATTGACACTTTGAAAGAGGAGTTTTATTATACAAGAGTGAGCTAGTAAGCTAAAGGGGAAGCCCACGACTGAGACTCAACCAGAGACAAGTGAAGCCCCCATGCATGAAACAGGCCTTAGGGGGCTGGCGTGTCACCACAGGACATCCCATTTTGATTATACCCTCCTCTGCGTCATGCTTGTTCAAATATTTTTAAACCGTTTTATCTTCTTGTATCTCATTCCCTATCATCTCTATTTTATCTAACCTTAATCCTTTTCAACAGCTTTCTCTTGACTTACTGACACACTTTTTGTTCTTTCTTTTCTTTTTAAATGTTTCTTTTGATCCAAGTACTACATTTTCCTATTGGTGAATCTCCATAGTGAAGAATATAGAGCTGAAAACAGCATTCCTTTGCCCCTTCCGTGCAGTATTATTCCGGGTCCTCCAAGAGGCGGCCACCAAGATGGAATTAGACATGCAAGAAATTTACTAGGGGAAACATCTGTAGAGGAAGTGAGGAGGAGCCAAGAGAAGTTGGGGAAGCTGTCCAACCATGATGCATCTCTGACCTTGAGTGAAGGAGAGCGGGAAGGAAGGAAGGCTGAGTGAAAGTGTCTTGGATCACAGTGGGGTTCTCAAGAAAGTTCAGCGAGGCCACCGGGGACTCCGCAAGCCAGTCATCTGAAACCATGCTTCCTAAGGCTGCCTCCAGCCAATGACTGAACACAACAACGATACTGAAGTAAGACCACACCTGGGAGCCATGAGACTCCTGTGGCTGTTCTTTCCACATGACTCAATCCATCATGGCTTTGCCTATCTTAGACCTGTCACTTCTCACACTTCTCCCTTCTGTGCATCCTTTCAAACCCAGCGTAAGATGGTCCAGCGTTCCCTGCTTTCACTTAGGGGGAAGGCTCTGTTTTAGGCAGTTGGTAGGAAATAGATTGAAGCACAGGAGAAAAGAGACAGAGGAAACTACTGAAGCTTGATCCTAGTCTAGGTAAAAGGAGTTGGTGTGGCTCTTGAAATCTAGCATTATTTACCAGAACAGGTAATTCAAATGACGTAAGGTAATTTTATCATGGAACCTACTCTCTTGAGTATTTCTCATTTAGTAGCAATAGGCAACTGGTAGTCAACCCAGGGTTCAGAGCTTCACTCATGTCCATCTCCCCAAAGAGAATTGCTTAATAAGAGTTCTACTGATCCTCCAGAACTCCACACCATGAAGTAGAGGGAACAGAATCTTGGCCTACAAAAAGCAGATTGTGGCAGATGATTACCGTAGCCACGGGACAACCTCAGGAGCAGATCCACAGAATGTCTAATTCTGTGAGCCATGCATCCATGCATTACTAACACCAGACTCCAACATCATAATTCCCCAAGCTTAGCAATACCAGACTAGACATCATATGTCCCCATCATGTTCTTCCACGCCTCGGTGCCTTTGTAGATTCTGTTCAGCCAAATGAATGGCTCTCTTCTTCTACTCTCATTTGTTGGGTTTGGGCCCAGCAAATTCCTATTTATACTTCAATAGTTAACATAACATCTGCTCCACAAAGCCTTCCCAGAGTTGCCCTCTCCCACTGTACACTCACAGAAGGTTGTTCAAACCTATCTCATTGTTAATACATAATTCATTATACTGTGATCTCACTCACACACACACACACCTCTGAGCTCCTTAAGGCCTTGAGAGCAGGGATGATTTTTTTTTATACCTAATGCTTAGCATACAATAGGTGCTCAATACATTTTTATAGGCAAAAAGAAGGGAAGGAAAAAAGAAAAGTGATACAGAAAAAAAAAAGAAAGAAAAGAAAACTGATACAGAACTCCTTCCCAGATAGATATTTTCCTGAACTTTGTACAAATGAGCATCCTCAAAGCTACATTAGGTAATTCTTCCTCATACCAGGTGTGAGAGCCACAGTTCATACAGTTATTTTAGCTATCTTGATGATTCAGTCAGATAACCAGAGAAGAAATTATGCCAAGCACACCAACATGGCCTGGTTCTCATTTGATTAATTAAGAAATATTGTGCTTAGTAATGAGGCACTGGCCCTAGGAATCAGGTCTAAGACACCAGCCCTGAAGAAAACATACCTATTATTCCAAGCATGGGCCATGTGACAACAGATTATCTAATGTTCCAACATGCCCTTGGCTTTGAATTGTCCTCAGTGTTCCCGAAGTAAAGAATAATGTGTAGTCATGTTCACTTCACACAGAACAGAACGACTAAGGAAACCAAATGCATGCTCCAGCTGCTAGAGCTGAATGGAAGAATGCATTTATATGAATATACGATGCAAACTGGAGAGAGCAGGGGGTGAAGGGAATGGATGCTGAGGAGTATCAGTGAACAGGTAGGGAGAGGATGTTGCCACATGTGTGGATAAATCAGCTTTCTCCAAGAGGGCCTAATATTGAATTGCACGCCTATTAATAATAGCTGACATTTTATAGCACTTGCATTAGCCACCATTTTCCCACATTATAATAATGTATTTATTTTTTTTTTAAAGATTTTATTTATTTATTTGACAGAGAGAGAGGTAGTGAGAGAAGGAACACAAGCAGGGGGAGTGGCAGAGGGAGAGGGAGAAGCAGGCCTCCCGCAGAGCAGGGAGCCCGATGCGGGGCTCCACCCCAGAACCTGGGATCATGACCTGAGCCAAAGGCAGATGCTTAACGACTAGCCACCCAGGCGCCCCTATAATTATAAAGCACTTTCAGATACCTCATTTCAGTGGCTCGTGATAACAACCTTGTGGGGAGGGGCGCGTGTGTGGCTCAGTTGTTTGAGCGACTGCCTTCGGCTCAGGTCGTGATCACAGGGTCCTGGGATCGAGCCCTGTGTTGGGCTCCCTGCTCCACGGGAAGCCTGCTTCTCCCTCTCCCACTCCCCCTGCTTGTGTTCCTTCTCTTGCTGTGTCTCTCTCTGTCAAATAAAGGCCTTAAGGAGCTCAGAGGTGTGTGTGTGTGTGTGTGAGATCACAGTATAATAAAATCTTAAAAACAAACAAACAAACAACCTTGTGGGGAAATTATTAGTATCCCTCATAAGCTAGGCATCCTATACGAAGATTATGACCCCACCTACAAGTCTGCCGTGGCCCAGCTCACGGAGACATTGCCGTGGCCCACTGAGGAAGATTGCCTTAGATTTCAAGTAATCAGCTCTGCCTGTGCCCACCCACCCCACTCCTCCCCGCAGCTGAGGGTGTATTCCTATCCAAGAAGCAACTGGCCTTTCCAGGGCCTGCCAGGTTGAAAAGAAGACCTGAGCCTTAACTGTTCTTTATAGAATTATCTTCAAAATAGGACCTAAACCCCAGATAAATGAGAAAACCTCCCAAGGAGCTCTTTAGCCACACAAAGAAAATGAGCCTTTTAGTGAGCCCTCCTCACTAAATAAACAAATTAGCAACATCACTTGGCTCTTACCTGCTACACCTCCCCCAAAGCAAGCTGGGTCCCCCCTCCCAGGCCAATGAAGTAGGAGGTAAGAAACCTAACACGAACGCGTTTAGCAAAGAGAGGATTGGGTCTTCTTCCCTAACTTACAAGGCAGCCTTGGGGAAACACCAGAATCTCTATGGAGCTAAAAAGCAAAAGGAGGTTCTGAGACAAGCTCCTATTTTTTAAAAACTCCTTGCTTAGGCCCTCCAAGCTTATGGTAACACAAAATGGCCTTATCCCTTAAGAAGGGGTTTCCTGACCTTAAAATGTCCTGTGCTAGGCGTAGCCTGCCACAGAAAGTGTCTACTAATCATAACTCAGTAGCATCCTCTGTTTGTCTTCTTCCTAAAGCAACTTTGGAAAGCGATAGTGTTCTTTCCATCTTGCCCCAGGAGAGACAGAGAGGAAGGTGCAAGAAGTACTGAGATTTTCCTGCAGTCATACCAAAGTTTTGCAGGCGCTTTGTTTTTGTTCTTAATGAAACAATTATTAAAGATTAGGGGGTATCATTTTTCCATAAATGGCAAGATATTGTTGGGCAGAAATATTTAATCACTAGACAGTCTTCCAATCTGGCAGAAAGTAAAAGAATGATTTGGGATCGAGTGTCACACTGAGCCAGTTGGCCCTGTTCTCATCGAGATTATTTACAAGAATAACAGGACGGCCTCTAAACCCACGCGAAGAGTCAGTCAGTGAGACTTAAATTTGGGCCCTTGTTCAGCTGCTTAATGTGACTGTGAGCAATAGTTCAAAGGTTCAGTTTCCTCGTCGATACAGCTAGTGCTCAGAATTTTCATTAGGATTAAAAGAAATAATGTAGATAAGTGGCTCGGCAAGCCTGAGTGCTCCAGAAATGTTGGTTCATGTTATTAATCTATTTAACTGTAGGGAGAGAACATCTGCTTATCAGACTACTGGGGATTCAACCCAGGCACTTCAGGGAGGTGTAAATCAAAACTTAATATTTGGATTTTTTTTTTTTCTGTTTCTTCCCATTGTAAATGAGGGACAATCATATATGCTATTAAAATTGAACTGGTAGGAAATTATAGAAGTTTGCAACAGGTAGTCCTGGTACAACTAATACTCAGTTACTTGCATTCTTTTTTTTTTTTTTTTTAAAGTAGGCTCCACGCCCCGCATGGAGACCAATGTGGGGCTAGAAGTCACGACCCTGAGAACAAGATCTGAGCTGAGATCAAGAGTAGGACACTTAACTAACTGAGCCATCCAGGCGCCCCCAGTTGCTTGCACTCAAATGCATTTTTTCCAAGTGAGGGCAAGAGTGGGGAGACATAATTAATGAGCAAGAATTTTCAGGTAATACTGGGCACATCTGCCTTTCTATGCGCAGGGGGAGAAAGGCTGAAGGCCAATGCCTTAAGGGACCTTGAAATTTGTAGTAGGTTTCCAATTACCTGTTTGAGCCAGGCTTGGAAGGAACTTTGGAATTGTCAACCAATTTTTAAGGAAGCAGAGAGACCCAGATATTAAGTTAGCACATCTAGTTCACAGGAAAACTATGCTAGATCATAGCTCCACTATCATATGTTTCTAGCCCCTTTAAACAAGAATGAAATGTCTTTTAATCTAAGAGGTGTGAAATTACCTGCCCAACCTCAAGAGGAAAAATGCACTAGGAAGATGGGAAGCTGAGAGTAAGTTAATAAAGTAGATTTTCCCCCTTTTAGAATTTTTTTAGCATATGAAATGTATCTTTACCCTGCAAGTTACTCCAAGATATATTTTTTAAATATTATTTACAGTTGCTCTCCAGGAGAGGATACATTTCAAATGTATCTTGATTAGACCGTCCCTTGTAACAAAAGTTCCTTTCCTTGAAAACGTCTCCTGCAGTTCAGCAAACATAGTAACTTCACTTGACTGTAACACTGATACTCTTTTCCCGGGCCAGTTTTTGCCTGCTCCTTTTTAAGACACAAAGGATACCCATCTTCTCAATCTCCCTAGCTTTCAGGCCACCTGACAATAGCACAATGCAAGTCACTCTGTCACTACATATTTAAGTAACCACTGTACATTAGGAGTTTAGCAGAGGTGTCCTGGAGGAAAAGAAACAAATTCAATGACCCCCGTGCGAGATGTGTATTCTCCTCATTCAAAGCCTCCCCCCCCCCCCATCCGTCCCCACCTGCCAAGCCCACTTTATCTCTATATGCCCCGGAACACACACCACCCTCCCGGATTCTATCTCTTGCATAGCTACCAATCAGAACCAGTCCCTTGCTCAAAAATCCTCAAGGACTTCTCTCTATCAGTTAAGATTTGCATTTGGCAGCTAGTAACAGAGACCAGAAATAATAGTGGCTTAAACAAGATAAAAGTGTATTTTTCTTTTCTTTAAAGGAATTCTGGAGATAAGCGGTGCAGAGCTGGCGTGGCATCCCCTATAGTTCCTGCATCTTTGTGCTCCACAATGCACCTTCTATCCTCAGAAACAAAGGATGCCTCCTCAGGTTGCATCCGTCTTATCCCCCTTCCAGGCAGCCAGAAGCGGACAGACAGGCAGCTGTCAATTTTTTTTTAAATGCCTTCAGGGGCCTAACGCAGTGCACCATACTTTATGGGTACTCCTTCAATAACCGCCAGATCCATGAATGAATAAGTTCTGCAGTTGGACGATTGATCATCTACAAACTAGCAAATGTTAACAGGATACCCAGGGCACCATATTAGAAACTATACGGTAAAATCCGAAACTCTGAAAAGGACACCCTGCTTTCAAATATCTATATAATTGGCTTTCCACAGTACCTGGCTTTGCCAGAGTTAGAGATTTATTCTGTTGGGTTAAGGGACTATGTTTCCAGTCCAAGGCACTGTACAATGCCGAGGAATCAGAGAGAGTTAAAATAAGGATAAGGCAACTTCCAACATACACAAACTTAAAGCATACATGAAAAATACTCAAGACTACCTAGCAGCCCAGGAATGCCAACATCAATAGGCATTTCAGAGAAGGGTAGAGGGTCTGGGAACATCGCTTGGTAAACGTGTGAGTCAAGTGATTTGTTACTGCACTAACAAAGTGCAAACAGAAGAGGTGAGCGTGGGGAGGGAGGGAAAGCTGCCTGGGGCTGCCTAGAGTAGCTGCCAGGTGGCGGCAGTAATTGGCCCCCGGGGCTGTCTGTGTGCAGTATGAAGGAGGGGAGGCCTCAGAACAGGGGATGGTGGACAGGCAACCAGGGAGGAAGAGCAGAAAGTAAAAGTACAAACCATCTTCCGCACAACACAGAGCAAGGACAGTGTGGGCGTCCTAAAGGAAGCGCACTCATCATTGTCCTCATTGCGACAAACCAAAGGGCTCGAGGAGACCTCCTCCTCCCTCCTCCCACATAAGCACCCTCTACCCTCCAGAGGATCAGCGGCTCTCCCACTGATTGAGTCCCCCGGCACCCTCCACAGGGCTCACAGCTCTACTCAGGCGTATCACCCCAACCCTGGGCCCCCTGCCGCCACATTCAGTGGAGGATAGGCTACAGATAAGCGGCAATTTCCTCCCTCTCCCTTTCCATCAGCACTAGCTCCCTTTTGAGGGAAGATTTGTTTGATTTTGTTTTCCTGGCAGAGGGGAGGCAGGGAGGCGAAGGGCAGAAAAGAGAAAGGAAACAAAGAGAAGATGCAGGAGCTGTTTCAGGCCTGGGTTTTCGCCGGTGCTGCTATTTAAAGCTTTGGTTTTCGAGAAATATGAAAAGACTGACACTCTTCCTAGAGACTGGAACAGAAGTCACCGGGACCGGGCCTGGGAAGTACAGATTTGCTTAGATTTGCTCCAAAAGCACCTGAGTTGATAGCTGAGGAGATGAACAGTGAGCCGGGAATGTGCGAACACCTGCACCCACTAAAGGGACAGCTTCTCCTGGAGTCACAGACCAAGGGCAGGGCATTATCCCAGGTTAGCCAGCAGAGGTCTCTCTTTTCCTAATCTTCAGGGTTTGTTTAAACAAAAAAACCCAACTCCATGGGTTGCCCATTTTTCTCATCCCTCCTCTAAAGTTTCCCTCCAAAACCAAATAAATAGTGAATCCTTTGGCCGAAGTATCAGTCGCCCAGTAAAAATGGAAGACAAAAAATGTTGATTGAGTTATTTGAAGAAAAAACGATGCAGTATTCACCCCTAAGCTCTTTGCCTGCTTAGAAGATTCACACCCACTGTCCCTGCAAAGGGCACACCAGGTTGGTCCCCTAAAACAAGAGGCAAGAGCCTCACCATGGCAATGAGAAGAGAAGTCAAGCTGAACCGCTAGCGGGTAGAGCCCAAGTGGTGCCATGCACACCTTCAGCTTCCCTCCCTCAACAGAGGATGCCAGGCGATGGGACTTCTGGGGTGAGGGTGAGGGCCCCCCCATTGAACCTACAATTTATCGGTTGTGGCCAGTATCTGCCCTGATGGTCCAAAGACTCCATATCCCCTTCAATTACTGACACCAGAGTTTGAAAACATGTTTTCTGTTGTGTATGTTAAACAGCATCACAAAGAAACATAAAGGTGCCAGCCTAAACATTCTTGCCCACATCCTATGGAAATGATCCTGATCAAGACTAAGGGCTTTGACTAGACTTAGATAAAAGGAGGAAATAATCAAGTCTAATTGAACCTGCACAAGTCACTCGCTTAAGTAATGGCTTAAGAAGAAATGGCTTTTCCCATTTCTCTTAAAGTCAAGTCCAGAATTCCTAATGCAGCTTAAAAAGCCCGACATGTCTGGACCTCCCCACGGCTCCATCAGAGTTCTCATTCCTGCTGTCCTCGTTCATGGCATCCCAGCCACAAGCACCTTCTTTCACTTCCTCAAAGTCCTTCCCTGACTTGGGGCCTTGGACCAGCTCAGCTTGGGTCACTCTCCTTCCCCTCCTCCCTTAGACTGGTTAACTCCTGCTCAGTCTCCAGATCTCAGTTGAAGGTCATTTTCTTTGGAGAGATTTCCTCACCACCACCACCACCACCAGGTTAGGCACCCCATTTCAAACTCTTACAGCACCCTACAGGGCAGTCGCTACCACACAGGGGACTTTCCACAAACTACAGAAGGCCCCTCGTGGAGGGCTGGATTTTTAAAGGCTTGTTTCTCTTTGGCAAACACAGGCAGGCTTGGGGAAGGTGTTTGGATTTCAGCCCTTCCCTGCTTTGCTCCCTCAGCTAGACACCTTTGCATGGGGCCCAAACTGTTGGCGCAGAAAACAGAAGCTTCGAGATCCCTTCATCCCACTGACCCTTCTGAACACTCAAGTAAATTCCATTTAATAAGTATGGCTATGATTCCCTGCCCATCTCCTCCAGTAGCCTGAAGGGGGCGATACTCCTGTTTGTCTCAGTGAAGACACAGAGCCCGGCCCTTAGCAGGGGCTTGCCGAATCCGCATGCAACAATGACGCAGTGTTTGGCATCACTAAGCAACCACTAAGTTATCACATGCTTTTTTCTAGGAAGATATAAATGTTCACTGTTCAGTCTACACTACTGTACGATCATCTTCCTTTGACTCCTGAGAATATATGGTTTTCAGCCAAAAATCAGGAATCTAGCTTCCCTGGAAAATAACCTGATCCACAGGGATGGACTATGTGATTCTGAGTAGGAAACAGAAATCACAGAATTGTAAGCCAGAAGGAACCTATAAATCATCTTGTTTAACTTCCCCACTTTACGGGAAGTCAAGGATTAGAATATTTTTGTCTATAAAATGGGCACTGGATGCAGTGATCTCCCACACCTGGTATTCTGAGATTCTAAGATTTGTCCCAAGTCAGTCCCATGGAGCGTGACAGTTCAAGACTGGCCTGCTAACTAGAAATTTAAAACAATCTCCCCAGCACTATGTCCTAAATAATAAAACTAAGACAGAGAGTTAATCTGTTGAATTCTGGGCAGAATCCCTGGGTGTGCCAAATGCCAAAGATCAAGGAATGTAAGGTTTGGGATAATGTTACCCACAGGATCCCTTGTGCCAAAAAGATGGGGAATAGGCTCAATTTTCATGGCTTGTTAGGAATTTAATGATATCTGAAACTAAATAGAAAGAAAAACAGAGGGGAAATGAATTATAGAAATGCTTGTTCTCTGCTGATGTCTGAGAAAACAGAATGTGAGAAACGAAGAGAAACTTATTCTGCATTCAAGAATTGTAAGGATAATTATTTTTCAAATTTGAAGTATCTTTGTGGTTGTTTCTTGTTAAAATTTTTTACAAGGGGAGCGCCTGGGTGGCTTAGTCAGTTAAGCGTCTGCCTTAGGCTCAGGTCAGATCCCAGGGTCCTGAGATCAAGCCCTTGGGATCGAGCTCCCTGTTCAGCAGGGAAGCCTGCTTCTCCCTCTCCGGCTCCCCCTGCTTGTTCTCTCTCTCTGTCAAATAAATAAATAAAATCTTTTTTTTAAATAAATAAGTAAATAATAATAATTTTTGTTTTACAAAAATGGGGTCATACCATAAACAGTGCTCTGTACCTGCTTTAGTATTATTGACAACTTTTCCTATGAACATAGATAAAGCAACCTGGGGTGTTTTAATGACTGCAGTCTGTGTCATTCTTGTATATTTTATAGTTGGTTCAAATAATCAATCCCATATTCCCATGTCTAAGGAGTTGTTCGGTTGTTTACTTTTTTGTTTCTTTTTATAATCAAATATATAACTTCACAGAGATCATTCTGGTAAATATATCTTTAGTCACACATCTGATTATTTCCCAAAAGTAAATTTGTAGAAAAGGAATTGTTAAATCAAAAAGTAAACCCACAGGCTATAATGTAGAATGCAATGTATGCATATGTGTGTTTGTAGGAGAGCTTTCACATTTTTCCCACAGAGCTGCCTATAATCCTATACCCTAGTGCCATTTATTCCATAGTAGTTTGTCTACTGATTTGATATGTTGTGTTTATCATATAATAAACTCTGCTTGAGCTTTTAAGAGAGTAGAGAACTTGAAGGAAAAGCCAGGATAAAGTGGTGACTTGGGAGAGGCTCAGATTATCAGCCGATGTATAGGAATTAAAAGCAGGAATGGATGAGATGTGTCAAGAAAAGTGGCTGGACTCACTTTAAGAGGCTGATTCGGGGGATTTCTATGGGCAAAAAAGGTGGCACTAAATCGAAGACTAGCCAGTTTGGATGAGAGGAATTTGACACTGAATTTGAAAGGTGGTCACGGCTTCCACACATGCAAACTCTTTGCTTCTCTGGTCACCAATGAAGCTTGGGGGGGGGGGAATCACTCAGCCTTTCAGGATAGAAAGGAGGGAAGTAAAGGTTAAACTATCAAGAAAGGATAATGGCCATCTTTGTATCTGAGTAATGCTAATTGTGACTATATTTGCCTTAATTTATGTGTTCTGTATACAATTTATAGCCCCATAGTTTTAAACTACAGTTGAGCATGTTTTCATATTTTAAGAGCCTTTCGTATTTCCTTTTCTGAAAATTCCATTCATATCCTTTGCTTATTTTTCTGTTGGTTTGCTTTTTTTTTGTTGATCTGTAGAAATTCTATATTTATCAGGGAAATTAGCCCTTTAATATATGGGTTGTGGAAGTTTTTCCCAGTTTGCCATTCTATTTGTTTGTGTGTGCATGTTATTGATTCAGTACCACAAACAAATCTATACCAGGTCCTTTCTGAGATAATTAGAAATGGCCCTAAACTCAACAAATGCCTTATTTAAGCTTTTTTTAAAAACTGTGTTAAATAGTGGTGCCTGGGTGGTTCAGTCCGTTAAGCGTCTGCCTTCGGCTCAGGTCATGATCCTGGGGTCCTGGGATCCAGCCCCGCATGGGGCTCCCTGATCCGCGGGGAATCTGCTTCTCCCTCTCCCTCTGCCACTCCCCCTGATTGTGCTCTCTCTCTCTCAAATAAATATTTTTTAAAAACTGTGTTAAATATACGTAACATAAAATTTACCATTTTAACCGTTTTTTGCAATATATTGATTGTTTATTAAATGCCCAAAAAATTGTTCTTCTTAAGGGTAATAATAGCAGTAATTAAAACCGAGAAACATATTTACAAGGTTAATATAGTGCTGATTGTGGTTGGTTACTTGAGAATCCAAAATATGAACTGGATGTTATATTGTTTTAAATATATATAACAATTAGTATTTACTAAATAACAGGTATTGTGCTAAGTACTGCAATACATATCCCACTGAACAGGTTAATAACCCTATGAGGGAGCTAAATGCATCCTCATTATATAGCCAAAAAATAGAAACTTTAAAAGTTGAACTAACTTGCAAAAGCTCTTACAGGCAATGAATTAGGTGACTGGGACTCAAACACAAGCAGTCTGACTTGAGCCTGAAATGCAACCAGTGTCTCACAAAGGATGGGACCCACAACACTATGTGTGAGATTCTTTGAGACAGAAAATGGACAACTTTAAAATTTTTCCCGTACTGTGTATATACACACACACACACATATATATATCCATATATATATATATATGAATGTATCTAAGTATGTAGGCATGTAGGTATGTATTATTAGGGTTTAACACATATAATTCACCACTTTAATTTTTTAAATTTTTTAAATGTACAGCTCAGTGGCATTAAGTATATTCACATTGTTGTACAACTATCACCCCCATGTCATTGTCTCTGACTTTGCTGATAGCTTTTGCCATGCAGAACATTTTTGTTTTTATGTCATTGAATTTAACAATATTATATTTAATAGTGCTGCTTTGTCTCATATGTAGAAAGAACTTCCCAACTCTCAGATTATGTTTTTTAAAAATCCTCTGAAGTTTCTTCTGGTATGTCTGTAATTTCATTTTTTTACACTTTTTTTACACTTTTGTCCTCCAGGGGTTGATACTGGTATAAAGTATGAGATAAGGATCCCACTCCATTTTTTTTTAATGCCTATAGGAAATATATTTCCAACTAGACAAATTCATTTTAAATCCAAATGGGAAAAAAAGCCAAGCAAAAGCAGCCAGGAAAATTCTGAAAAAAAGAAGAGTAAAGGGACTGGTTGGGTATGGAGGATTAGTGCTACCAGAAATTAAGACATGACTCTAAATTTGCAGTAATTAAAATAATATAGTCCTGATTGCATAAACTGATAGAACAATGGAATGGAATAGGATAATCAGAATTTACCAGAATTTAGTATAAAAGTATAAATTTAATTGCCATCTTTATCATGTTGAGTATTTCTATCCAAGAGTATGGCACACATTTTTATTTGTTCAAGTCTTCCGTTAGAGATCCATCCACAGAGTGAGAACACGGCTCCTTCTGCCCCCCTGCCTTCCTGTCCACTACAGAGAAAAGTTACCTGTGGACACTTGTTTGGGGTCTAAATTGTTTTTCAGAGTCATTCCTAACATATTGGACTCCTCAGTCTATTTACATAATGTGGAAAGCTGTTATCAAGTCTGATTTATCAGACATATCTGTACCATATTTCCATAGTCTGGGCTCAAACCCAATACTAAGTGCTAAAGGATGAAACAGTAGGTGTTAGGTGTTGGCAGGATTCTTTTTTAAGTTTCCAGAGGCTGAGTTTGGGCCTCACTTTCAG
This sequence comes from Mirounga leonina, assembly GCF_011800145.1. Taxonomy (NCBI): domain Eukaryota; kingdom Metazoa; phylum Chordata; class Mammalia; order Carnivora; family Phocidae; genus Mirounga; species Mirounga leonina. Next base: position 20,282,115 of record NW_023270504.1, read on the forward strand.
TTGGGAAGTTCAGATGGCAGCAAGAAGTTACTCCTCAGTATTACTATTCTCCACTCTCAAAGATAGAGCTTCAAGGGGCGCCTGGGTGGCTCAGTCGTTAAGCCTCTGCCTTCGGCTCAGGTCATGATCCCAGGGTCCTGGGATCGAGCCCCGCATTGGGCTCCCGGCTCCGCGGGAAGCCTGCTTCTCCCTCTCCCTCTGCCTCTCTCCCTGCTCATGCTCTCTCTCCCTCTCTCTGTATCTCAAATGAATAAATAAAATCTTTAAAAAAATATATAAAGGGGCGCCTGGGTGGCTCAGTCGTTAAGCGTCTGCCTTCAGCTTAGGTCATGATCCCAGGGTCCTGGGATCGAGCCCCGCATTGGGCTCCCGGCTCTGCGGGAGGCCTGCTTCTCCCTCTCCCTCTCCCATTCCCCCTGCTTGTATTCCCTGTGTCTCTCTCTGTCAAATAAATAGAATCTTTAAAAAAAAAAAAAAAAAGATAGTGCTTCAAGTTATCATAGGTGTTGGTCTAGAACAGCAATGTCCAATAGAAATATCATGGGAGTCACATATGCAACTTAAAATTGTCCATTTAACCACACTAAAAAAGTAAAAAGAAACAGATGAAATTTAATATTTTTATTTAATCCATATATCAAAAATATGATCACTTCAATATGTAATCAATATAAAACTTATTAATGAGGTATTTAACATTCTTTCTCGTACTAGTTCGTGAAAACCTGGTGTGTATTTCACAGTTACAGCACATCTCAGTTTGGACTAGCCACATTCAATGCTCAACAGCCACATCCGGCTTCTGGCTACCATACTGGACAGTACAACTCTAGAAAATGGTAAAGACCAAGGAAAATTGCTTAATTTACTGGATATCCATAAAGTTCAAGATTAGAAATACAGTATCTCGAGAGTCTAGAACAGACTTCGGAGGTATCTAGTCCTCACACTCACTTGATATATGTCCCTTGTCTACAATGTCCCTATCAAGGGGTCATCCAGACTAGTACCTGATTCACACTTCAGGAATGATGAACTCACTGTTTCCTGAGGCTAGCCAATCCATCTGGGGGCTTTCTCAATTCAGACAAATTCCTTACTAAGGGCACAGGTAGGTTGGTTTATGGTGGTCGGAGGAGCTTAGTTAGGTTGAGCAAGTAAAGGCTTAGTTGGGTTACGAAGGATTGGAGGAGTTAAGAACTAAAAAATGGCTGGGGAAGTTAAGAACTGTTAAGACTGAAGGCTGGGCTGAAGGTTGGGCTGGGCGTCTGGTTAAAATCGTTAGCTACACCGCAAGAAAAGTAATAGACCCCCAAAATGTATATACATATGCCGGCTTCACTAATCTGAAGATAGAGTGATTTGAATAACACTTTGAATTATTATAAACTTTTGAAATTTTCACAGCAAATTAAAACATAATTGAGTTACAATTAGTAAGGGATATCATTTCTATTAGACTTGTAATACAAATAACATTATCCTAAATCTTAAAGGACTTTATCAAAAGAATTCATTTCCAGACCCAGAAACCAAAGGCACTTTAAAAGTCATATTCCCTTTCTCAATTTTTTTTCTCAATTTTATTTTAACATTTTTCCTTACTCAAAAGCACTCTGGAAATAAAAGAAAACTTTTTTTAAAAATCCAATAAAAATGACAGCAACTGGCTGAATTATGATGCATGCTAGCTGAGTAGCGCTTGAAATAATAGACCTGAGCTATATTTACATCTCCCCTGTTTCTTTCTTCTTTCCCCCACCCTCCCACCTGGGTTGTGAGGAGGTGTTCTTTTCCGGGCCACCTTCACCCCCAGCCCCAGCCCTCCCCAAGTCTACCTTTCCAAGGCAAGGGAAGGTGCATCCTCTCCCGGGCTCCTGTCAGCGCCACCCTAGCACCTCTGGCCAGCAGCCGGCGAAACGGCGCGCCCTGGACATCCATTAACGTTTTATACTACATCTCTGCCCCCGCCGGAGCTACTCAGTTTGTTTACCGCGGCCCCACGCTCCTCCACCCGCCTGCACAATGTCAACCGCACTTCGGGGCAAAATGTTGGCACAGATGCTCCGCCCCCGCGCCTCCCCAAAACTCCGCAACTAAAACACCCCACCTCGGGCCGCCGAAGTGGGTTTCGCTGTACGAGGTGGGGTACTGTATTTTTTACAAGAAAACAAGTATCCAAAAAAAAAAAAAAAAAATTCAAACTGCACCGGCGGGCCAATGGGGAAGGAGCGGGAGGTGGGCGGAGGAAGAGCGCGGCGGGCGGGGCGGGCGCGGGGGCTGGTACCGCAGGGGATTCGTGAAAACGCGCCGGGCGCACGGTTCGGGGCCTTTTTTTTCCTTTTTTTTCCCTCTCCTTTCCTCCCTTTCCTCCCAAACCAGCTAAAGCGCGAGACTCCGCCTGAAGCCGCAGCCTTTCGGATCCACCTTAAATCTTCAGTGGACTCGGCGCAGGGGTCAGTGGGCGCAGCCAATGCCAATCAAGTTTACAACCACCAGCACGGGAGGGAAAAAAAGGAAAAAAAAATAATCTTCAAGTTCTCGAGTCCTACACGCACTCAGACGGACGCACGCACTCACATACATACACTGGCACACAAAAGGAAGGAGGGGGTGGGGGGACAGGCGCCCGAGGCGGGGGGGAAATGTTTGCAAAACGCTCGTTTGGGGCTCAGTGCCCGCGGCCCGAGCGCTCGGGGAAGGCGCGCGGGAAGCGCGGCCCGACCCGAGCGCCATGATGGTCGCCGCGGTTCGGAGCCCATTTTCTGGAGGGGGAGCTGCAGTGATGCAATCCCCCGGCCCCGCGTCCCGGCTGCGCGCCCTTCTCCCTGCCTTTTCTTCGCGTTCCTTTGAGGCGCGTCGACGTTTCGCGCCCAACACGCATCGATTTCTTTTTGTATTTCGTGCTTTCTGACAACTGCCTCCTGTATGTCCCCACGCGAGACAGGCCTGGGACGCGGACGGCCGCACGGGGACTTGGGTGTCCGTGCAAATACTAACTTTCGCTTCTGCAGGGTCTGACTGAGGCTGACCCCACCCCACCCCACCCCACCCCCACGCGAGCCGAGATCCGGGAGGTTCCCCCCCGCCCCGGGTGGGTGGAGGGGATCTAGCAGGACCGTGGGCCCTCCTTCCCTGCCCCCCCCCCCCCCAGTTCTTTTGCAGGGTTTTTACCTTAATGTTGGCGGAGAGGGAGGGGAGCGGGTGTAGGGTGTGGCTCAGGTGAAAGAGATGGCAAATTTAAAAAAAGAAGTTCACACTCTGAAAAACAGATTGGAGATCCCAGACGTGCTTTTAAAACACCTTTTCAATCCACAAAAGCTTATGAAGAGCAAGTGTCTACGCTCACAATGATGAAGATGAAATGGCGAAGGAAGCGTCCCCGGCCGCCGGGAAAGGTCGCTCCGCGCGGCCGGGGAGGTGGGCGCACCGTGGCCTAAAAGGCCGCGCGCCCCGCTCCAGTCCTGTGGATTTCCACGGTCCCCTCCGTCCCCCAGTCATGTCCCTGGCCCCACATTTTCCTATTTCTTCCCTGCCCCAGTCCCCCGCGCTGGACAGCGGGGGATGCGTTGCGGGGGGGGGGGGGCACTTTGCAAAGCGGCCGTAAGGTTGGAAGCGACCCCGCAAGCGGCTGTGGCGCTCGGCCCCTCCTGCGCGCCGCTGCGGTCCTCCTTGGCCGCCCGCGAGCCGAGAAGCCTTTCGAAATGCGCGGGGCTGCGGATCATTGGAGCCCAGGGTGGGGGTGGGAGCGGGCTGCTGCCCTGAAGGGTCCACGGACTCGGAAAGGTTCTCTCCCCTTCGCTCAGATCCCCCCGCCGCTCTAGAACTGGCAAGGTGCTGGTGTGGGGGGTATGACTGTGGAAAGGAGTGGGGGCTTCCCCTTCTTTCTTAGCCCAGAGGGGAGATGATGAGGGAGGAAAGTTTGTGAGAAACCGCCCCGTGCCACTGCGCGGGCCGGGGCGCAGCCTCCCTCCACGGCCTGCGGGCGCCCCGGGCGCGGGAACTGCGCGCAGTGACCCCGGCGGCGCGGGCGCTGCAAGTGGCAGACGAGCCGCGAGACTCGATGGGCTTTTCGCCCGGGGCGCCAGCCAGCCGGACCCCGCAACTGCCGCGGCGGTCGGGTGCGGGGCTTCGGGACAGTTTGGGGAGACGAAGACGCACCGGCCTGGGGAGCGGGTGGCTGGCGCCCGCGGCCGCAGCCCGTCATAGGGGCGCCCGCTGCGATCCCCGCCGTCTGGGGTCGGGGAGAGGACGCTCCGAATCTCGGGGACGCACTTGGAGAGTTGACACAGACGTGTAAAGGACCGACCCGGTGACTTGGGGGCTGCGTTCCTGTGAACGTGCCTGGCGCGGCGAGCATCCACTTCTTCCTGGCCCAGCACTCCTAAAACGCAGTCTCTCAAAATTCACATTAAAGATGCCTCTTGAGGAAAGGAAAGTGGGGTACAGGCAGCAATTAAGAGGATTTTTTCCTTTGTCAGAGACACTTTTTTAAAGTACTCTTTTTGGCTCAGAGAAACTAATTTTATTTTATTATTTCCTGACTCTCCATTCCTTCCTCCCCATTTTGAATTGTTTTTCTTGCTTTCTCAGTGTCTTCCTGAAAAACACCCCATCTGCGTGTTTTGAATAGAATCACAAAAACACCTTTAGCCTTTAATTAAAATAATACCTACTTGGAAGATGTAGCCCAGCCACCAAAGGACCTTCTTTTTCCCTTCCCGGCAGCCGAAGAGAGTCAACCTTTTTTTTTTTTTTTTTTTTTTAAGCAACTTCAGGTCAAAATAAGCTGAAACTCTCTTGTTTAGAGCCCCTTTTGGGGTGCAATAATGTAAATGCAACTATTTGAGGTGAACAGTTTAACCTAAATTCAGATTTTTGCAATTTAGCCATCTGCAGATGCCTAGAAAAAATAATTTACTTTTACACCTTAGCTACATTTTTAAGAGAATGTAAAATAATAGGCATCATTTTTTAGTAAATTTGACTTTAAAATGCCTTGTTTAAATTTTTCTTACTTAAATAAAAACTATCTATCTCTGCCACGTGGATATGAGGCCCCAAACCCTCAGATTTGGTATTTAGATTAACCAGTTTTAGGTTGTGTAGATTATAACCAGGAAATTTCAAAATTGAGGAATTTGTTATGACCAGTTTAATTTGAAGAATACCTTTTCTATCTAAATTAGTGTGGAATGCATGCCAATTTCTAAAGGACCTATGTATATCTTAATACTTTGGACAAGAGGTGTAGATTAAATGGTCTGAACAATTGCTCTCATTTCTCACAACACTTCCATGTGTAAATACAGAATTTAGAGAAGTCACCATGTTACTTTCATTTTCAATCCTGCAAATGTGTGATCAGCCAGCCTACACTTACGTAAAAATTTTTGGTTCTGACACATATCCTATAAGACCTAAATATTTGAACTAATGGAGATTTGACAATCTTATTTATATGAAAATGTGGCTTTTCCACTTCACATGTCTAAAGCTTTGCTCACTCAAACAGAACTAAGTGGAAAATAGTGTCTACTACATTCAGAGCCACATAAACCTCACCTCAGACGTGGGCCTAAATTATCAAGATTATTTACTACTTCATGTTATATTTGTGTAAGTAAGACTAGAATGCCAGGTCAAATACCTCAAGCTTAATAAAGTACATTACAGTTCAACTCAATGAATAGCTATGGAAGTTTTCTTTATTGATTGCTTGATATGTAACAATAATTGGCATCTTTTTCACACATTACAAAAAATTATACTTGGCTCAGTATGCAACCTTTGAAGCATCGCCATTATTATTTAACAGAAGAAAGGAAAAAACCTATTCTACCCAATACAGCATTTACAAATGCACAAAACATGCCACTTTGGCTTGTATATGGTCTAGATTAAAAAAAAAAAAAATTTCTTTTTAACATAAATAAGTTAGTATAATTTTTCAGTGTCTTTACAGAGTTATGTACACAGGTACACTTCAAATGGTTTTGTTTCATACACATACACAGGCAATGTAAAAATACTGTTTAAAGATGTAGTATCCATTTCAGTAATTCTACGTGTGCTTTTCTCTCTACACACTTTGCTTTAAAATCACCATTTCCTTTGGGCAAATTAACAAACAGAATGAGAAACTTTAAATTAAAAATTATTTCATTATTTTTTATGTGAAGTTACAGATCTTTAAAAAATATCCAAAGATTTGAATCATTTTTGACTGTGTCTACATAGCCCAAAGTCCAAATAAAATTAAGAAAATTTCTCAACAAACCTGATAAAAAATTAGACGGTTGATTCTGAGCATTCAGAACTGCCCCCATACATCCCACATTTTTGCCCAGAATTACCTGAAATGATTACCTAACTGCTGAATAATTAACTGGTAAATTCCAATTTTAAGAGGAACTGAGGGTGGAAGGGGGTAGGACTGAGGATAGTTTTTTGCTGTTAAAAAAAAAAAAAAAAAGGCCATTTGCCAGTATATAACGGAATCATCGTATCTCCCAAATGACAACAAGCTTCATGTAAAAATAATTAGCCATTATTTGCAACCAGTGTTCAAATACAGATGATTTTTTTAAATGAAGTATCAGTTTTCACTGAAAGAGACATTACATCTTTAAAGAAAACAATTCAAACCCTTCCCCAAAACTGCTTCTCTCCATGCAAGTCAAATATTTTTCTCCTTGCTCTAAATGGAAGCAAGCTCTTCATACCCCCCCATGCCAATTCCTCAGCCCCACCCTACCCTCCCTTCCCCCCGGAAGTTTATATGCTACATAAAAGGTAAAAACTATATACACAGGTAGTACAATGAAGCAAATAAGGAAAAACCTAATTGCACAATGCTACATCCAATGCTTTTAGAGGCAGATCATTTAAGAGTGCCTAAAATTTTAGTGTTATTGTGTTGCTGCTTTTCAGTGCTTATACAGGATGTCCATTCCATGGAGTCAGCGATATGTATTTAAAAATTTTAATTTGTATCTTCCTTGCTTCATCAAGCAGTGATGTATCTGATAAACAAGGAAACATACTCTTAATTCTGCAAAAGAAAAAAAAAGAAGAAAGAATTAGGAGAAAAGCACTAGAATAACATTACCAATGACGTACAGGAATCATTTTGTCACTGTCTTAATTGTGAAATACCTGAGCGATGGAACAGAAAGTGTGTCCTGAATGTTGATGACTATAGTCCTCTCCATACAATGTTTCCTTCACTGGATTTTTATCCTCCTCTGTGTCGTGTATTTTTTAGTGCAGTGGGGCTCACCAGTGGGCAGTTTTGCCCCCCAGGGGACATTTGGCAATGTTTGGAGACATTTTTGGTTGTCACATTGGGGGTGAGGAGGGTGCTGCTGGCATCTGTCGGGAAAGGCCAGGGATGCTGCCAAACATTCTACTAATGCACAGGACAGCGTCCCACAACAAAGAATTATTCAGCCCAAAATGTCAATAGTGCAGAGGTTGAGAAACCCTGGTCTAGAGAATCGGGGTCAAAGACAGTAAGAAAGCAAGGAAAATTAAGAAACTGTAATACTTAAGAGTATCAGAATCTTCTAAATTTGAAAAATAACTGGAACTATAACATAAATGCTCTCCAAAGAAAATTCTACTAATGTCTTTTAAAAACCTTCCCGTTTCTTAGTCATATGCAAAATATACACATGAATGCTTTTGAGTAGGTTCTTACTACTATTTCTAGTATTCTCTGAACTGGCAATATTTACTAACAAATGCCTCTCTGTATGTCAGAATGGGGTCACATCAAAATCCAGTAGGTGTGATTCACTGCGGCTCATCTGATGAGCTACGCTACAGGTCACAAACCACAAGTCCCAAGCTGCAGGTTGCTTCAGAAAATTTTTTTCATCCCATTTTCCCACTTCATATTCAGCTGTAATGTAATATAGAGGTTCTACAGTGATGTTTTGTATAAGCTTTGAAAAATGCGTGATGTGTGTGAAGAAACTATGATCTAAAAACACAGGAAACTGGAATCTCACCTTAATCTCTTATGTTTTTTATTCTTACCTTTTTGTAAATGGGGATTTTTAAAATAATATCAACATCTACTAAGATCTCTTTATATGTGAAGCTATGAGTGTTTGGGGGGGGGGGGGAAAGAAGTCCTGGTCCTTGTCCGTAAGAAGTTTTCAAACTATTAACATATGCACTTTGATCATTATGGACAGCCAATCCACAGAAAGTTGAGGGCTGAATTATTCAAATTAGCTCTTCATATTGATCAGATTTTAGTAGATGGAAAACAATCTCCCTTCTCTTGTGTGGGGTAGACCTACCCTTGCCAGCCCTTATATCTATTATCCGTTTTCCCTACAAATATCCCAATCATCCTGTTACAGCACAATTAGACAATTAGCATACACATGCTGACGTGTTCCTGGATTGCTTACTCCAGCAGAGTTAATTTAACTTCTGCTTTGCAACTTCAGTGTTGTCAGAAATTCTGTAGGAAGCTTAGTATTTTTCCATTTTATAGCTTTCCATTTTGTTTTGTTTTGTTTTTTTAAATACACAGCATTCCTTTCCTGTTCCCCAAATTTGTAAGCAAACAGGGAAAGTGGCAGTTTGTGAAAATGATAAAAGAATGTAACATATCTCTCTATTCACATTGTTAATGACTGGATTAACCAAATACAAGCCATCTGTACCTAACTTTTCCCTCAAATTTTAAATTTAATGACTTACTTGCCATGTTCCCACGTATGGCTCAAAATCTATTACTGACTCAACTTGAATCTCTGGGAAATGAATTCTCATGAAGTGGGACTGAAGCATATCCCAGTTCTTGTTCCGCTGGGGGAAAGAAAGCTATTGTTCCCAACAAGTTTTGGTGGGATTCACAAGGAATGGACCTTCCTACTCATCGGGCCTTGGTCACAAGTACCTGGCTAGGACACTTGCTCTGGTTATTCCGTGTTTCAAGGAAAAATGACCTCAGGACGTAGAAACTGTGAAAAAATTCCAGTATCCCCACCAGGGAGTCCCAGCCTTCCCTATTCCTACTTTTTTGACCTCACAAAATATAAGCAAAATAAAAACCCACAAGCTCTAGTCTGCCAGCAACCACTAAGATCGGGTATCTCGGGGTTTGAAAGCCCAATTCGGGTGTCAGTTACTTGCTCCCAGTAATCAACCCACCGAGCAGTTTACGTTTGACGTCTTCTGAGGCCCGGCTTCTTGGGCGTCTGCTCCACTGAACCCGCGTTCGGGGAACCGTCTGAGACATTTTCTTCTGTTCTGTTGGCTCTTTTGTTTTGAGGAGAGGAATCTAAGGGCAAGAGGGAATTTTAAAAAGAACACACACAACCTTTATTAGGAAAACAATGGCTGACAGAAGTTGGCACAAGTCAGGGGATGAAAAACCCACACCTCCACCCACAATCCTGGATCCCTCATTCTCAGTGGCCTTTAAGGGCACAAAATGAGGTTGTTTTCACATAACAGAAAGTGTATTCTACGCCCCAAAGCCCTCTCTCCACTGCAATGCAAAGAGGGAGGCCGTTGATAAACATCCCAACGTAATCACAGACCCACCGCCGGCTAGCGGGTAGGAACTGCGATGTTTTCGGCTGGAGAAATTACCAGATCATACCATCTCGGGCTCCTGACTTTAAAAATCACCCACACACAAGCGGTCAGCCGGACAGCATCTAAAACCTAAGATTAGGACAGTTCGCTCCCCCAAAGCTAAGGCGGAATACTCCGAAAAGAAAGCGGAGGTTAAGGACCCTCAAAGCAGGCCAAAGCGGTGCCCCGGACAGACAGACATTTTCTGTTTGGGGAAGGGTCATTACCGTCTGTGGCAGGTCGCTTCCTTATCCCAGTGCACGGCTCCGCTAACCCGGTCTGGTTGTCGGGCGTATCAGTCTTTTGGTCTACCAAATGTGTGTCCTCTGAGTTTGCCTGAGACCCAATTAAAGGCACCGCCTGGCGGTTCCCGCTGACGTCCTGGCTCTCCTGCGCCGGCACCTTGCAGGCGCCTTTGGGTGGCCGCGGGGGTCTGTAGTAGAACTCGGGCAAGCTGCCCTTCTCCACCTCCTGCCACTCGTATTTGCCCTCCAGGGGCTTGTGATTCTGGAAATCAAAATTCCACTTGCGCTGGCTTGCCTCTTCCATGTCTCTGCTGTGCTTCTCCAAGTCCCGGGTCAACTCTTCGTGGTTGACCGGGCCGAAGAGGTTTCTGCAGGCGGAGGGCTTGGGGTACTCCGCCTGTCTGGCGTCCATCCGCTCTAGGCTCGGGCTCCCGTTAGACACTCGCACGTTTGACATCTTCCTCCCCGGTCTTCACGGCCGCCTCGCGCGCGCGCTCGGAAAACAAAACTGAACAAAACAAAACGCCCCGACCCAGCCCGAACCCCTCTTATAAGCCCTGCGACCGCGCTCGGGGCCAAGAGAAACAAACCCGGACAAGCAACTGCCCGAGCGTCAGGGGCGCGCTGGCTCTGGGGGAGGGGTGAGGGGAAGCCCCGGCCAGGCAGCCGAGAGCCGCCGCCGATCAAGTGTACCGGCGAGCGGGAGGGCGGGGAGGGGAGGGGAGAGGAGAGAGGAGGGGGGTGGCAAAGCCAGTCCAAGTCCGGGCTGCAGCGAGCCCGCGGGTCCCGCCAACCGAGCGGCCCTCCAAACCTTGCCGGCGTCGGAGTCGCGGAGCGGCGAGGCAATGGGGAGAGGGGAGGGGGAGAAAAACACCCTGAAAAGACGAGCCCCCTTTTTTTAGTTGCCCAATATGGCGGTGGAAGGGAGGCTGACGAAGAAGAAAATGATTGACACCGCAAGTCTATTTAAACAGAGGAGGAGATCCATTGGTTGCGGCGCCGGGAGCCGCCCCGCCGAGGCTGGCGAGCGCGGCCTTAAGGTGGCCCGGCGCGGCCGCGACGCCTCCCCGCCTGCCCGAGCGCGCCGACTCCGACAGCGCCGCCCGGAGATTGGCTGGTCGCGTGACTGCCGGAGGTGTGCCGCTGCCAGCAAACCTGCTCCGGCTGGCCTTGGAGAAATTAAAAACGAGACAAACAAACTCGCCAAACGGCCGGGAAGCCGGGGAGGGGCGGGGGCGGCGGGGGCGGCGGGGCCTCGGGTTCAGGTCCCCGCGCGGCGCTGCGCTGCCTGGCGCGCCCGCTCCTCGCCGGGGGGACGGAGGGGCAGGATCAGACGATCTCGAAGGTGGCTAGCGGCTGGTTTTACGCCTCGGTGGCGATCTTGTTTTCCCGGCACTCGCCGAGCCTGGGGCGCGGGCCGCTGGGGGCGGAGGCAGACGGTGGGAGCTCTGCCCCCAACTGTGCTCTCGCCGGTGGCTCCCCGCCTCTGGCACTGTGGGGAGGCAGGGTAGCCTGCGCCCGGGGGCTGGGAGCCCCCCCCCCCCCGCCTGGGTACCTCAGCTGGGGGTGAGCAGTGGTTAGCTCACTCTTAACCTAGAAGTCTCTGCTGTTCTGGGGGAGGCGGGGAGCTTTGGGAAGAAGCCAAGGCGACCGTAGGCGCAGCACTTATAATGTATTCTGAACCCAAGCTCTCCCTCAATAAAAATAAGGATTTCAAGATCAAAAACTCCACTGGTCTCCCGAGTCCCTAATAAACTTTGTAGCTGTCTCAGACACGCTTACGTTTCAAAAGCGAGGTTACACCCCTGACCCAGGTTCTGGCTTCCCGAGCACAGTTAAAGCCATTGACATGGGCTGCGTGTGGGAACTCGTCTCCTCTTTGTATTTTTCAATTCTTTCCCGGGTTGTAGCAGTTTCCTCTACCTGAGTCCGCCGCCAAATACAACAGCCCCTTCCTTCCTCCACCTTTCTCTCCCACCAGATTCACTCCCTTGGCCCTCCCAGAACAAAATTTAGATGCAAGGGAATGCCTTTAGAGGGCTACAAGTCGTTGAAGGGTGAAAGTAATCTGAAAGTCCAGATTATGAAATGATTCATAAAACCCACCGCAACCATATTCTCACGTCTGATACTATTACTTGGGCGTTTCTCTACCCGCCCCTTTGCAGCTGGAAATTACCTACCAATACGATCCTGAGCAGGATGGTGGGACTTAAAACTGTATGGGGAGGGCTGTCATATCCGTGACAGAGCTCAAAGGGTCTTTCACTGTGTCCCCACTCCACCCCATCTCACCCCCATACGTGTAATCTTGGTTTGGGCCAAAGTCAGTACATTTAACTGGAAACTAAGCTCCTTCGGTTCTAATCGTCCACAGCAGCAGTGTTTTCTTACGCATTTATGCTACAGATGAGTTTGATTTTTAACTTGCTTTCTTAAGCACATATTGTTTGGGCGCTCCACTTTGTGTGGTGCCGGCCTCACCTCCGCACCCCAGAATGTAAGAGCTGACAGGGCCCTTCAGAACCCTGTGGCTCAACCCTCTCTTTTTACCAACTGAGGAAATTGAGAGCAGGAGAGGTTTCCTGTCCCGGGACACGTATCCAGTTGATAGCAGAGCCAGGCCTGGAGGCAGGTCTCCGAACTCTCAGGCTGGTTCATTTTCTCTTTCTTTCCTTCCTAATGGTTCAGGTTTTGTCTGGATTCGCCTGGGCTGCCGTCTGCAGGTCCTCCTCTCTTACAAGTGATTCAAAATGGCTCCTGCTCATCCCCTGCGCTGCCTGCAGATGTTTCCTTGATGTGGCCTGTGGTCACTGATATTTATACGCAGCGGTCACTGGCCTTTCCTATCACTATGCACTAGTTCAACTAAAATGCAGATTCCAAAAGGACAAGGGTGATCCCCAGAGAGCAGTGAGCGGGGAGAGGCAGTGCCCCAAACTTGTTTCAAAGTCAGGACTTCCTACCTGCTTTACAGAAAATAGTTCACCTGAGATCCAAGTGAGAGCTCTCCTCTTCATTTTTCCACATGGAATGCGCTACTTAATTTAGTGGACTGGAGAAGGGGGGAGAAGGATAGGAAAATTAGGGTAGGCCTCCATACCATAACTTATACCCTATTCCTGAAATTAGGTCCTTGTTGACATTTTTACATAATTGCTAGCCTGCACAGGAATTCTATATTCTCTATAAGCATAAATTCACATGTGTAAGTACCCAAACTACCACATATATGTAAATGGAGACATTCTAGAGCATTACAACATACCACCACAAGAGTTTGATTTTATTAACGGAATTACTATCTTAAGTAAAAGTAGAAAATCAGGGCACCTGGGTGGCTCAGTCGTTAAGCGTCTGCCTTTGGCTCGGGTCATGATCCCAGGGTCCTGGGATCGAGCCCCGCATCGGGCTCCCTGCTCTGCAGGAGGCCTGCTTCTCCCTCTCCCACTCCCCCTGCTTGTGTTCCCTCTCTTGCTGTCTCTCTCTCTCTATTAAATAAATAAAATCTTTAAAAAATAATAAAAGAAGTAGAAAATTAGTATTTCCATCCCCTACACACCCCGAATCTTTCTTGGAGTAATATGTAGGAGCACCATTTTGTTGCTTTGTTAATCTTGAAAAGTAAACGAGCCACAGTCACGCCACCTTAAGACGACTGGCCGCCAGCAGAAAGGCAGCTATGATCTAAAGTGTTTTGTTTACAGTCCAGGCACCGGAGATCGGTGCGGCAAATAATGAGAAGGCAGGCGTCTGCTGTGGTAGCGACCAAGCGTGAAAAAAATACTATGGAGTCCCCAAGGGAAGAGGGAATGTGGAGATCAGAGCGCCATCCTCCTGCGGCAAGCGGGCGGCTGTGCAAAAGAGTAAGCCAGGGCGAAAAATTTCAGAAAAACAGTGTGTAGGCGGAGCTTGGGTAGAAGGCAGAAAGTTCCACTCGCACGGCTCTAAAATGGGCTCTGCTTCCCCCAGGACCCAGACTCTAGTCCTGAGCGGCGTTTTTGTTGCCGTTTTCCCTCCGGATAGTTTCCTCCTTAGAACTGAGCAATGTCACGTAAGCCAGCCCAGATTTCCGTGTCCTTCACAAACCGAGAGAGGCAGACCCCAAAATAACTTCAAACACCTGTGTCAAGTGTCCTAATGGGGAGGGAGGGCGAGCCCGCCTCCCAGATGCGGTCCTCTCAGGGGGAAGTTAGGCAGCCCCCAAATGTTGTTTCTGCGAAGGTTCTAGTTTCCTGGCCCAGCTGCCCCTCCCACCGCAAGTGCCCAATGTTAATCCTTCCTCGAGGATGTTTATAATGAGGCAGCTTTCGCTCAATTTCACTATTCTCCTAAACCCACATACTTTTAGAGTTTGAAAACTTCACAGTCCACTGTTTTTGACGTTTTCATTCAATGTAACAAATATTTATTGGGCACCTTCTACTAATTTGCTTATCCTTTTTTTCCTTTCAACAAATATTTACTGACCACCTTCCATATATCAGGCATTATTATCCTAGGCGCTGGGGATTCAGAAGTAAACGAACAGATTTAGACTAGGACGAAACTTACGTTCTAGTAGGGGTAGAGGAGACAGAAAATAAACGCAAAAATACAGGAGGGAAAGATATACTATGTAAGGAAGTGATACATGCTCTGGAGAAAGGATAAACAGGGATAAGGAAAAAAGAGGGCTGTGAGGTCCCAAAGTGACCAGAGTGGCCGAGAAATGCCTCACTGAGGAAGTGGCCTTGGAGAGAAGCCCTGAGGACTTGAGAAAGTAAGCCATGCCGATAGCTGGGGAAAGGGTGTCCCAGTAAAGGGAACAGCAAATGCAAACCCTCTGAAGTGAGATCTTGTCTGATGTGTTCTGGGAACAGCAAGGAGCAAGAAGGGTAGTAGCAGGAACTCAGAGCATACAAGACCATCTAGGCCTATGTGGAGTTTTTATCATGGACTGAGTGATATGGGAAGTCACTGGGACATTAGGAAGTTTTAAGCAGCGGAATGATGTGCTCTTACCATATGCAAGGTATTCCCCACAGCATTGATCTCAACAGCATGGAGCTTAACAGGATGACTTAAGTCACAATCCCTGCCTTTAGGGACTATACATCAGGTGTGTGGGAGGCCACCCTGTGCACAAGAAACTGCAGAGGTAGAAAGCAGTACATGGAAGAACAGGGCACAAAGATGGACTACAAAGGAAGGAGAGGAGGAAGCCTTCAAGGAAGTGATGTACGAGTATCTATCTTCAGATCTTGAAGAAGGAGAAAAATGTCAGGATTATCAGGATATATTGGTAGGGGTAGTAATTGGGGGATGGGATCAGACAGTTGGCAGGCCATGGATGGCATGCTAAAAAAAAATCTTTTATCCAATAAGCAATGGGAACTGATGGACCTTTCAGTGAAGTGAATAACGTGATCATTGTCCAGGTTTGTCTCTTGGACAAGGGCAAGCCTGGGCCCTGAGAGATAGTGTCCAGGGACAGAGCTAAGTGGAAAGCTAGGTAGACAGCCCCATTACGGTGTTAATCCAAAGGAGCTGGTTGTTGGGCGAAGTATAGACGTGAGGCAAGAGGGTAGAAGCATGGGTCACAAGACCAGGATGAGAAGATCTGGAACAGAGGGTTGGAGGCAATCTGGTATGATCACCTGAACTGCAAAGGCATAGCTGCAGATCTTGCCTTGGACAACAAGATCTTTGTAGTAGGAAGTGGCATCTGACAACAGAGTAAAAGATGGGTATGAGCCTGAAAAGGCTGACTCAGGGAGGTAATTCTGGTAATTTTGGAGGCTGATTGCAGTGGTTCAAGCAAGGGATACAACAGCATGACGCAGTGCTTTGGAGGAGGGAATGAAAAGCACAGAGCAAACGTAGGATTGCTTAGGTAGTTAGAAGAGCAAAGCGGATTGGGGAAAGATGGAGCAATGGAGGATGAGTTGAAGGACTCACACTTGGGTGTTTCAGAGAGTCATGCATTAAAGAAGAGCGGTAACACAGAGGGAGGTTGTAAAAGAAATTGCTAGCTGTCCCCCCAAATCCATTCTTGCTTTCTCCCTTTGTCTCAGAATTATAACTGGGCTTACAGCTGCCCAGCCACACTAAATTTCCCAGCCCCTGTGCAGATAGATGTGGACTTGTGATCAAGTATTTTCCAACAGAATGTAAGGAAAAGTGGTATGTATCTTTCAGGTCCAGTACATAAAAACTGTCACATCAACCACCTACTTCTGCCTCTCTCTTTCCCCCTTCCCATGGACTATAAGGGTGAATACTACTGCAACTTTGGAAGCCACATGTTTTTCATTTTGCTTTTGTTTTAAGTAAGCTCTACACCCAACGTGGGGCTTGAACTCACGACCTCCAAGATCAAGAGTCACATGCTCTACCGATGGAGCCAGCCAGATGCCCCTGGAAGCCACATGTTGAAGGTGATAGAGCCACATCAACCTGGGTCCCTGACCTGATTTGAAAGAAAAAACAGGGGCGCCTGGGTGGCTCAGTTGGTTAAGCAACTACCTTCGGCTCAGGTCATGATCCTGGAGTCCCTGGATCGAGTTCTGCACCGGGCTCCCTGCTCAGAGAGGAGCCTGCTTCTCCCTCTAACCCTCCCCCCTCTCATGTACTCTCTCTCTCTCATTCTCGCTCTCTCAAATAAATAAATAAATCTTTAAAAAAAAGAAAGAAAGAAAGAAAAAACAAATTTCTATTTCGTTCAGCCATTACATTTGGGGTCTATTTGCTATAGCATCTTGCAGTCAATTCTAATTAATATAGAGGGGGAAGTTGGGGAGATAAGGAACAGGGAAGATTAAGAATTTGATACAGTCGGTATATGCATTGAAACTGGATCCTCAAGAAAAGAAAGAGAGGCCATGTTTGTTAACAGAGATAGTATTAGAAACATGAATCTGAACCGTAATGTGAAGGGATGTCATGGTTGGTGGGGCTTTGTGAGACCTGTTCATATTTACAAATGTGTCACTAATCTTATGGCCACATCAGATACTTAGCAGATTAAAAGTTACAAAGGTATGGGAATAAGGATGTACAAGGTGTTCTCAATCCCTTTATGTTTGTATCACACTGGAGGTATGCAACATTCATTGTTTCTTCACTGTCCCATGCTCTTTTCTCAGAGAGTTTGTTCCCTTAAACTCTTCTGCTAAGGGGCGCCTGGGTGGCTCAGTTGGTTAAGTGACTGCCTTCGGCTCAGGTCATGATCCTGGAGTCCCTGGATCGAGTCCCGCATTGGGCTTCCTGCTCGGCAGGGAGTCTGCTTCTCCCTCTGACCCTCCCCTCTCTCATGTGCTCTCTCTCATTCTCTCTCTCTCAAATAAATAAATAAAATCTTTAAAAAAAAAAAAAACTCTTCTGCTAAGGGACAGCAGATTACATGACACAGTTCCCATTCTGTTCCTGAATTTGACCCAATGAGGGAAGAGGAGGCGTCCTATCTGACTGAAACATGGCCAACCAAAATCTCTCTCCTAAAAATTTGGAACCAGGTCTCAGAAACTTCAGTTAATAAATTGTAAGTTAGAGATTAATAAGGTAATGCAGATTTGGAATTGAAAGAGCTGTTTTAAGAAAGGTATCTTTGACTCGTATATGATGGATTTGCAGATAAAGATCACCTGTAGAGTGTCAGAAGAAAGAAATGGACATGCAAAGAGGGGCAGAGAAGAGAGACCATGGGTTTTAGAAAGAAAGATAACCCTTAGCAACCAAAGACCCCCCAGTTTCTGGATCCTGCAGCTCATGAGGTCCCACTCCCTGGACTTATGTTTTGTGGGGCAGTCCTGTGTTTATAAAACAAGTTTCCCCCCTTTTTTTCCCCAAGCTAGTTTGTTAATGGGTTTCTGTTAGTTGAACCCAAGATGTTCTGATGAACACAATAGTTTACATATTTGAAAGCAGCTTCTCTGGTGTCATCACATTTGGCCGTCATGAGACCACAGTTATGAGATGAATGCTATTATGCTCTCTCACAGATGAAGCCCTGAGACAGAAGGCTGAGTGTTCCAGAGCCACGGAAGAGAGCAGAAAAGGCACGAAGACTAGGGTGCCTGCTCTTGTGAAGCAGTCCAGAGTCCATGGTGACGACACCTACAGAAGATGCAATGACGTGGTGGGTTTGTAAATTTTATGACTGAGGCATCATTGCCTAAACTTACCTACAATACACTATTCATAAAAAGAAGTTTCAGGGGGTGGGGGGGGCGCACGCGTGCCTGGGTGACTCAGTCAGTTAAGCCTCCAACTCTTGGTTTCAGCTCAGGTCATGATGTTGTGGGTCTTGGGATCCAGCCCCAGGCTGGTGTCTGATGTTCAGTGGCTCAGGGGGGAGTCTGCTTGAAATTCTCTCCTTCTGCCCCTCCCCCACCACACGAGCGCACTCACTCTCTCAAATAAATAAATAAATCTTAAAAAAAAAAAAAAAAGAAGAAGTTTCTGGGGGAAATGAGAGTTAAATTCCTGGAAAGAAAAGTAGCACCTTTGAAAGAAACTGGATTCAAGAAGGGTTTCAAATTGATAAGTGGGGTCATGGTTTAAAGAAAAAATACCTCAAGCATCTCTACTTAGAGATAAATCAGCATTTTCAAACAAAATGTAGTAAGCAAATGCAGATTTACGAGTATTGCTGGTTTCCTAAGTATGGGAAATAAATAGAAAAACCTGGATTTGTGACTGCATACCTGATTTATGTGATTTATTTACCTGATTTATTCAGTTTCCAAGATTGAAACATAAGTGGACAACTTCTGTGACTAGAATGTGGAATTTGGGACAATAAACATGTTCACTACCAATTCACTGTTTTCAACTACATTCTATTCTTTAAACTGAGAAAACATGAAGGAGAAAACTTCCCTCGATTATGATCTCAGTCTTCAGTTTATACACACTTGCACCTAAAAAAAAAGAGAGAGAGAGAGAGGAGAGAAAGTGTTCATTTTCTACTCCTGACCACTCTCTGAATAACTGTTCACATGAATATTTGTTCATTCCTTCATTCATTAAATTTTTAATGAGCCCTTACCAGACGCCAGCTTTTCTGGGGACACAGTAGAAAACAAAGATAGCCAAAGTCCTGCTTTCATGGAATGGAGCTTACACTCAAGTGTGGAAGGCAGACAATACACAAACAAATAAGCATAGTGTGTCATGTTGTTACAAGTGCTAGAAAGAAAAATAAACTACTTCAGGGTACAGAGAGTAATGACAGCAGATGCTATATTAACAGGAAAGGATTCGTTGATAAAGTGACATTTGAATAGAAACCTCAACGAAATGAGGGCATTGACTATGTAATTTTCTATGTTCCAGGCAGAGGAAATAGCAAATCCCAGGGCCCTGAGGTAGGAATGTGCCTGGAATGGCTGAAGAACAGTAAGGGAACTGGTAAGCCAGAAATAAAGTAGGGGCTTGGAGGTAGGAAATGAAATCAGACAGTAAGTAGGGGCCCAGATGATGTATACTTTATAAGCCATGCTAAAGGTTTTGGATTTTATTCCAATCAAGATAAGCTGTCTTTGAGCAGAGAGTTTTGATGGGACTTTAGCTAACTTGATCACTTTGCTGAGTGGGAAGTACTTCAAAGGAGCAAGAGAGAAGCAGGAAGACCAGTTAGTAGACCACTGCAATAATCCAAAAAGAGGTCATGTTGGCTCAGACCAGGATGGTAGCAGTGTAAGCAGAAAAAGGATAGAATTGATAGAGGTGTTTTTAAAGACATAGCCAATGGATATGCTGAAGGGTTGGAAATGTGTGTATTAGAGAGAGGAGTCCATAATGACTCCAAAATTTTTGGCCTAAGCAGCTGAAGAAAAGCTGAAAGGGGGTTGCTGAAATAAGCTTGGCTGAGAGATGGGCATATTTTGCTTTGAATGTGTTTTGCTTGAGAGATCCATAGACATCCAAATGGAGATGTTGAGTAAAAGCAGATGTATATATGAGTCTGGCATTCAGGGGAGAGAGGTTTGTGCTGGAGATACAAATTTGGAAATTTTCAGCATTTAGGAGTTGGGACTAGAAAGCCATGGGACCAGATAAGTCCACCAAGGAAGTTTAGACAGAGAAGAAAAGACGCCTGAGCAGTAAGCCTTATTGTATTACAACTTTTAGAAATCAAGAAGATAGGAAGGATCTAGGCAAAGGAGCCACTGATTGGATTGGAAGAGAGCCTAGAGAGAGGTGATCCAGAGACCAAGTTAAATAATGTGTTTATTATTATTATTATTATTAAACCATGTGAAAAATCAAATGGTTTAAGTGCTGCTGACAAGAAATATGAAGACTGAAGACCTACCATTGGATTCTGCCACAGGAGTCACTGGTGATCTTGGTAAGATGTAGTTTTGGTAGACTGGAAGATATGAAAGCCTGACTGCTATATACCCACATGAATAAAATATGCATACATGTACCTAGTGTAGGCAGAGGGTAGCTAGGTTCTAATATCAGTCAACCAGTCTGGAAGCAGGCCAGGGGTAAGGCCTGAGCCTTGGCAGATGTGGAGTAAACACATTATAAAGGTGCCTCCCGTTGATTATCTTCTCAACTTGTTTCTTTGTATGGTTTCACTATGCTTCTTTCAATATCTTTTCTGAACTTTCCTAAAAAATTGTCATGTCAACAAACTTCCTTAAACCTCTTTGAAAGGAATCACTTTTGGAGAATGTGCTAAGAGATTTAGCACGGAATTAGCTTTGCTTGTGAGTCTCATATTTCAACTAGCTAACGTTCTGCTTAGAAATTCATTGTAGAACAGCATCTTCTGTTCCCACCATAATAGACTATCTTATTTACCAAAGAAACAGTGTAAGGCTCTGTTATAAATTCTTAGCGTATTAAAAGGGCAGTGAGTTGCATTTTTATTTATTCTTGACAAAAAGCCTTTCCTTACTCTGTCATAATGGTATTCTTCTACAAACCTCAACAATCTGCTTAGGATCTTCCTATATCAGTGGACCAATTAGATCTCCAGTGTCAAATGCAATTTGTTGCCTTTTTCCTTAACTCAGGATTAGATTTTCTGGCCTAGAATGTTTCAGAGTAGTTTTCCATCTCTTTCTTTACTGAAGAAAACAGGAACATCCAGAATAGTTAGGCCCTCTGTGGCCACATGAGGACAGAAGAGGGTAAGTAATAAGATAGAATCCCACCCCTCCCACTCCCCCCTCCCCGCCCAGAGCATTCATCAGGCAGGAATGTGACTGACCTGCTGCGCTGTTTAAACAGCACAGGAGGGCAGCACAAGGCCAGAACTGTCAGCCTTAATCCTTGCAGCTATGCCAAACCACAACCATATTTGTAATCCACTTTTTAAAATGCGTACATAAGAGTTTTTAATCCCCACCAAATTGAATTGAACACTAAATTTGCATAGATTCTACCTATTAAACATTTTCAGATTGTCTTATACATTAATGATATGTACATTACTCACATACTGATCTGAATTTAACATTTATTTGATCATAGCAGAGTGTTTTAATAATTGTGCAGTCAGTCAAGGTAAGTATTATAACCCTTAACAAGTGAGGAAGTAGAAATAAAGGTAAAAGGTGACTTGTCTATGGTCACACACAATTAGGTGTAAAGTCAAGGTAACAACTTAAACCTGATCCTTTTCTACTAAGCTCTTTCAGAAAGACAGCCCCCTAACACACACAAATACATACACTGCCTCCATGACATATTCGCCTTGACTTCAGATATAAATCTACATTCTTTAATCTTTTTTTTTTTTTTTAAGATTTTTTATTTATTTGACAGAGAGAGATACAGCGAGAGAGGGAACACAAGCAGCGGGAGTGGGAGAGGGAGAAGCAGGCTTCCCGCTGAGCAGGGAGCCCGATGCAGGGCTCGATCCCAGGACCCTGGGACCATGACCTGAGCCGAAGGCAGACGCTTAACGACTGAGCCACCCAGGCGCCCCTCTTTAATCTTTTTTGTATCTCCATTGAGCCCAATTCCAATCCTCTAAACAAAATAAATGCAAAGTATGTAGCACCCAATAGTGGCCAATACACACATTCCAGTATAGCTCAAATAGATAACTCCCATTGCATTCTCTCTCTTTTTTTTAAAGATTTTATTTATTTATTTATTTGAGAGAGAGAGAATGAGAGTGAGAGAGAGCATGAGCAGGGGGAGGGGCAAAGGGAGAAGAAGACTCCCCACCCAGCAGGGAGCCTGACCTGGGGCTCAGTCCCAGGACCCTGGGATCATGACCTGAGCCAAAGGCAGACACTTAACTGAGCCACCCAGGTGTGTCTCTCCCATTGCATTCTATTAGGGGGTCTTAGAAATGGCAGTCATGGAATCCATCAAGTCTGCGGCCCCTTTCGAGAGAAGGTGCCCCACCTACAGGCCCTGACCAAGAGCTGGTTTATGCTGGGGCCTGATACAGAGAGCTCTGCCCAGAAGCAAAATGGTAGTTAGCTAATTCAATCTGACACTTGGACTCAAGATTTAGAACTGGGAAGTATAGTAAGAATCAGAAGGTCATGGTGAAAAGAGAACAGATACAGAGAGGACATGCAGGGATCCTGCAGTCACTATGTGTTGGAATGACAGGCCATGGATTTCCATGGCAAAGGCATCTAGAACCCCCATCGTCGCAAATGAACTTTTGATTCCTGTTTACTTGGGACCCTTTCAAGGCTCCATAGTTTGGCTTTCTATTTTCTAAGGACTTGGCAGTATGGCTAAAATCATATGAATACACATATGAACACACATGCACACATATTCCACACATTACTCAAGGTAAGAAATGAGACTGTTCCTTACAACCATCACCCACAGATAAGTTCCATAACCAGTATAAACACACATTTAATCCCAACCAAGCTCACGTAGAACCATATGCTTATATGATCAAAGCTGTACTTCATTCACTCCGTATCTATTAATTACTTATCGCATATCAGCCATTACATGGGTAATCTGGAGTTACAGAGACAAATGAGCAACAGTGGCAAATAAGACAAGCTCTCTGTACTTGAGGGCGGCGCAGCAGTAAAGGCATGAGAACATTATACAAGAAACAAAGTATACAAAATTTAGAAAAACTGTATACCGATCGCCTAAACAGTAGATTCTCTTTTGCTTGTAAGTCATTCTGATAGAGCTCTTCTACCCAAGTTCAGTTTATCAGTCAACATGAGATTTGTGTCAACATACTATATATACCCAAAGTGAAAAGACGAGAGCCGAATTATATCGTCATTCTTGAATGCCTTGATCACTGGGATGTAGAATGGTGTAATTAGATGGACAGGGTTAATAATTAATAATTTCATCATGACCATTATTTAATATGAATGCTGGCTTCTCAGGATTTTAAATGTGGTTATGATATTTCAGATGTAGGGGTTAGGCAACCCTTGCTGATATCTTATTTTGAGTGATTATCAAATTAGAGAAGTAAAGAAAATACAGGGAGTTTAAAGAGGAGGAAGGGGGAACAGGCACTGAGGAAAGGGAGAAGGGAGATCAGAAAACTAGGATATTTTAAAACATGAGTCATCACTATATGGATGCATCCAGATTTATCATAGGTCTATATTTGCTGTGGTTTAGTCATATAATCACTTGAAATAATTTTTTAAAAATCCACCAGTACATACTCTAACATGTTGAGTTTGATTTTTTCTTTTTTTTTTTTAAAGATTTTATTTATTTATTTGACAGCGAGAGACACAGCGAGAGAGGGAACACAAGCAGCGGGAGTGGGAGAGGGAGAAGCAGGCCTCCTGCAGAGCAGGGAGCCCGATGTGGGGCTCGATCCCAGGACTCTGGGATCATGACCCGAGCCAAAGGCAGACGCTTAACAACTGAGCCACCCAGGCGCCCCGAGTTTGATTTTCTAAAAAAAAAAAAAAAAACAAAAAACCGCAAAAAACTGTTCTCCCTATATAAAATATACACTACTCTTTTTTTTTTTTAAAGATTTTATTTATTTATTTGAGACAGAGAGAATGAGAAAGAGAGAGCACATGAGAGGGGGGAGGGTCAGAGGCAGAAGCAGGCTCCCTGCCGAACAGGGAGCCCGATGCGGGACTTGATCCAGGGACTCCAGGATCATGACCAGAGCCGAAGGCAGTCGCTTAACCAACTGAGCCACCCAGGCGCCCAATATACACTATTCTATACAGAGGGTTCTGTTGTACATTTTTTTTTTTTTAGCACTAGAGATGTGAGTCAAATACCAATTCATACTTTAAGTTTTTTAAAATAGTCTGTTGTTTAAATGACCATAGGATATGACACAATTAAATTCAACAAATACTTAAGTGTGCATAATTTGTATGAACCATAACGTCAGTCACTAGAGGAATTTTGAAAAGTGAGTAAAATACAATCACTGTCTTCAAGGGGGGGTGTTATTCTATATATAAAAATTAAACAAAGAGACAATAACATTAATGCAAGGCCAAATATGTATGCTTTAAAAATATAGTACAAGCAAAGTGTTACGAAGTTTTTAGAGCGGAGATCAGGGAAGGCTTCAGAGATTGCTTTTGAAATGGGTCTTAAAAACTCAATGGATTTTGGGGCTCCTGAGTGGCTCAGTCGTTAAGCGTCTGCCTTCGGCTCAGGTCATGATCCCAGGGTCCTGGGATCGAGCCCCCGTATGGAGCCCCGCATCGGGCTCCCTGCTCAGCGGGAAGCCTGCTTCTCCCTCTCCCACTCCCCCTGCTTGTGTTCCCTCTCTCTCTATGTCTCTCTCTGTCAAATAAATAAATAAAATCTTTAAAAAAAAAAAAACCTCAATGGATTTTAACTGGGTGTGGGGGGTGGTAATTGAGCTAATCAAATGGGACAATTTACTAAATGTTAACTTGGTAACCAGAAGAGTCATCTTAGGGGTGTCTGGGTAGCTCAGTTAGTTAAGCGTCTACCTTCAGCTCAGGTCATGATCTGATCTCTGGGTCCTGGGATGGAGCCCCACATCGGGTTCCCTGCTCAGCAGGGAGTCTACTTCTCTCTCTCCCACACCCCGTGCTTATGCTTTCTCTCTCTGTCACATAAATAAATAAAATCTTAAAAAAAATAAGTTATCCTATTCCCCTGTTATTGTTCACTGGCACTGTTCAAGATAGCCCATAATCATATACCAATCCTTTAAAAATATAGGATTGAAATTCTCTCTCCCTTTTGCCTAGTGGCAATTTTATCTCTCACCATAAAAGCTTTGCATGCCAGATAGAGTCATTATTAGCGCATACGCAATTGGTAAATGGGGGAAATAATGTCAATATAATTCAGAAATTACATTGGTTCACTCATTATATCTCCTGGCATACTTACATTTTGAAGTGATCAGGGGCAAGCCTTTTCACAATCAAGTAGAAAACCTTAGCAATATAAAGACTTTAAGAAAAAAGCAAACAATTCCTCAGGAATGCCTTTCTTTAGTGCAAATAGAAGCTTGTTTGGATCTTTAAGAACCTTTAAGCTTTTCACAATGGTGAAGCTGCACAGTGTAAATGAAAGTTTCTCCTATGTGTGTTGGGGGGGGGGCACTGATTGAGAGGCTAAATCTTGGATCATATATATTTTTTTAAAGATTTATTTATTTGACAGAGAGAGAACACAAGCAGGGGGAGTGGCAGGCAGAGGGAGAAGCAGGCTCCCCATTGAGCAGGGAGCCAGACACCGGCTCAATCCTAGGACCCTAGGATCAATCGTTTAACTGACTGAGCCACCCAGGCGCCCTTTGGATCATATTTTTAATTTTGATGAAACTGCTTTTAATTGGAAGCAAATGTCCTCCAGATCTATATGTACAAGAAGGAAGCATGTGTTCCAGGGTTAAAGTTTCTAAAGCAGTGCTATCCAATAGAAATATGAGAAATGTATGTAATCTTAAGTTTTCTAGTAGCCACATTTTTAAAGAGTAAAAAGGAACAGGTGAAATATTTCAACACGTAATCGATATAAAAACTATCAATGAGCTATTTTACATTCTTTTTTTTCTTACTAAGTCTTTGAAATCTGTTGTATATTTTACATTTATAGAACATCTCAATTTGGATTAGCATATTTAAATGCCCAAGAGCCACACGTGGCTAATGGATACCATATTGGGCAGCATAGCTCTAAAGGATGACTGTGAAGTTGAACACATATGCCAGTGAAGATTTAATTGGTATTATTTTTTATTAGCATAGTAACTTTTATTGTCCTCAGGTAACAAAGTTGCACAGGTCTGCTCCTAAGCCTATATATTTTCTGTAAAGTCCTGTTATTTTTAGTGTACCATTTTATTTTTATTTTATTATTATTTTTTTAAGATTTTATTTATTTGACAGAGAGAGACGCAGTGAGAGAGGGAACACAAGCAGGGGGAGTGGGAGAGGGAGAAGCAGGCTTCCTGCGGAGCAGGGAGCCCGATGCGGGGCTTGAGCCCAGGACTCTGGGATCATGACCTGAGCCGAAGGCAGACGCTTAATGACTGAGCCACCCAGGCACCCTTAGTGTACCATTTTAAAGAACACTTGTTTTTCCTGTACATGCTTTCTTAGCCTTCCTCTCAGCCATGGGTAGTCATATGATATAGTTCTGAGCAATGTAAAGGGAAGTCTGTGAAGTCATATGGGAAAATTTTTCACCCTGATAAGAAGAGACAGGCCACAAGGAGAAAGCTGAGCACCCCCTTCCCCCTGCCATATCCCTTTCTTTCTGTTTGAAACATTTGATACAAGAACATGATGTTTGAAGCTATGGCAGCCATCTTGTGACTATGATAGAAGACTCTTTAATATGTTGAGGATGGCAGAACAGAAAGGCATCTTTTATTAGAGATGAAAATGCAATGAAGCAGCTAGCCATGCAAATATGGGGGTGGGAGGGAGGCTGGGGCAGAGTTCCCTAGCAGGAGGAAGGGTGCTTCGGCAGAGAAGATGTCCTCAATGTGCTTTGCTTAATATTCACAACTGAGGTTCACCTTTTTTTCTCCCATCCCTCCCTTGCTAACTGATGAGAACATTCTTTCTTTAGGTATGACAAGAGTCCTGTAATTACTCCCAACACTTAAAAGAGTGCAGAGTTAGAAGCAGCAGCAAAATTTCCTTGAAGTCCCTTATCATTAAGGTTTCATGCACAAACACTGCACTTTGCCTGTTATATATGTATTTAATACTTTAAAAAATGTTTTACGTTATCTATCCTGAAAAAAAATTTCCATGACTCAGTTAATAAGATTATATTGTGTTGATTCAACCAATTTTGAGTAATTGGTAATGCATATCAGATTCATTGTTTAGCAATTTCTTATTTGTCTCGGGGTCACAATAATTCAAGAACCCAGATTCACATAAATATGTGGATAAAAATGGCAGCAGTTTTGTTTGTTTGTTTTTACTGCTTTGTAGTGTCAGGGTAATAACAGGACAGTGTGCCCAGAATGCTGCTAAAAAAATGGTATGGGTCACTTTTTCAGCTACTGACTGGAAATTTTGGTAAGTATATTTCCTGCTGAGTCATATGACAGACTAAATAGGTAACCAATCCATTTGTGATTTTCTTTTACTCATCAAAGCTTTTCAGTGAACAAAGATGAAGTTTTATTTGACCACTTACTAGTCTTACACTGACATTTTTATCACATGTAAACAAACCAAGCGTCTCAAAGGATTCACAGTTCTTTATCAACTCTTCATCCAATTCCCATACTTAATTTTCATTAGAGCCATCTCATCCAGTGCAATAAAAGTATTCAGTTTGTTTTACAGTTGTTGGTTGCCTTGACAAAGTAAGCCCGCCGTCTTTATGAGTCAGTCTTAATCATTAAGGTGAACAAAGAATCAATTCACCTTATCTACATTTCTTTCCCTTCATGAAGAAAATGTCAATTCAATCCTGGCTTAAAAAACTGGTTATCACCTTCCTCAACCAAATGAGTGTACTTCTAGATAACAGAGCAGGATTTTAAAGTCACTTCTGACTTTGGTACAAATATGCCTTAAAAAGTATCTAAACTACCAGATTTACTAAATTTTACTATCATATTGAACATAATAAGAATATTCCAGAGGCTAATTTATTTATTTATTTGAGAGAGAGCGAGAGAGCACACGCAACCATGTGAGCAGGGACTGGGGGGAGGAACAGAGGGAGAAGGAGAGAGAGAATCCCAAGCAGTCTCCAGTGCCCAGTGTGCAGCCCTACCTGGCCAGACCCCATGACCCCGAAACCCCAAGATCACCACCCCAGTAACGCTCAACCAACTGAGCCACCCAGGCGCCCCCAGAGGCTAATTTTTTAAGGTGAAGGCTCTATGTGAACCATACTGCAAATGTCCAAAGCTTGGCCCCACCTGCACACATGTCCATACATTTTCTCTACTGAATTTCCTGCTACCTAAAAATCTCACCTTCGTTTGTAGAAATTTTCTTCTATCCCAAATCCAAGTCTTCATCCCTCAAAACTTAATAGCCAATTGCTAACATCTATGCTTTTATCCAATTCTAAGACAAAGATTCAGGTTTAGCTGAATTTACCAGTTATGTGTTTGTTTCTGAGCACATTAAAATGCATCAATAGAAATTCTTCCGTAAAGATACTTAAAAAAAATCAGCTTGCCTGCCTTGTTTTGTGTTTTCAAACAGATTCAGTCATAAATCTATTACACTAAGTTCTACCAGATCTCATTTTCTAAGTATCATAGACTTCTCAACCATCGGAAATGGATTCCGATGGGAACCTAAAACCATCTCTTAAAATTTGCTTGTTGCTCTGTGCTTTTAATGGCGATTGCTTCTAGAGTTACCCCTTTTTAGTTTCAAAATTTGCATGGCGGCCTTTTTGCCTCTGCTTCAAGAGTCAGTCTTAATCATGCAGGTACTGCTCGGGGTTTGCTCGAACAAGACGGCTTTCGGGCGAGGCTTATTTGCATCTTTTCCATAACAGAGTACACATTTTGCATAAGTGCCTAAATACTACCTGCGCTTTTGGGTTTACGGTTGCTGCTTGCCACTTCTTAGTAATGGTTACAGTGGTGCTAGCGCCTTCCACGGCAGGTCTGACAAGGCAACGGTTTCTGAATAATCAGGGTTTTCATTACCGTTCGTATTTTCACTAGTTTCGGACTTAACACTTCAAATGACCTGTTCTTAACCTCCAGTCCGTGTTCCTGACTGAAAGCAGGACTTCCATTATGAATTACACATCAAGACCGTAAACGCCAGCGCCCGAGAAGCGGGACTGAGCGGTCGCCCGAGTTGGTAAACAAACGCCGCGCAGGCGCACTGACAGCAGGAGGGTAAACCGATGGGTTAGTAGCCACTGGGGGCTTTTTCGTAAAGCTTAAAGTGGAAAACCAAAACAAAACGCTGCCGCTTAAGGTGATAAAGTGCTTGGCTTTTTCTGTTTTTACTTATTTCTGGCTTTTGTTTCTGAGGAACGGGCGCGGCCTTCGGGGCCCTGCAGACAGAATTCCTCGTCCCCGAGAACTGCGGCTAGCGCGTCGGCTAGTTGTTCCAGCCTCATTTGTTCTCGCCGCGGAGTCTTGATCTCCTTTATTTGTTTACAGCACAAATCCACCCCGGTTGGGGGGTTGGGGGGAGGGGAAAGGCCGCACTACGCTACAAAAAAAGTCCTAGGCTGAGGCTTCCCCAAGCCACGCGAGATCTGCCCGAGCCTAAGGCGGAACCTCCGAGGCTACGTTTGCGCATGCCCCTGAGTAATCCTTTGTGGCGCGAGCGAGTTTTGAAACTTTCTGCCGCCTTGGTAGTGAACGAAATCTGGCCCTCTAGAAAGGTCTGAGGGCTTCAAGCACACAACACTACATTCTTCGAGACTTTGCCGTCACAACTGTGCATGATTGCATGGTCGTCCCTTCTTTCCGTTACTATATAGTGGCCGTGAATTCTGTGAGAGAGGTAGTTTCAGCCAAACCAGTAGTATAGGAGTGGGGGTGGGAGAGCGGATCCAGGTTTTAAAATGAGAATGATGCCTTCTATGTGTTTGGAAAGATAACTCGGGGAGCGACTTGAAGGAATAAATCTGAGGGGCCAGGTTTTGTTTTTGTTTTTGTTTTCCTTAATGGAGACTCAGGGAGACTGTGCTGAACTAAGGTAATTCAGTGGGAAGGAGAAGATGGGAAAATTGGAGAGAGAAATGAAGGCAGTAACTATACAGCACACGGGAGGGTGAGACTAGAAATGCAACTGTTGGCAGTAGAAAAAGTTCCTTAAAGTAGTGTGAACCTATGTATGTTTGTAAACAGAAGGGTAGAAATGATTAGGGCATGGTTTGTAAGGGGAAAATTGGGAAGTCCCTGAATGAGTGGAACAAGGAGGGTTCTAAAAGCCATAGTTCTGAACACGGGCTGAGGTTAGGATTAGAAAGAATGGTTTAAGGTCACAAGAGTCAGGAATTTGGGAACTGTCTTGAGAGAACTGACTAATCTTACCTCTTTTGCAGGGTACAGGGGACACCTGCACAAGCATTGGATTTTGCCCTGCAACATCTGAAAGGTACCGTCCAGACACCTGAAGTGCTCTCTCCCAGTAAGTCCTCTGGTTCCTACCACCTCCCATCCACTCTATACCTCAGCCAGAATGAAATGTGGATTTCGTGGAGCGAAATAGTGGAATTTAGTTACCAAGTCCCTTAGACATACCACTGGTGCATTACAAAAAGACCTACTTCTAGTTCTAGCTTCCCAGTTCATTAGGTATCAGAGTCCATCTTGATACTGGCAGCAGTTTTATGCAGCTTAGCCACTATATGTTGATTCTTTGTGTACTGTGTGGAGTACAAGGCGGAGGAGGGATGGAGTATATAATTTTACTAGCCGACCAAAGCAGTGGTTTGTAGGTAGGTAATATAGCTTCATCTGTAAGGAAAACTAAATATAGAAAGCCACAGGATTTAAGTTAACAATGATGGACAAAGGATCCAGGTATTAATTCTTAAATGGAAGTATTTCAATAAAGACCCAGACATGGTAGTCCCCAGTCAAGAAGTTCTCCCTTGGAGCCCTTCACTCCATTTTAGCAGCCTAAAATACAGCCTAGTAGCTGGGCTCTAGTGTGCCATTCATGGGACAGTGTTCCAGAAAAAAATTCATTGATGTAGTAGAATTGGATTTCTGGGATCTAGCTGAAGAAGGCATGACATCTCAATATGGTGTCACTGAAAGTGTGTGGAATTGGGAATAAGACCTGGGGTTTGCCTCAGTTGGTTATGCCAGTTACTCTGCGTGACTTCCCTGTGCCTCAGTTTCCCTCTTTGTAAAATAAGGATAACAGTGCCTACCTCATAGATGATTGTAAAGATGAAATGAGGTACTGTTTAGAAGGCTGCACGAGTTACTACATAGAACTTGATATATAATTTATGATCAACAAATGAAAGTTTCTTCCCTGAGCCTCCCACATTTATGTATGCCATCTGCCCCTCAAATATGGAAGCTCTATGTAGCATAAAGCCATCTGTATTTAAGACAGGTTCTCTACCTTGCCTTCACGTTAGAATTACCTGGGGAGGTTTAAAAAATGCCCAGCCTGCCCCCTAGATCAATTAAAACAGAATCTCTGGTACTGGAGCCTGAAATCAGTATTTTTTAAAACTCTTCATTTTGCTACTAAAGTTAGAACGACTACTTTAAGAGTTCCCTCTAGGGTGCCTGGGTGGCTCAGTCGGTTACATGTCTGCCTTCAGCTCAGGGATCCCGGGGTCCTGTCATCCAGCCCCGCATCGTGCTCTTGCTCAGTGGGGAGCCTGTTTCTCCCTCTCTCCACCCTCCACCCCCGCTTGTGCTTGCTTTAACTATCTTTCTCTCTCTCAAATAAATAAAATCTTAAAAAAAAAAGTTCCCTCTAGAAGAAGAAAATTAGACCTGTGATTTAAGACCATCTATCTGTATCGCTATATATTTGAAAAATTTCTAGAGGAATAAAGGCTAGTGCTTGAGATGGGCAGATGAGTAAGGCATAGTGAGCTATATTCAGGAAAAGAGGCCACTGTGATAGGAATGTGGTAGGCTTCCGGGTTTGGGATAGGCAGTTGATGAGGTCATTAATACAGGCCCCAGCAGTATATGGGCCTTGCTATAGAGATGGAGGACTTTGAGCCTCCCAAGTTGATCCTTTGAGCTAGCACAGGCAACACAGATGATGATGTCTTTATTGCTTTACCATGTGGTGAATCTTGGGACGATATCCATAGTGGGGTGGGGCAACCTTTTACAGCTGGCTCTGCTCTGTTGGTTGGGGAGGGGCACCATGGCATCACGGTGTTCTTCTCCAGTGGGAAGGTGCTTGTGGGAAAGCATGTGCAGCAGGCCATTGACAATGAAACCTATCAGGGTTGTTGTAGCTGTTCTGATGACACAGTAGTTTTGTTGGTACTAACAGATAAGAAAGGTGAGAGGCAAGCCTGTTTTTGTAACCTTTTAGTGAATAGAGAATCTCTAGGCACAGGAGGAATGGCATGTCTGGGTCAGGGATTTGAGTTTCTAAATGACAAGTGACTTTCTAGTAGGACAACTCTGGTTTCTAGGGTTATAAGTGATTCAGAGGTTGAAACCAACATGCTACTTGAGTCTTTGGATGCCTAGACCCAAATGTAGCAGTAATGGCCAGGAGTATCTTCTGCCATATAGGGTAGCCTGTCTTTAATTGGGTCCCTTTTCTTGAGAAGCACATTAGTTTGTCTGGTCCCCTGCAAGAGCACTGGGGAAATGACTAAACATTGGCTAGATAAGGAAAGAGGGATTCAGACTGCAGGGGTCAGTAGTCAAAGTTTATGAAGTAGGAGAATAGCAGAATATGCCCAAGTGACGAGTGGAATAGGGTAGGAGGATAGGAGACTTGGGGTAAGGGGGGAAACATGTTGAAAGTTAGAAAAAGAAAAATCCCAAGCAGTGACAGTTTAGTCTAACTGTTATAAAAATGTTAAAATGGGAGTGCTGCCTGAGGTTCTATGACAAGAAATATCACAGACAGACCTCTCTGTAGGACTTTCACAATATATAAGAGGGTGAGAACTGATTAGACTATTCTTGAACTTTCACCCATATCAAGGGCATAAAAATTCAAGATGAAGACTGGTAAAGGGGTTTCAAAGAGGATATTTGAATGGAGTTATTGGAGTGCTGTTAGACAAACAAGTCAGGGAGAGGGAAGTGGCCACACTCTTTCCCTAAATGTAAGCTTCCCTCTGTAGCAGGCACAAACTGGGAGGAGGAGGAAAGCCTTTAAGTCAGGTGGCAAATTGTGACTATTATACAGGACTGGATATATATATTTTTAAAGATTTTATTTATTTATTTGATAGAGCACGCACAGCAGAGGGAGGGGCAGAGGGAGAGAGAGAAACAGACTACCCCACTGAGCAGGGAGCCCAGTGCGGCCTGATCCCAGGACCCCAGGATCATGACCTGAGCTGAAGGCAGTTGCTTAACCAACTGAGCCGCCCAGGTGCCCAGGACTGGATATTTTAGTTACTTTTTCTTTCTTTCTTCCTTTCCTTTCCTTTCCCTTTCCTTTCCCTTTCCTTTCCCTTTCTTTCTTTTCTTTTCTTTTCTTTCTTTCTTCTTTCTTTCTTTTCTTTCTTTTCTTTCATAAAAACCTCTTTTTTTTTTTTTTTTTAAGATTTTATCTATTTATTTGACAGAGAGAGAAAGAGACAGCTAGAGAGGGAACACAAGCAGGGGGAGTGGGAGAGGAAGAAGCAGGCTCCCGGCTGCGCAGGAAGCCCGATGCGGGGTTTGAGCAGGAAGCCCAATGCGGGGCTCGATCACAGGACTCTGGATCATGACCTGAGCTGAAGGCAGACGTTTAACGACTGAGCCACCCAGGCATCCCAGTTATTAACTTTACTTAACTAAAAGTGACCAGTAAAAGGAATGGGACTGCCCAAGTTTTCATTCAGGAATGGGAGAAGAACCAACCCCTACAGAGTGTTTTCACAGGGACAGTGGAAAATAAGAAGTTGCCTTCAGTTAGTCCCCGAAATCAAGTTTGTTCAATGTGCTGGAACATTATTGTTGAGCACCTTCTTGTATTTTTAATTCTGGAGGTATAAGGATGAACTGGGTGACATTCCTTCCTATAAGAATTTATGAACACAGTGCAATATAATATATACAACAGAAGTAATATATGTGAGAATTAAAGAAGTACTATAGTAAAAAGGAAGATATGAGTAACTTATTTTGGAGGGGGTGGGGGTAAAGAACAGCACATAAGATGAAACCCAACAGGATTTGAGAGAGGAATAGATGTTTCCAAGGTAGACAGGGCAGAGGACACTGTGTGTCAAGTCTTAGCTGTGGAAACAGCATTGTGTGTGGGAGAGCTACAAGCAGAGTGAAGGGTGTGCATAGCCTTCACTCTGTGAAGGGTGATTAAAATACAGGTGAGCTGGAGGCCACAGATATTATGAGTTTAGAGTTGGGCTGTTGGTGGGTTCACCTGTGGAGAGTTAATGGAATTGTAAAAATACATACACACACGCTGAGATGCCAGTCATTTCCTCTATCATTCATTTCCTCCCTCTCGCCCTGCCCTTTTATAAAATTTGCCAATTAGAGAGTGCTGAGAGGGTAGTAGGGGAACGCCTCTCCATCCCGCTGATTGGATCCAGCTGTGTATCTGACTTAGGCTGAGTCAGACAGACTCTGCCTCCTAAGAATATAGATCAGAACATTGAGAGACTGGGTCATGTATTTGTCCCCAGCTTTACTGAAATATGATTGACAAATAAAAATTGTATGTATTTAAGGTGTACAGTGTGATTTTTTTTTTTTAAGATTTTATTTATTTATTTGACAGAGAGAGAGACAGCGGGAGAGGGAACACAAGTAGGGGGAGAGGGAGAGGGAGAAGCAGGCTTCCTGCCGAGCAGGGAGCCCGATGCAGGACTCGATCCCAGGACCCTGGGATCATGACCTGAGTCGAAGGCACACGCTTAATGACTGAGCCACCCAGGCGCCCCTACAGTGTGATGTTTTGATATGCATATACATTGTGAGATTATTACCATTATCAAGCTAATTAGTATATCCATATCACATAGTTAGATTTATGTGTGTGGTAAGAACAGATGAAATCTATCTTAGCAAATTTAAATATACATTATTGTTAACTGTAGTCACCATGCTGTATATTAGGTCCCCAGAACTTATTTATCTTATAACTGAAATTTTGTACCCTTTGACCAGAATCTCCTTATATCGCCCAACCCCCAGTCCCAGTAACCTCTGTTTTACTCACTGTTACTATGAATTTGACTTGTTTAGATTCCACATATAAGTGAGATCATGCAGTATTTGTCTTTCTGTCTGGCTTATTTCACTTAGAATAATGTCCTCCAGGTTCATCCATGTTGTCACAAATGGCAGGATTTCCTTCTTTTTAAAGGCTGAATAATATTCTTCTCTATGTGTGTATCATATTTCCTTTATCCATTCATCTTTTGACAGACACTTAGACTGTTTCCGTATCTTGGCTACTGTGAATGGTGCTTCGATGAACATGGGATGCAGATATCTCTTCAAGATACTGATCTTATTTCTTTTAGAGATATTCCCAGAAATGGGATTGCTGGATCATATGGTAGTTCAGTTTTTAATTGAGATTGGGTTACTTCGATAGGAGCATTGAACTTATAAGGTCATGCATGTTTCAGAACCAACTCGGCCTGTTGGGGCCAGCCTTTGCGGGCCAGTGATGCAGTGTAAAGCAGGATGAGCTGATCTCAAAAGAGAAGTAGGTGAATGTAGCCAATGAAGAGGGAATAGGAGACAATAGGCATTGTAGCCTCATAGAGAAAGGGAGAGTCAGTGGCTGTCTTCGCTCTGACAGCTTTCTGGTCTCTTATTTCGGTCCCATCTTAGGTTCATCTTCCTGTTCTAGAGTTCTATACCGTTCTTCTGAGTCTTTATAATCTTCTTCCACCTACTTAGCTTTTTTCCCCCCAAACAACACTGTAAGTGGCCAATTGTGTTCTCCCCTTCCTAATGTCTTGGCCTCATGAAACCACATACCTTCCACATAAGGAACACACATATGCAGCAGGGATACTTATTTCACTTATTACAGCTCAGCTATGCCTAGAAAGAGTGGGTATCTTGTTTTTTTTCTAGAGTTTTCACCTGTGTATTAGTTATCTATTACTGCATAACAAAATAACCTAAAACTGAGGCACGTGGGTGGCTCAGTCAGTTGAGCGTCTGCCTTCAGCTCAGGTCATGATCCTAGGGTCCTGGGATCAAGCCCCACGTTGGACTCTCTGCTCAGTGGGGGTCTGCTTCTCCTTCTCCATCTGCCGTCCCCCCACCCCCGCTCTTGCTTTCTCTCAGATAAATAAATAAAATCTATAAAACCCAAAATACCCTAAAACTTACTAGCTTAAAACAATAATAAACATTATCTCATAATTTCCCAGGTCAGGAATTTGGGAGCAGTTTAGCTGGGCATTTCTGGCTTGGGGTCTGCCAACATAGTTGCAGTCCCGATGTTGACAAGGACTGCAGTCACCTGACAAGGGCTGGAGGATCTGCTGCCATGGTGACTCACTCAGCTGCTTGCTCCTTGGTGCTGGTTGGTGAGAGGCCTGTTTTCCATATGTGGGCCCCTTCGCAAGATGGCTTGAATGTCCTTCTGACTTGGTGGCTGGCTTCCCCCAGAATGAGTAATCCAAGATGTTAGAGAGCCAGGCAGAAACTATCCTTATTATGGTCTGGCTTCAGAAGTTACATAGAATTTCTTCTGCCACATTTTCTTCACTGGAAATAGGCTACTAAGTAAGGCCCCCATTCAAGGAGAGTGGTATTAAATATCATTATTTGAAGGGAGGCATATCAAAGAATTTGTGGACACATTTTAAAACCACCCCCCCCCCACACACACACCACAAAAAAACCCCACCACAATTATTAGGTTACAGGAAAAAAACCCTAAGTGTCTAATTCAGTTTTGAATATAGTTCAATTTCATTATTTAAACAATTCCTTTAAGTAGTTTAAGTCTCCTTTGGATAAAAATGTTTCATGTTTCATAACTCCTGCCAAGGAAGTCCTGCATCTTTCTCTAAAGATAACATCATTTATATGGGGGGTGGAGAGCAGTAATGTACACATCCTTGTGGAAGAGAGAGATGGTGTCCCCGGCTTCATTCTGGACCTAGAGTATGTACTGGGAGTTTTCTGGCAAGATACCTCTTGTTGGCCTGATCACTGGGCAACTTGCTGGCCTGTGATGCTGAAGCCTGCAGTTGGTGAATTCATGGCCCATTTTTGGCTTGGAGATTTAGGCAGATCTCCCAGGGAGTATTGGCTACTTCCCCTTGCAGACTCAGCTGCCCCTTCGCCCTGCTGTGGAGTCACCTCACCTGGCCATGGCAGCCCCCCTGGCTGTTAGTTCAGCATCCATGCTTCAAGGGAACAGGAACAGCTTAGGATAGTTGACTGCTCTCTTTGTCTGACTACACTGTTGGAGATTTGCCATTGGCCCAAACAGCCATAGAAAGTGCAGAGAGTGAGGTTGAGGGGCCTGGGCAGTCGTCCCAAAAGTACCAATTACCTCAAAATGGAGGTAACTCATTGGTATGCAGAATAAGGGCCCCATAGTGATGTCCATGTCCCAATCCCTGGAACCCAAAAATATGTTACCTTATAAAATAAAAGAGACTTTTTGATATGATTAAGTTAAGGGCCTTGAGAGGGGAGATTACTCTGGATTATCTGGGCCCAATCTAATGACATGGGTCTTTGAAAAACCTTTCCAGTCTGAGGCCAGAGTCAAAGGCAGATGTGACTATGGAATAATGGTTAGAGAGGTACAAAGTTGTTGGTTTTAAAGATGGAGTAAGGGGGCTATGAGCCAAGGAATGTGGGTGGCTGGAAAAGGCAAGAAAATAGTGTTTCCTCTGTAGCTTCCAGAAGGGAGTGCAGCCCTCCCATCACCGTGATTTTAGCCCAGTAAGACCCATGTCCGATTTCTAGCCTACAGAACTGTATGATGATACATTTGTGTTGTTTTAAGCCACTAAATTTGTGGTGATTTGTTATAGCCACAGTAAAAAATGAATACACTCAAATCCAACTTTGGCCTAGAAAGAGGTCAGGCCTAGTTTCCTGACAGCTTTATTCTCCTTTATCTCTTTCTCACTAAACCTAAGCTGGAAAGGGAGAGACTCCATGTGGCATGTCCTTGTTCTGCCATAGGGCAGTATTTATTACTTTTTCATTCAGCTGACAAAGTTTAAAGATAAGTACAATATTAAACACCCATATACTCTTCACCTAGATTTCACCAATTGTTAATGTTTTGCCATATTTACTTGCCCTTTCTGTATATGTACATACATATATTTTCTTGTTGTTGAACGGTTTGAGGGTAACTTGCATTTGTCTTGACACTTTATGTTGAATATGTCAGCATTTCCTAAGAATAAGAAAATTCTCCAATAAACCACAATTCCTTTTTCCCACCTAATATAAATAACAACTCTGTGATATTATCTAATATCCATTTCATAATGCAAATTTCCCAAACTGTCCCAAAAATATTTTATAGCTACTTTATATCTATTCTCTCTCCCCCCCCAGTTAGCATCTCAGCAAATCCTATGTTGTGATCTCTAGTCTCTTTGAATCTGTAACAGCATACCCTGCAAACAGCACACCTTTTTAATTTTTATTTCAAGACATTGACTTATTAATTTTTTTTAGAGCATGCGAGTGGTGGGGTGGGGGCAGAGGGAGAGGGAGAGAAAATATTAAGCAGGCTCCATGCCCAGTGTGGAGCTTGACATGGGGCTCGATCTCACAACCCTGAGCATCATGACCTGAGCCAAAATCAAGAGTCGGACGCTTAACCAACTGAGTCACCAGGTGCCCTGTGACATTGACTTTTTGATACGTCCAGACGAGTCCCCTTGTAGAATATTCTGTATTCTTAGTTTGGCTGATTATTTCCTCATAATGTTTTACAACTTGTTCTCCAACCCTTGCCCTTTTTAAGAAACTAGGCATTATGGATAGAAGTTTGATTAGACTCAGATTAAACATTTTTTAGAAAGAATACTTGATTAGTGATGTTGGGTAGGTCACATTGCTTCATGTTAGGCACATAATTTCAGGCTGTCTTACTACTAGTGATGCTAAAATTTGGTCACCTGGTTAAGATGGTGACCCCTACCCCCTTCCAGTCTCACCATGGAAAAGGATACTTTTCCCTTTGCAGTTTGCAAATAATCTACAAACAACCTGTTCTCAACAACTTCTCATTTGATAGTTTGAATACCCATTTTAGTCCTTGCCTGAATAAGTTATTTCATTGGGGGCTGCAAAAATGGTGCCCTAGCTATTATACTCTGTATTCATTAGCTGGCATTCTTCTGTAAAAAGAGCTTTCTTTTGAGAAAACTATTTTAATGAATCTCTCGGTGGCAAGTTGGATAGTGGTTTGCTTTCAGTTTTGTTGAAAGCAATCAGAAAACTCAGGATTTTTAAAAGGATTTGTTACTCAATTTTGGGGGCCGGTCACTAATATCTCAAGATCATCCCCAATATTTCCAGTTGTTCCTTCAGTTCTCAGGAGCTTTTTTAAATTCAGGCAGTGCACCACTGTAGGATTTGAGGTAAAGGTGGGTGAGAGTTCACCATTCTATGATAAAATGGAAGGAAAACTAGTAGGTGGGAACCAAGAATCAGTATGGCATCCTGACTGCACAGGTTTTCAGGAAGATCAGCTTTAGAAAGCATACTTGTGGAAGTTGAGGGTCTAGAAATTAGTTCCCATAAAACTGTCTGCATGCTCTTGGACCTCTTGGAAAGTTTTTGTCTGCCCCCGTCTCAAGACCTCTCTAGAGTACCAAACACTCTAAGCAAATTCTCCCATGTTTGGTTGATGACAAGTAAAAGCATAAATAAAGGAATTTCAAGAATGACTTTCAAAAGAACAGCCTGGATTTCAAGGCTTTTGTCTTGTTGCACACTCCTGTTTTGAATTTCAGAAGCTGAATATATTAATTCCTTCTTTCTTTCCATTCCTTTTGTAACTTGAAACAGTGCCACACTCCCTATTTCCAAGGCAAATTGATTCCCAGGCAAAGGAGAAAAAAAATCACATAAATCATTTTCAAAATATTACCCCAATTACAAGTATTGTGGAGTTTTGATGGAAGACACTGTCTTTTTATTTTCTTCCAAATGACCAGGAATAAGTTTGGTGATTACAAGTTTAAGATTTTTTAAGCACAATTAGTATATTACACCACATGTTTAATAATATTCTGGATTATGATTCCTTGAAAAATTATTATTATTTTATCATTAAGCCATAATGTACCCATGTAATCATCCTAAAAGGAATGAATAATTTGGTCTTTTTTTTTTTTTGTCTCAAGTAATTAGAAGCAATCTTTTTGATTTCTCCTGTTGGAGGCCCTTAGTAGTGAATCACATTACATTACATTTGACAACTTATTTTTAGTCTAGTCCATTATTCACGATGCAGAATAGTATAGTATAGTGTGCCTGCTCTGGAGTTCGATTAAATAGTTCCAAAGCCTTGTTCCCACACTAACTAGCTGTGCAGTTCAGAGCACATTCCTTATCTTCTGGAAGCCTCAGTCTCATCTATAAAACAGGAGAGATCATTATAGTACCTGTCTCACAGTTTGGTAGGACTAAGTGACATGTGCTAAACACCTGGCACATGTTACATATTAACTGTTTGTGTTGTTGTTGTTACTATTATTACTGGCTAAGAAAAGGGAGATGATACTGAAGTCACCATCCTGCTGGCTCTCTAAGAATTTCTTCAGACATCTATCTAGCTTTCCTGATAAATGAATTTTCTAAAAGCAGCAAGTATCAGAATTAGCAGAGTTGCAATTCTCTGTGAGTCTTATATAGAAAAACTGGAATTAACCTGACTTTTCTCCTAAAATAAAAAGTAATTATGTCTTTTTTTTTTTTAAAGATTTTATTTATTTATTTGACAGAGACACAGCGAGAGAGGGAACACAAGCAGGGGGAGTGGGAGAGGGAGAAGCAGGCCTCCCGCCGAGCAGGGAGCCTGATGTGGGGCTCGATCCCAGGACCCTGGGATCATGACCTGAGCCGAAGGCAGACACTTAACGTCTGAGCCACCCAGGCACCCCAGAAGTAATTATGTCTTAAGCTGTGAATGTTGAGCCAGGAAGGAACTTTGATTTCTTGAAATTATACTCCAGCTCCCCTGTGCAACCTCTTTTTTTTTTTTTTTAACAGAATTTGCATTCCTGCACATTGAAAGTATTTCTGCCTCCAAAAATAAATATTTAGAATTGCCATGGTAAGGACTCTGAGTTAGAAACAATCAGTTCTATGCCAGTCTCATGAGACAAATGTAGAGCTAGCTTAAATTCCTGATTTGGGGTAGTCCAAATTCTGTCTAAAGGACTGACCTTAAACTAGTCTAATTTATTTTTATTCAAAATGATTGTGCAACTCACATTAGAAAATATTTGTTCTTTCTCCCATAACATTGTAAAGCATTCACAAATTGTTCCTTGCGTCAGCAGTCAGGTGTGGTTCTGAAGTATCTCCCAGTTAAGGCTGTTGGGACTTAGTTGGAGAAATCTGCTCCTGTGTCCTTTCCCCCTCCTCTGGGATGGCACTCCACAGTCATTCTGTGAAGCTGGCATTTTCATTCAGTTGCACCTAAATAGATCTTTAGGAGAAAGAAGCAATGGAATATGGAGGGAGTGACCATCGCAGTGTCCATACTAATTTCCAGAATCCTTTTAATATTTAGGGTCAGCAACAATTCAGTAAGGAGAGGGCCCATTAGGTAAATTTGGCTCTGAAAATGCTAATTGAAAGTCCTCCTCAGCAATTCAGTCCTTTTCCCTCTCCCTTTCTTTAGTCAGCAGGGTCCCATGGTGACCGGTTCTGAAAGAAATCATCCCCTTCAGCAGTCACCTAGCACCATGGCAACAGGGACGTCAGCAAAGCAGGATAGACCCTGCACAAAACAGCTTCTACCAGGCTCCCTCCCTGCCTCTCTAATTCAACCCTGCCTGAGGCCTAGGAATGGGGCTAAGGACATCTTGACATACACACTCAAAAAAATCCTATGTGTTTCTGTGTTTTATTTTGTTTTGTCCATAAGCATAGATATATGGGCATATAGTAGACTATGTTATGAGAATTTCCCCTCCCCCCAAAACATGGAGCGTATCTAAGGGGTGGTGGTGGTGGGGTAGAATGGGGACTGGGAGGGAGGTAGGCATGGGATGGTCTTTTTGGGTTTAATGAAACATAAAAATTATATTTATGTTTATAAGGTAACAATAAGTTGATAGTAGGGGAAACCAGAGCCCTAATTATATGGACTGACTTATATTTAGACACAAGGCCTCAGAGAAATATTTTAAAAATATTTTTATTTACCTGAGAGTGAAATAGACAAATGCCTTTAATGAGCGCTTGAAGGGGGTGTAATGCTGTCCTTGGTGCTGAACAGTCTGTTGTCTCAGACGTGCTAAGGGGGCTCCAGAGGGGAGTGAGGGAGCACCTTGTCACGTTAGGGTGTTGATGATAAGAAAGAAAAAAGAGGCTGGGAAGAAAGTATCCTTCCCCTCCCTACCAAGCAACTCTGAATGTCCAGAATAAAATGTTCAGGTGAAAAATAAAACAAAAAAGAAAGTGGAGAAGGCTGGAGGTTTGGTTGAATTTTCTCCTTTTCATATGGAGATTTTTGGTCAGAGCCAATCAGGTCAGAGATTTCTGCTGCTTTACTCCTGAAAGGAAAAGTGGGGGAAGGGAGATAGAAGATGGCCACATTCTCCCCTTGAGCCACATGATCCATTTCCCATGTGACACATTCCAGAGCCTTGGAAAGGAGAAGGGAGGGGCACCAAGAGAGTGGGCTGGGGGCGGGAAGATGGTTTAACAGTCAACCAGCACAGCGTCATCTTGTCTTCCTACCAGGAAGCAGGCTATGAGCCAAGGGGAAGGCAGAGAACAGAAATGAATGTGCTCCCAAGCTTTTCTGGTGGTGTATGGCATTCTCCAAACTCCTATGCAAGCGTCGTTCCTGACCAAGAAGACCCAAGGAGACCATCTCTGAAATCAAGTCCAGATGAAGGTATGTGCTAGGGATCCCGTGGTATCGCGGCTGAAATTTGGCTTACAGGACATAATACCTTCTTTTTTCCAGGCAATTTGGAGATTTTTGTCTTGGCTTAGATTTGGTTAGGGGGCTTTAGATTTGTTACAGGTCTAGAAAAGCTGCTTAGATAGTTCTGTAAAATGAATGATTCACCAGAGTAAGTGCCTGTTGAAGAAAAATTGATGGAAATTGTGTGCAGTGATAATTAATAAAACAAAGCACTAATTGATGACAGTGATTTTTTTCTTTGAGTCCTGGAAAGAGGAAACAATATTACTGAAATCAACTAAATTTCATTGTCACTGCAATAAAATCTTGTCTCCCTTTTCAGTTGCTTATTCTGTGTGCCCATGTTCCCAGAGGTGATTGGCAGTGGCTTAGGGAGCCTGAGTGGGCAGGCTTGCTGTTTCTTTGTGCTGTGCAGTTGTCTGTCTTCTGATGTTCCTGATACCAGGAGAGCTCATGATTATTTCCATCTCTTGTTTGGGATAGTAGAGTGCCACTGACTTCCAAATCTTACAGAATAGCTATCAAGAAGGCTCCCAGGAAGTTCTCAAAGGAATCTTCCAAAGTTACAGCCTAAAATAACCTGCCATATACTCAAATCTTGGTATCTTTACCATTTCTACCCAGCACAAAGAGGGAAGCTAGCAAATTTAAATTTTATTTCAT
This sequence comes from Mirounga leonina, assembly GCF_011800145.1. Taxonomy (NCBI): domain Eukaryota; kingdom Metazoa; phylum Chordata; class Mammalia; order Carnivora; family Phocidae; genus Mirounga; species Mirounga leonina. Next base: position 20,325,757 of record NW_023270504.1, read on the forward strand.
CTTTAACAATACTTAAAAAGGTCTTGCTATGTGCAAGACGTCATTATAAGCACAAATAGTCATTTAATCCTTATAATAACCCTCTGAGGGAGGTAATAGTACTCACATTTTGGTAATGAAGAAACTAAGGCACAGAGAAGTTAGGGAACATTTCCAAGATCACACAGCTAGCAAATACTAGAAACAGGATTTGGACCCAAGAAACTTGACCCCAGAGTCCATGATTTTAACTACTAACCTATGCTTCTTCCCTGCTTGTGTTATTTCAAATAATGTCAACAGTTGATTTGGCTACAAATTTTGTTCAGCTGACGCTACTAGAAGAACAAATCAGCTTGCCTGGCTGAAACAGATCCCCAGGGGAATCTATATTTAATCTTAAATTATCTCAATAGTCACCTTCTGTACCCCCAGATAACCCAGTAAGTAATTGCCTGTTCTTCTCTTCCTTTTGTGCTGTATAGATATCTGGTAGTAAAATACTGTGTTACTATGGTGACCAAATGATGTCCAAAGGCAAAAAAGAAATCTAGAATTACATCATGGTTGATTTTTTTTTTTAATTGAACTTAACATTCTTTCATCCTCTGAACCTTAGTAATAATACCAGCCTAAACATACTATCTTTAAAAAGCACTTACTTGGTTTTCAAAATAAAATAAATAGATTAAAAACTTTTTAAAATTATGAATACAAACTGTGGTATCGAACGGACTGGATCTATTGCTTTAAAATAATATTACCATACTTCAAGAGAATAGATTACTCTCTTTGCAAATTATATTAGGTTTTTAAGGGAAAAAGGAATTTTTTTCTTAACTTCTAGAAATTTCTGAAATATAAAGATTTCTTCCTTTTGGTCTGTGGAGTTTCCCTTCTGGCTCTTGACAATAAATGATGACTGATCTCAATCTTATATGCTACAGAAAAACTAAGGGAAATTACTAGGTTAAAGATAATAAGGAGGAAGAAAAGGGATAGAAATCTAAAATTGTGAAATTCTTTACTAAATGAGGTATTTCCCTTCAGGGTTTCACTGAAGAATACTTTGAAGAGTGGTTGTGTGTCCCCTACAATACTGAACTTCAGTCTTTTATATTAAGCCTTGGATCCTGCTGAAATCTGTTTTCCTGGGACAAATACCACATTTACACTATTATAGTCACCTGAAGTGAGCTTCTTGAGTGAAGGGACCATATCTTCCATCATTGGGTTTCTAGCACTTAGCACCAGGCCTGGTGTATGATAAGCTCTCGATATCCATTTGCAAAAGCTCTGAAAGCATTCTGCTGGGGCCTGTTTGGGGGCCCATGTCTGTTTTGTTCTGCATGTACTTATAGGGAGGACAGTGAAGAAGTACATGTGTAGTGGGAGAGACCTTGACAACAGCCAAAATTATGTCTGAAATTTATACATGCCAGTCAGACTAACTCGAGCAGTAGCACAGTAGAGTCCAAGAACTATCCATAAATTCTTTCCTGGGGATTACTAATCCCCCTGACATTTCATTTATCTTTAGAATGAAGTTCTCCTGGTATTTTTATTTATATCTAGATATAGAGGCGCCCTAACAGTCTTATTTTCTTCTTGTGTTTGCCTGGCACCATCTACCAACACTGAAATAGTTCACCTTGGGTTGAAACTGAACGTGTTGAGGTCAGTTCCGGCTCCAGGCAGGCTTCTCCTAATCAGCTGTGGCTCCCAGTCCTCAGAATGCTGAACCAAGAGCTCACAGGACTAGAGGACTCCCCGCCCCGAGAACCCTGGGATCGTTAGTGTCAGAGTAGATTGGAGCCAGGCTGCCTTTCCCAAACCATGGCAGCTAGGACTTGAGTGCAAAAGATTGTCTCAGGGTATCTGGAAAGGTTGCTTAGGATTTGAATTCAAGTTAGCAGGCTAACTGGGGTTAAAATAATCCTCTCTCTTGGAGCTCCCGTGCTACTCTTGATCTCAGGGTCATGAATCCGAGCCCCACATTGGGTGTAGAGATTGAATAATAGAACCTATTCTATTATTCCCATCTAATTAAGTCACTAAGGAGAGGAAGAATACGGTTTGTAGATAAGGTGTGGGTCCTTGAATCCTATCCACTCATCCTCCTTACCTCCAGTGTTACCTGCTGAGTGAGTTGTGCAAAAGAAACAGCCCTGCTGGAAGCCCAGTAAGGCCAGGCATGCGCTGCATGCCCACCACACTCCTGCAGGGCTTCTCAGAGAAGTGGGACTGGTGTCCTCTACAGCCTTGGGTCTGGAAGCCTCGCTGGGCTTCCCACTCATCTCTCAAATCTACCAGCTCTACTCAACCCAGATCAAACAGAGAGAAAGTAGAGAGGCATCCCCTTATGGAGAGGCCTTGCCAAGTGTGCGTTCAACTTGGAGGCTAGGGATGAAAGAGGAGATAGGAAGGGGGCAGTGAGCATGGGGCACAGATAAGAGAAAGTGAGGCCTGGGTCCTGCCTTTCAGGCACAGTCACTTGCCCGCTGCTAGTAAACCCTGCCACCTGAGTCAGGCCCTGCGAGCCCAATGACTGGATCATTTCCTAGCATATGTGTATGTAGGGAAGGAGGAAGCAATGGACAGAAGAACCAGAGTATGGACGCAACTTCTCCTTTATGAACCAGGACAAAAAAATGGCATGAGCTGAGAGGTGGTCTCTCCAAGAGGACAGTTTCAAAAGTAAAAGAGGGGTACCATAATGAATATATTTTCCTGTTTATAGGGTCATTTTCCCTTGGCTAAACTTTTAAAGCTATCATCTCAGGGAGCCTCTCATTCGGCATACTTTCCTAGGTATTGGATGTCTGTCATGTGTAATCCTGATAGAGACTCTGCGATATAGGTTATTAGCCCCCATTTCTGATCCAGGAAACTGAAGCCCAGCGACATTAACCAACCTGCCCAGAGTCCCGCACAGCAAATAGAGCCAGGATCTGAATTCCCCGTGCTCTTTCTGCTCTATCACAAGTAAAGTTCTTTCCTCTGTATTCTTTAAAAATAAATATGTTTTTGGATATTAAGTTAATATAAATACAGTTCTAGAAAATTTGGGAAATGAAGAGAAATTATAGAAGTGTAAGGAAAATAGGGGCACCTGGGTGGCTCAGTCAGTTAAGCATCTGACTCTTGGTTTCAGCTCAGGTCATGATCTCATGATTGTCGGATCGAGCCATATGCCGGGCTCTGTGCTCAGTGCAGAGTCTGCTTCAGAATCTTTCTCCCTCCCTCTTCATCTCCCCCTTCTTCACTTGAGTGCTCTGTCACTCTCAAATAAATAAAAATCTTTAAAAAAAAACAAAAGAAGTGTAACAAAAATAAAAACCAGTCATGATCTTGTCACCTAGAAACAACCACTATTAAAATTTTGGTATATTTCTTTCTCAGTCTTTCTCAGTACATCCAGTGATTATGAAAGGAAACATTTGTTGAGCACTGGTTTTGTCTCAGACATTGTTCTTAGCTCCTTTCTTGCGTCATTTATTTTATTCTCACAACAAATCAATAAGGTGGGTACCATTATTATCCTAATTTCATTGGTAAAGATAATAAGGACAAAGATGTTAAGTAACTTGGTAGAGGCTACACAGGTATTAAGTGATCTGAAACCCAGGCTGGTTGCTTTACGGCAGGGTTTCTCAACCTTAGCACTGTTGGTATTTGGGGCCAGCTACATCTGTGTGGCGGGGGACTGTCCAAGTTTATTGTAGATGGTTAGCAGTGTCCCTGGCCTCTACCTACTGGATGTCAGTAATACCCCCCTTCCCCAGGTGTGACATCAAGAATGCCTTCAGACATTGCCACATGTCCCCTGGGAGGCAAAATGACCTGTGAACCACAGCTCTAAGAGCCCATGCTCCCAATCACTGCATTATATAGCCCCTTCATATTTAAAATCTGCTAAGAGTTCTTTTCTTCCACATCTAAAGAAGGAAACATACCTTCAAGTTTGGTTGCAGCCTATAAACCTTTTGGAATATCAGCGGCTTTATAGATCATAGGTAGGAGATTAGTCACTTCCAGAAAAATGCTCCTTAGTAGACTTTTATAACAGGTTTATAGTTTCCCACCATTGCCCAGTTGGAAAAATAACCGTATTTCTCTCTCTTACAGTCTTTTCCCCGGTTCTCTGTGACAGGCACCCTTAGCCTTCAAGAATTCAGATTTCAGGGACACCAGCATGGCTCAGTCGGTTAAGTGTGTCTAACTCTTGATTTCGGCTCAAGTCATGATGTCAGGGTCATGATCTCAGGGTCCTGAGATTGAGCCCCGCTTCAGCCTCCGTACTCAGTGGGGAGTCTGCTTGAGATCTCCCTCTCCCTCTGCCCCTCCCCCAGCTCATTCGCTCGCTCTCATGTTCTCTCTCTCAAATATATAACTAAATCTTTTTTAAAAAATTCAGATTTCAGGTGTACACTTATGGTGTAGCAGGGCAGCGCTTATCAACCATGGTGTCAAAATATGTCCCAAACAAAGGATGTCTTTTGCAAATTATTGCGTGCTAATAAATCAAATACCAAGATATGCTAGTGATATATTTTTTAATTAATTAGAATAAAGTTAAGGATGTCTACATAATAATTTTCTTCTCCACATGATTTCTTAGGTTGAGGACTCTGTTGGAGTTACAGATCAAGCTCCTAAAGTTGCACATAATTCTGAATATATCTGTAGGAGTGTGTTGCATGTATGAACACATTATCACATCTGTCTCTGAGGAGGAAAGACTAAAAATGGCTGGTGTTGGTGATTTGGGTTGCATGACTGATGCGCAGAGGGAATTAAAGTAGGAAGCACTGAGAGGTGACAGCAGTATCATTTTAACTTAAAAGATGTCCAGGGGCGCCTGGGTGGCTCAGATGGTTAAGCGTCTGCCTTCAGCTCAGGTCATGATCTCAGGGTCCTGGGATCGAGCCCCACATCGGGCTCCCTGCTTGGCGGGGAGCCTGCTTCTCCCTCTCCCTCTACTGTTCTCTCTGCTTGTGCTCTCTCGCTTTCTCTGTCAAATAAATAAATAAAATCTTTAAAAAAAAAAAAAAAAGATGTCCAAAAATATACAGTACTAAAATATATATTAACCATGTGAAACATGCAAATACACATTCAACATATTTTCAATGACAGCTGACTACGTACAATTGCATAATTTGTCCATGAAAAATGCACATGAATGCAAATTCAAATCTAACTTCTCCATGAACTTAAAGGTTTGCTTTCTTGGAACACCCTGATTGAGGACAGTGGTGCAGATCAAAATTTACCTTGAGTGTTGCTGTGAATTTGATGTAAGACAGAATATGTTTCTGAAAAACAGTTCTTAGTAACTCTTTGTTTAGTGTTTGTACTCCGTGCTTAACAAAAAGTTCACCTTTTCAAATTGCTGTAAATTGCACCTACTGTGTAGTTCTTTGCTTTGAGTGTGATGCATCTGTCTTTGCCTCCTCACTTCTTTCCTATTTAAGTTGCACAACTAGAGATGTTGATACTGAAATACAAGCTTGAAAATGAAACTGAATGCTTATCCCCAGAACAACTGTTTGCCTCTACTTTAGACTCAGCGAGCACACAGCAGCTATTCAAAAAATGAAATAAATTGAATTAGGGGAGGTGCAGATCCCTTGGCCAGACTGTTTCCTTCAGAATTTGAAAGCCTCCATACTGAGAAGAGAGGTGTAGGAAATTGGTAGAGGACAGCCAGGGGTTCTAGTAAGTGTCTCTCCTCTCTGAGAAGCTTGGTAGTAGATAGAAAGGCAGACAGACACAGCTGGAAGTCCTCTTTGACCAGACAACTTCTTGCAGGGAATCTTCAGTAAGAAATTGTTGGCCCTTCAAAGGTAATTATTGGGACAGGGGTGCTTAGCTGACCTCTAGGGAAAGAAAATTTATCCCTCCTTTGGAGACCCATACTCTTGATCTTGGATATCAGAAGCTCAGGGAAGCCCCAGCAGCCCTAACCAGCTTCCCTCTCCTCCCATCAAAATGCACTCTTGGGGTGAGCTCTCTGCCAGGTGAAGGTGGTGAGTTATAAATTAAACAAATGTGTGCTGCTCATCACAATGTCTACCTATCAGTTTTAGTTCCTAACGCTAAAAGGACCTCAAAAATCATCTAGACCAACTCATTTATATTATAGCCATGGAAACGGAGATTCCGAGAGGTTGATTTACTTAAGGTCCTTAGAAATAAGACCTTGTGTCTCTTGTCTTGCTGTTCAGTGCTTATATTCAGAATTAGAGCCCAGGTTTCTTAGCCCCCAGTCCCATGTCTCAGGTGAACCAGAAAGCACTACACTATTCAAGCTTCTCAAGGTTTCTGATACTCTAGATGCTGATGGGGTAGTGGAAAGTGACAGAATGGCTGGTATGAATTTTAACGTTCACACTGAATTATCTAAGAAATGGCTATATTGAATTAGTTTTTATTACTGCAGAACACATGAGCACAAATTTAGTGGCTTAAGATAACAGATGTTTCTTATGTCACAGTTCTGCAGGTCAGAAGTCTGGGTGGGTTGGCTGGTTTCTCTGCTTTGAGGCTCATAAGGCTGAAATCAAGGTGTTGGCAGAACTGTGTTCCTTTTTTTTTTTTTTAAGATTTTATTATTTATTTGACAGAGACACAGCGAGAGAGGGAACACAAGCAGGGGGAGCAGGAGAGGGAGAAGCAGGCTTCCTGCTGAGCAGGGAGCCCGATGCGGGGCTCAATCCCAGGACCCTGGGATCAGGACCTGAGCCAAAGGCAGACGCCTAACAACTGAGCCACCCAGGCGCCCCACTGTGTTCCTTTTGAGAGGATGATTCCCCTTCCAGGCTCTTTGCAGTGGTTGGCAGAATCCAGTGGCTTGTGGTTGTAGGACTAAGGTCACATTTTCTTGATGGCTGTCAGCTGGAGGCCATCCGTAACTCCTAGTGGCCTCTCCCTGGTTCTTGCACGGGAGCCCCTGTATCGCAGAGCCAGCTCCTTCTCATGCTTGGAATCATTGTCTGACTTCTTTTTCCTCATCTTTCTGCTTCTAACCAGAGAGGATCCTCTGTTTTTAAGGGCTCATTAGTTTGTGCCCACCTGGATAATCCAGCATAATCTTCCCATTTTAAGTTTCATAACCTTAATTGTATATGCAGAGTCTCTTTTGCTGTGTGGCATGGACATCCTTAGGGGGCCATTCTGCAAGACTCCATCCTACCAGGCTAATGGGAAAGTCAGTGACAAACATTACTGGGACTCTCTTCCTCTTTCTAGGTCCTGGGGCTTGTAAACCCAGCAAAATGTACGGGTGGTCCCTCTAGCCTTGGATCCCCTCTGGTCATAGCAGACATGTGATTGTCTGAGCTGGTGTGTGTCCTTGAAAGCTGGGAGATCTGTGGCTTTGGTACCCCGCTGGGGCGGCAGACTGTACTTCTAAGTCCGGCCTTGGATCCAGCCCCCTAGCTGTACTCCTCCATTACCACTTGTCACTTACCTGGAGTGCAGTGGGGAAGTGAGGCAAGGGTCCCAGGCTTATCTTTTTCTTTTCTTTTTTTTTTTTTTTAAACAGCTCTATTCGTATAGCATAGCACCCACTCATATTAAGTTACAAGGCGGTGATTTGTGTTAATATTTACAGAGTGGCCCAACCATCACCATAATCAAATTTCAGAACGTTTTCGTCATCCCCAAAAAGATCTCTTCTGACCATCCAGGCCTGCCTTTTGCATGGCTCCAAGGGCCATAGCCACATCCAGGTTCAGACATCCTTGTTTCTCCCTCCTACGCTCTGTAGAAGTCCTCTCAGAGAACTCAGCCTATAACACACGAAAGCCAAGGAAGCAGGGTTGTCTCGGGGCCCAGCGATACGACTCTCCTCCAAGACAAGGCAGCATTTAGGGTCTGGATTCATTCTCAGAAGGGAATAGGAAAATCTCAGCGAGGAGCACAGCACAAATCAGTACCCGCAGGGACTTGTCTTGCCTTTGTACAGTGTGGTGGAGTCTTCCAGTTGCAGTTATCAGTGGACAGCACTGACTCCATGGAGCAGTGACCTGCAGGAGAGGGAGTCAGGCCTCCTCCTTTTACCCAGCTTCCTTCCTCCTCTAAGCAGAAATGAAGGCATTCTTTGCTTCCTGCCTAAATGACCTATTGGGGACATAGTGTGGGAGAATTGGGGAACCCATCTGGTACAAGAGTGCAGGGAAGTTCCCAGAGGCATTTTGTCCCTCCAGGCCCCCGCTTACCCCTTTTTATCTCTTCCCCCCTCCACCCCCCACTGTGTGGTAGGTTCTTTGGACTGCAGAGAAATCTGAGTTGCCTCAAGGGAAACTGCCTATCACAAGTACTAAGGCCAGGCCCCAAGGAGCCTGAAACATTTCTCAGGATCTGAAAGGTGGCTGGTATCCAAGGCAGCTTGGTGACTTGATTTCCTTGTCCTGTCATCTGTCTGCAGCAGGAGTCCTAGAGAGTCTACCCATAGACGGTCCTGTTCTTCTCTGTCTTGGTTCCTGCTGCTTTCATTGCTTCCCCGGCCACCCAGCCCAAAAGCGGGCCCTCCTGCCACGCTCTGCTCTTTTCTTTCACAGAACTCATTACAACTTACTGTCTTTATTTTTACTTATTACTCTTCTCCGCATCCCTCCGCAACACAGTCATAATTAGACCGTGATCTTCATGAAGGTAAGGACACAGTTTTATTGGCCATTGTATACATGGTTCTTAGCACAGTACATTCTGGCAAAGGGTATGATCTTAAAATGTGTTTACGGAAAAATGAATGAATTAATGAAAACAGGCAAAGAATCTGAATAGACGTTTCTCCAAACTTTAATATTCATCTGCCAACTGGGTATCTCTACTTGGGTATCCAGTAAGAATGCAACTCACCCAAAATAAAATTATTGATTTCCAGCTCCCCAAGCTTTTCTCCCCGCATCTCAGACCCTCAAACCTAGGGAGTCATTCCTATCCCCAAACCCTGTCACACATCAGCAGAAGTTGTTGGCTGTCCCCAAAATGTTTTCAGTATCCATCTACTTTTCTCCACCTACATGGCTACTAGCTATCAGCCATCAATATCACTTATTTAGGTTATTGTAATAACCTCTTAACTGGTGCCCCCCACTTCTCTCAGCCACCTACACAGCAATTAAAGTTGTATTTTTAAAACATAAATCAGGTCATAATCTTATCACTCCTTAGAATAAAACCTGCACTGGATTTCACTGCGGTAGGACTAGTACCTGTGCCCTCCAATGCCGTGTGATCCAATCCCCTGCCCACCTTTCTGATTATATCAGGTGCCATTTTCTTCCACATTCATCTGCTCCAGCTACATAACAAGTTTATTCCTGCCCCAGGATCTTTGCACACATTGCTTCTGCCCAGAATGCTCTTCTGATTTTCACATGGCTGGCTTCCCATCACTGGGGTTTCCGCTCTAGTATTACTTCCTCAGAGAACCTTTCTCTGGCCAGTCCATCTGAAATAAGACCCTGTGTCAGTCAGGATGATTTTAGAGGCAAATAACAGAAACTGAAAGGGGCTTAAAGCCATAACATATTGCTTATTTAATAAGTCTAGTGATGGCTATTCTAGCAGCACCACAGTGTCAGGACACTGGGTAGTATCTTTGTGAGTCTCTGGACTTCCCCTGACTTCACAAGATACCACCCAGTGCCCTGACGTCTTCACATGACAGTTTACAAAGGAGAAGCAAGGGGCAGCCAGGCCCACAAAAGAGAACCCTCTCTGCATGCCTCTTTCCTCTTACCAAGAAAGAAACATTTTTCCAAGAGCTTCCCAACACCCTCCTAGAGATTTCCTCTTATCTTGCCAGAAGCAGATGATGTTCATGTGACCATCCCTAGCTGCAAGGGATAGCGGAAAGTGGTTATCTTGCTTTTTCAGCCTCTTGATAGAGGAAGGCAAGGGAGAAGTTGGGAATGGCCATTAGGCGACCATCCAGTCACCTGTCCTTCCATTTCCCGTGGACCCTTGGTCCCTCATTCTGCTTTGTTTTTCTCCATAGCGCCAGCCATTTCTTTACTATGTATGTATTTGTTTTACTGTTATTTGTTTTCCCCCCTAGAGATAAGTTCCACAAAAGCAGGGACCTTGTCTATCTAGTTAACTTCTGTACTTCAGCAGTTAGCACAATCCTGGTTCATACTATGTATGAAAAGACTATTGGGTAAATGTATAATAGAAGATGATTTTACATATACCATCGTAACAACATAGTCATTTCTTAGGGTGAAGTTTCTTGGTGTTTATTTCTCTTTTTTCCCCCCATTTTATCTGACTTTACAGATTTTGCATGAACAGTAGAGAGAGGGGAGAAGTTCAGTATTATTAAATCTGGAGCTGCATCCCTCCTACGCAGGACTCTACTAAGTGGCAGTAGGGTGAGAAATATTGGCCAGTGTCCTTTATACTTACCCACAGTGGGGTGCCAATATGACCTAACATTTTCTCCTGCAACACTGTTCGTAAAGAATTTGGGGAGGACTGCAGCTTGCGGCCAACAGAAACCATGTGGGGTAAAGCTTGGGCTCCTTTCTGTTACATTCTTTTTGGGTGCGACATTTATTCCAATGCTAGCCATCCCTACACAGAACCGTCAAGTAGGTGCTTCTCCATCAGTCTTTCACCCTTCACCTGCTCCCTTCCATAACGGCACCCCATTCTCCTAGATGCTGACTGTCCTCAAGGCTTTTGTTTCAGCATCTCTTCTGTTTTCATTTCCACTAAGACCATAGATCTCAGAGATCACCATTCTACTGATAATATGTAAAAATATGTACTCTTTAAGAAGCATTTACATTCTGGGGCGCCTGGATGGCTCCGTCGGTTAAGTGTCTGCCTTCAGCTCAAGTCATGATCCCAGGACCTGGGATCAAGTCCTGCGTTGAGCTCCCTGCTCAGTAGGGAGTCTGCTCCCTCTCCCTCTGCCCCTCCCCCCGACTCGTTCTCTCTCTCTCTCAAATGAATAAATAAAATCTTAAAAATAAAATAGTTTTTAGAAAAAAAGAAGCATTTACATTTTAATAGGGGCCTTGACTTTAAAAGAATTATGCCCTAGTGGTAAGAGAAGTTGGGATAGAAGCCTTCCTCACTTCCAGAAATCACTCCTATGATGCTGACTCTTTATTACTGATATTTTAAAATTCACATGAAGGACAAAGAAAGATAAAGGTGGTAGAAGAGTAATCTAGTTATTTGGACAACCAGTATCCAAATACAAAGATGGTGTGCCCAGTCTGATCTTAGGAAACTAAGCTTGATCCCAGTCGGGAAACAGATTGAAAGGCACAGAGCTGGAATATTATAGAGGAATACTTGTATGTATTATATAATATATAATATATAGCAGGAAAGGGGAAAATGGCATTCAAGAAAATTCTAGGCTTATAAGCCTGTGATACTAGGAGTCTCAGATGGTGGAGGGGAAAGTTCTTTTCAGTGGAAATGTGAGGTTGTTTTGCAAGTATTCCAAATTACCTAATGGAAGTAATTTAGCAGAGTGGATTTTAGATGCTTTTGAGAAATACTCAATTCATTGTATTACATGTTTTGGTTTAGGGTATAGAAAAAAGTTTTATGCGTTAATATAGCACTAAAAAAATCATGCCCAACTTGGAGAAAGGTTGTGTTGATTTATTTGGATCTCAGTGATTTTCCCCTTAAAACCAACAATGTGAATGATGATTAGGTACCTAGGCTCCTCCCCAAAAGCCATTCACTCTTAACACAGCTAAATTATGTGACTAATGTTAGTATTATCACTCTATAGTATGTGATGTGTGATGTGGTTACTAAAATTTGCTTGTCATATGGCTTTTAAGACTTAATGGGCTAACAATAGGAAGAGTGCTAATTAAAAAAATTTTTTTTTAAATTTTTTTTTAAAATTTATTTATTTGACAGAGAGAGACACAGCGAAAGAGGGAACACAAGCAGGGGGAGTGGGAGAGGGAGAAGCAGACTCCCAGCTGAGCAGGGAGCCTGATGCGGGGCTCGATCCCAGGACCCCGGGATCATGACCTGAGCTGAAGGCAGACGCTTAACGACTGAGCCACCCAGGCGCCTCTTTAAAATTTTTTAATAAGTTTTCATTTAAATTCCAGTTAACATACAGTATAATGTTAGTTTCAGGTGTACAATACAGTGATTCAGCACTTCCATACATCACCTGGTACTCATCACAAGTGCACACCTTAATCCGCATCACCTATTTAACCCACCCTCCTATCTGCTACCCTGTGGTAACTATCAGTTTATTCTCTATAGTTAAGAGTTTGTTTCTGGTTTGTCCCTCTCTCTCTCTCTTTTTTTTTTTTTTTTTTTTTAGATTTTATTTATTTATTTGACAGAGAGAGACACAGTGAGAGAGGGAACACAAGCAGGGGGAGTGGGAGAGGGAGAAGCAGGCTTCCTGCTGAGCAGAGAGCCGAATGCGGGGCTCGATCCCAGGACCCTGGGATCATGACCTGAGCCGAAGGCAGACGCTTAACGACTGAGCCACCCAGGTGCCCCCTCTCTCTCTTTTTTCCCTGTGCTCCTTTGTTTCTTAAATTTTTAGTATAAGTAAAATTATATGGTATTTGTCTTTCTCTGACTGACTTCTTTCGCTTAGCATAATACTAACCCCATCCATGTCATTGCAAATAGCAAAATTCCATTCTTTTTTATGGCTGAGTAATATTCCACATACATATACACACACACACACACACACACACCACATCTATTTATCCATTGATCAGTCGATGGACTTGGGCTGTTTCCATAAGTTGGTTATTGGTGATAGTGCTGCTATAAATATCGGGGTGTATGTTTCCCTTTGAATCAGTATTTTTTTATTCTTTGGGTAAATACCAAAAGTGCAATTGCTGGATCATGAGGTAGTTCTGTTTTTAACTTTCTGAGGAACCTCCACAAGAGTGCTAATTTTTTTAAAAAGGTTTTGAGAGAGTGCGCGAGTGAGCGAGCAGGAGCAGGGTGAGGGTTAGAAGGAGAGGGAGAGCGACAAGCAGACTCCCCACTGAGCGCAGAGTCCGACACAGGCCTGGATCCCAGGACCCTGAGATCATGACCTAAGCCGAAGTCGGGCGCTTAACTGACTTGAGCCACCCAGGTACTCCAAGAGTACTAATTGTTTAAGCACTTGCTATGTGCGAGACACCGTGTTAGATAGTTTATAGAACCATACAGGGATAACATTTACTGAGTATTTTCCTCATACCAGGCAGATTGACTTGTGTTAACTCATTTAACTCCTGTGCATGTATTATCTCATTTAACCTTCATAGTAATCAAGTGAGATAGGGGCTAATTATCCTCATTTTACAGGTAAGAAAACTGGAGCTCAAGAGGGTTAGATAATGTGTCTGGGTGACACAACTAGTTAGTGTGTGACAGAGGTGGGATTCGCACTTCAGCTGTCTGACCTCAAAGCCTGCGTACATATCCACTTTGCAATATCCCTGTATTGTGAGATGATAAATAGATGTTTTTCAGCACAGGATTCCATTCTGGGTGTAAGTTTGCCAGATTTAGCTAATAGTAATAGAGGACACCAGTTGAATATTGTATGGGCCATATCTATGCTAAGAAAATGTCATTGAAAATGTCATTGAACCAGGCATCCTGTATTTCATCTGGCGGCCGTACCTGGGTAGCACGTTGTGAGAATGTGTCTTATCCTCCCTGGTTTTCCTGTGCCCCCACCAAAGTCATGAAGCACTTAGCTCAGTGTGCACACCAGAGCCAAAGCTCAGGGCCAGATAGCAAGAGAGCCACTCGGGAAGCTTCTGACGCCTTCTGTGGCCTCCTTCGCCATTTGTAAATTCAGGGCTTCGGGAGATGTCGCCCTGTAAATGGTGTTCTACTGGAAGTTGGTAGGCTGGTAAATGTGGGACAACTGGCTGCACAGGGGGCAAAAAACCTCATTTGTGGTGTTTGTCCATTTCCATGGTGTGACTGTTCCTCCTGTGGCTGATTTATGCCAACATGATGTCATTGAACTTGGAGTTGGGAAGAAATGTGCGCAGCTGGTTCTGGGCAGCTTAGGCAAGCCAGTCACCCACCCCTGTTCTGGGCATTTATTTTCACGTATACACAAAGTGTACATCACCATGAAAGGTTTAAGAGAAAATCTCCACCATCATGTTCTCTAAGTTACAACAATTAAAATTTAAAGGAGACAATTTCTTACCTGGGCTAATACCACTGATCAGACTTCTCACTTCAGTTCACACTGGTTTAGAGTTCTGCTTTCATCCTGTGTTTAAAGGCTACAACAGTTCATCATCTGTCATAATGGATTTCCAGTAGTCTCATACTCTCTATTCTGAAGAAAGGCTGTATTTCCAGACCAACATGTCTACTGCACTTTTGATGCCAAGCCTCCGTGCAGTATGTGGTGGGAGTGATTTTTTTTTCCCCCCAAATGTTCACTATGTCACATATTTCTGAGCTAGCATATTGAACAGATGTATCTGTGGGTAGGCAAGAGGCTGTGGCAGAATAATTTTACATTCCTCCGTTTGATTGAGGAGTCAAGAAAAACCTATCCGTGTACAGCCAGTTTGACCCTCTGAATTCAGATCCCGCCTTTTGTGGCCTCCCCAGGGGTGGTTAAGAGCATGGGCTTTGGAATGAGGCAATCCTGTGGTGACTCGTTTATAACTATGATCTTGGGGAGGAACTTCAGTTTTTCCCATCTGTGAAATAGAGCTAATAATATTACCTACCTCAAAGGTACCTGACACATGATAAGCACAAAATATCTATCAACTCTCCGTAGTATTAATGTTATAACTGCTGTCCTCATAATTAATCTTATTGCTCATTAATAAACAGCCTTATCTTATGTGTTGGCTTCGGTCCAGCAGATGCTTACCATTCTACAGAAAATGTTACAGTTTTTTTTTTCCCAACCAAATCGTGTAAAAATTCAACATTCTAAAAATTCTAGTTTGACATTAAATTTTTGAACAAATGTCAGAAATAAAAATGGTCCTCCTATGTTGTGAGAATGTCTGTGAATCTTTATAATTTCATGAGGGAAAAGAAATCAGTTGTTAGGGTTCTTGGACTTGAGAACAAGCCTAAGCAGAAGTTGATGTGCTTGGCCAGGAATCGCCCCTGGCAGACCTGTGACTACACAGAGTTTGTCAGCTGAGCCCCTCTGTGCCTCTTTGTGGTCCTTTCTTGTGTTTCTCATCATTCATACATTCATCCACCTCTCAGCGTGATTTTCAAAAAGCTAAGATCATGATTCTTGGGGTGCCCGGGTGGCTTAGTTGGTTAAGCGTCTGAGGCTTGATTTTGGCTCAGGTCATGATCTCAGGGTCATGGGACCAACTCCATGCTGGGTGTGGAGTCTGCTTAAGATACTCTGTTTCTTGCTGTTAATATTACTGCATATGGATGACCCAGACATAATTAGTTAAGCAGCCCTTGTATTTCAGAAACTCTCCCCTGAAGAGGGATTTATTTCCAACTTAATGGAGTAGGGGAGACCTTTTTGAAATTTTACTTTGGGACCCTAGAACTTACTTATAATATGGCAGACTAATTTTTTTCCAGAGTGGGGATTGCAGAAGCCTGTCTGAGGACACCTCGGCTACCTTCACTCTCCCCTCAATGAGAATTCTGCTGCAGGTAGCAAAGTAGTCCAGGGTGACTTCAATTTCGCCTGCCCTGCTCTGCTCAGGAGTCTGTTTTCCCCGTCTCCATGGTCACCAGTGTTTCAGCTCAGAAGACACAATCACTCTCTGTCTCTGGTTGAATTCTCCTAGCAGAGCCCCCTAGAGCAGGAGTCATGCATTTCAGTTCTCTGTCCTTACAGATTCCATTCAGTAAATACTTAATAAACAATTATTAATGTAAAGAAAAAGAATAACATTCTTCCCCTGGGAGCCCCCAGCTTGGTGGGGGAAGACAGAAACATGGAAACAGTTCTAAAGCAGGGATTCCTGATCTCGGCTGCCCATTAGGATCACCTGGGGAACCCTGAAATTTCCCACTGCCCAGGCTGCCCTCCAGACCAATTAAATTAGAATCTTTGGGGGTAGGAACAGGGCAGGGGTATTTTTTTAAAGCTCCCTGGAAGAGTCCAATGCGTTGCTAAGCTAGAGAACCGTTGCTATAAAGCAAAACACACTTGGAAAATGCTGTAGTAAAGTGCTGTGTGAACGAGGATACCACAGCCATTCTGGATATGTCAATATTCTCATCCACTGTCTGACCACATCGCAGCCCATGAATGCAGAAAATGTGACCTCTCATTGTAACCTTGGGGAAAAGTTAGGTCAGTCTGATTGTAGGGCATTTAGAAACGATAAACTCTGGGAGGTGTGGTTTGCAGAAAATGTCGTCTCTGAAAGGAAAAGGGCCCCAAAATGATCAACCCAGAAAAGATGACCCCCCCCACCAACCATTCCACGTGCTCTGTCTCTCCCTTGGAATGTTTTTTTCACTCCCTTGTCTTCCTGAAGAAGTTCTAGTCTCCACGTCCCCAACTCAGACCTCATCTCCTTTGTGAAATCTTCCCTTTTCTTCTCCTATCCCATACAAAATTGGATCCTCGTTTTTCTCTGCCACTTAGCTCCTTGTCTTGTTAGCATCAGTTATAATTATTACAGAATTTAGTTATAATATGGTCAGGCAGCTTGTTTATACATTTGCCCTCTTCTGGGCCTTACTAATCTTTGTTTCCCTAGTACCTAGCATAGTGTCTTGGTTTACTGAATGAAAAAACAGGGCTGCAGCAGTTTTAGGTAGAGTCAGAACAGCCGTGCCATCATCAGGGGAGACCTGGACTCAGGAGCTCCTCAAGGCTCCCTTGTCCAGTTTCTGAGGAGTGGGATCCTCTGCTTCCCATTGGTGGGGCTAGAGGAGTGGGCAGACGAACTCACTGGTGACATGCAGCTGGAGGAAATGATGGCAGATGGGAGGCCTCACGGTGCCTTAGTTGTGGTGGTGAACTTGAGTTTCACGTGCAGGGTTTTGCTATGAGAGGAAGAGAGAAACAAAAGTAAGTTCACAGGTTTCAGAATATGTGTATTGACTGCAGCATCGTGCCTATGCCACCAACTTCTGTTTTATTTAGGCTACAGGCATCCCCAAAAAGTTTAGAACAGCTCCTCCTGCCTGGGAAAATTGCTCATCTGCTTTAAACTTTAAATATTTTATTTTATTTTATTGATTTTGTTTGTAAGTAATCTCTATACCCAACGTGGGGCTCGGAACCCATAACCCTGAGGTCAAGTCGCATGCTCCACTGACTGAGCCAGCCAGGCACCCCTAAAGTTTAAACCTTATAAAAAAATTGGGGGCATTTTGTAGGTTTTACACATACGAAGGTGAAGAGATAATTTCAATTTTAGAAGTAGAAGGGTCATGCATTCCAGATTTTCTAGGACAGTGCTAATTTTAGATCTTATGTTCTGTTTTCAGGCTGCGTATCCTGATTTTTTTATATGGAAGTATGGTTGCTCTTCTTACAACTATCAACCAGCCATCCATGCTTAAAGGTCTTCTAGTAGTCAAATGCCTAATTACGACATTTCTTTTGAGAAATCAAGTAGGGCTGCCTCATGGACAAAAAAAGCCTGAAGATAATACGGGACTGGCATTTACTACATTATTGCCCTGAGCTCCAGATTTTTGTTGAATGTGGTTTCTTGGTGAGGACAGTATATATTAACACTCTTCTCCCTGCCACAAATTAGCGCAAAAGTCCTTCAAGGAAATGCGGGCCATTAAGAACGTTCTTTCATTAAGAGCTGTCCTTAGGGCACCTGGCTGGCTCAGCGGTGGACTGTGCATCTCTTGATCTCGGGGTTTTAAGTTTGAGCCGCATGTTGGGTGTAGAGATTACTTAAAAAAATGAAATCTTAAAAAACAAACAAACAAAAAACCTGTTCTTTAATCCCACCTCTAAAACTTCAGGAACGTTTCTTTGTGAGGCTAGTCATAGGAGCCCACCGTGGGGGACACTGGGCCCTGCTGGAGCCTGCTGCTGGAGTGCCCTCCCCTTGTCCACAGCCCACATGGAATTGCTCTGGTTATTTTTTTTTAATGTTTTTTTTTTTAATTTTTATTTATTCATTCGAGACACAGAGATACAGAAAGAGAGAGAGAGAGCATGAGCAGGGGGAGAAGCAGAGGGAGGGGGAGAAGCAGGCTCCCCGCCGAGCAGGGAGCCCGACGCGGGCCTCGATCCCAGAACCCTGGGATCATGACCCGAGCCGAAGGCAGACGCTTAATGACTGAGCCACCCTGGCACCCTCTGGTTATTTTGGATTTAGGTGCTGTGCTTTCTCTTTTCTGCTTCATAGATTCAGATCAAATTAGACCTTAATAATCCAACTGCAACCCAAGTCACCCCAGTTTTAACTGAATAGCCCACAATTATATAATCGTTTTACCTATTAAAAAAGATAACTTTTTTCCTCACCAAATAGTTCCCCCCAAAATTAAAAAAAAGGCTAAACTTTATAATATTCTTCTATATCTAAGGATCATAAGCTTTTAAAAAGCTGCTGAGTAACAGTTAATAGTTGGTTGCTTTTAATCATGCAGAGGCCATAAGCTTTCCAGTAACCTGGGTACATTCTTTAGAGGACGTCTTGTATGTTCTCCTGTCAATATGTCCTTTTGTGAAACAGTAACAGCAGAAGGACATCAAGATATGTCCTGGATACGTGGCAAAGCTATTAGAACATGAAGCACATCATCTTTGGGAAAAAAGCGAGCCGTTCTTAGATGTCATTTAGTTAGGTGATATTCTGGCTCTTCTAAGTGTTACATACAGTGGCTCCGTGTACTTCCCTAATGCTTCTGAACTAGAAACTCTGCAGAAGGAAGAACGGGGCCACTTGCAGGAGCCAGCCAGTCTGACTGCAGATTCCTAGGAGCTATTTCCATAGCTGACATCTGTGTGTGTTTCCATCTGCCCACGTCTTCCACTCACAGCCTCACTGCTTTAGTGTCATGACATTTAGGAACTTCTCACCTACTGGCCCCGCATTCCACTGGCTCTTCATTTGCGGGGTGGTGCCCTCACCGTGAGCCAGATCCGAGCACCCTCACCCTTTGTGGTCCCCAGTGAGTGAAGGCGCCAAGGGGATGTTCAGGGGTGGGGCTTGGAGTCCACCTCACTTGACGAAAGGTCAAGAGAAGGGGAGGCCAGAGAGAGCTTGAGCTGGGATCAGCTAAAACAGCTCCTGAAACGAAAGAGAGACGGAGCCAGGGCTGTTTCCGGATAGGAGTCCAGTTGTCCTGCCAAGGCTCAAGTCCTCCTTCCTGGCGAATGACAACCCATCTAAGTGTCAGATAAGATCGTTAGCCTTAGGAGTCGCTCTTTATGACACCGTTTTAACAGGAGGCCTCCTTCTTCTTTTCTTATCCAGAACTGAAAGGAAACAAGTGAGTATGGTTTTCGCTCACAGAATGGATAACGGCAAGCCGCCCTTGGTTATTCCCACGCTGCTGGTGCCCCTGCAAAACCACAGCTGTGCGGAAACAGCCTCCGCCCTGCCACGCCACGAGCGGACGGCGTTCCACGAGGAGCGCGGCTGGAGGAGCAACACAACAGACCTGCAGCCTGGGCTGAAACCCGGCGAAGTGGCCACAGCCAGCATTTTCTTTGGGGCCCTGTGGTTGTTTTCTGTCTTTGGCAATTCCCTGGTTTGTTTGGTCATCCACCGGAGTAGGAGGACTCAGTCCACCACCAACTACTTTGTGGTCTCCATGGCATGTGCTGACCTTCTCGTCAGCGTGGCCAGCACGCCTTTCGTCCTGCTTCAGTTCGCCACTGGCAGGTGGACGCTGGGCAGCGTGATGTGCAAGGTTGTGCGCTATTTCCAGTATCTCACCCCCGGTGTCCAGATCTATGTTCTCCTCTCCATCTGCATAGACCGGTTCTACACCATTGTCTATCCCCTGAGCTTCAAGGTGTCCCGAGAAAAAGCCAAGAAAATGATCGCGGCTTCATGGATCTTCGATGCCGCCTTTGTGACCCCCGTGTTCTTTTTCTTTGGCTCCAGCTGGGACAGTCACTGCAACTATTTCTTCCCTTCCTCCTGGGAAGGAACTGCCTATACCATCATCCATTTCTTGGTGAGCTTCGTCATGCCGTCTGTCCTCATCATCTTGTTTTACCAGAAGGTCGTGAAGTACATTTGGAGAATAGGCACTGATGGCCGAACAGTGAGGAGGACCATGAACATTGTCCCAAGGACAAAAGTGAAAACGATCAAGATGTTCCTCATTTTAAATCTGTTGTTTTTCCTCTCCTGGCTGCCTTTCCATGTGGCTCAGCTGTGGCACCCCCATGAACGAGACTCTAAGAAAAGTTCCCTTGTTTTCACAGCCATCACGTGGATATCCTTTAGTTCTTCGGCCTCTAAACCTACGCTGTATTCCATCTATAATGCCAATTTCAGGAGAGGAATGAAAGAGACTTTTTGCATGTCCTCAATGAAATGTTACCGAAGCAATGCGTATACTATCACAACCAGTTCAAGGATGGCCAAAAAAAACTACGTTGGCATTTCAGAAATTCCTCCCACGGCCAAAACTATAACCAAAGACTCGATCTATGATTCATTTGACAGAGAAGCCAAGGAAAAAAAGCTTGCTTGGCCCATTAATTCAAATCCACCAAATACTTTTGTGTAATTTCGCAGAATTCTTTCAATTATTGTTATGTGCCAGAGATTAAAAAGCTTTAACTCTAAAAACAGGAGCTTTTTAAATGTTTTTTTTTTTAATCAACTTTCTGAGGGAAATGTTTTATGCTGCAAAATGCATTTAATTATTGATTATCATTTCTGTGGTTTTATTTTGGTTGCTTTTGGTTTTAGAGGAAGCTTTCACCTTGAGCTATGGTTGGTAATCCTTTTACTATGTTACACGCATAAAAAAGAGAATGCTTTTCTACTTTTTACTTACCCTGATTGGGTCCAAAAAACATAAACCATACACACAGTCTTTGATTCATGACTCTACTTAGTTTTATTCTGTCTGCTTTTTCTCCTCCCTACTGAAATTTTGTAACTGTGGGCTTCTGTTGCAAATGAAATCTAATGTGACACATTATTTCAGAGACTTGTATTACTCCGACTAAGTAACATTGAGGGAGTGTTAATATTGTACATATTTTTACATCACCTTTTTCCAAGTAACCACTGTCCAGATCTCCTGTGGGATGCACTCCATAGGATGGAATATACTGGAACTTGCTGGGAAGCCTTCTGTGACTGAATTTTAATCAGGATTCTTAGGGAAAGAAAAGTGATAATCAAGTTGCCTAATTTCCCTCTTTGTCTCTCTCTCCATTCTCCCTTACCTAAGCAACTGATGATGCCCTGAAAATTCTGAAGTCATGATGTTTTTCTCACATCTGTGTCCCATCTAGGCTGTGTCTGGGACGTTTACTTCCCTTCTTTGAGTTAAACTCAAGCCAGTGAGTAGATGTCCTTGCTAGGCAAGCCCAGAAAGTGCCAACGGGAGAAACGGCAGGTGGCATTTCTCTGGGCTCTGCAGTTCGGGCAGAGGTCTTTGGCTGCCCATCCCTACCCTACACACAAAGACACCAAGGACAAGGAACACCTTCTTCATTGTCCTAGAGACTCGGACATGAGGCCGTTTCCCCTGCCAGCACCTCTTTCCCCTCATCTCTCTGCAGGATACATCATCACACCCTTGCCAAGCCCAGACTCTTCTTTGCCTGTGATATCTCGAGGTTTTCTTCTCTGCTTGTCAGTTTCGGTTATTTCAAATCTAGGGCCAGCACATTAAAAAAAACATTCTTATTTAAATAATAAAAGGTTTACAGACAAGACACGTATGCATTTTCACATCCCAGTTCAGAGCTGCAAATAATAATTCCAGTTGTTAGTGATTTTTACCAGCATGATCTCATTTTATCCTCTCAAAAGAATTCTGCGATGTACTTGTCACCTCTGCTTCACAGATGAGGAACCTGGGATGCCATGGTGTGTGACTTGCCCACATTGGAGTCTGACAGGGCAGGTAGTCACACTTGGGTCCTCTCACTGCAAGTATGTCACTCTTCCCTTGACATTACAGAAGTCTCTCTAAGGAACACGTGAGTGGCCAGTCCCAGCCAGGCCTCACTGGGCCTCCTGGCTGCTGCCTTGGTGGAAATTTAAGGAAGGTCTAAGAAAATCTGGCCATTCTTAAAAGGAGAGTCTAGGTGAAATTTGATGAGCTGGCCCTCATATTTTCTTTGGCCATGGATAGGTTGATAGGTTCTTGGACTTGTGGTGCTGAGTGTCAGAGATACAATCACAGAGAAACACAAGACTAGGTTTGATATTCAGGGCCAGGAACAAACACCATGAAATATCTCATCTGCAAAACATCTACAGAGATGTTTTTAAGTGGAGGTGCTTCCTTCAATCAACAGATTGAAGAGAGAAAAAGAACATCTCATATTTTTCTTCCTTTTCTTTTTCCTCCTCATCTTCTTACTTATCCCATCAGCAGATGGCACTCTAAAATGACTGAATGAGCTAGACAGTTCTCCCATTGGTTCTTGAATTCGGAGGTTCAGACCTGTTAAAAAACAGAGAAGACCTTTGCATTTTTGTCCATTTTTTTGTGCATACTTTTATTTTGATCCCTTTAAATGGTATATTTTTTGAAGTTAGATTGTAAAAAGTTAAATTTAATTCATCTCAATTTTATTTTGATACATCTTTTCAGGTCTCAGTTTAAACTAAAAGATGAGTACTAAGCTCCATTCTGTCTTGAATGTTCTGTGAGTTTACCCCAGTAGGTGGCAATTCAGTGAGACAATCTCATGGTGGTTTTTTTTTTTTAAAGAATCCCCCCAATAATGACAAAAGTGTCAACCAAATCATAGTCTCATGGCCTACGATAATTCAGCTGTATTCTCTTAGCATGTTGATAATTCACTGTATTTTGGTTCAGGCTTGTTTAATATTCAGGATTCCGGTTGTCTCACTTGATCCTGAAATCAGAGGATACTGGACATAATGCACAGATTGATGAAGATTTGTATAAGTCCCAGCAGGACAAGCACAACATTCACCATAACTCACATCTGCCTGGCAAGAAGCAGAGTTAAATCCACAGGGAAGCAGGTTGTTGGAGAGAGTGAAAAATGACCCCAGTCTCTGCACTGGGTCCATGATGAGGTGCACCATGAATCTGGATTCATGGGGCCTCCAAACAGGAGTTGAAGAAAGGTAATGGGGGGCAGGGGGCAGGGTAGAGCCAATCGTCCTACCTGGCTCCCAGAGACTGTCAGAGAAGGGACAGGGGTGCATCCTGTGGGTGGAATGCAAATTTCTCCTGCTCTTCTAATCTTCAGTGGAAGCATGAGTCCAGCCAGCCTTCTGCTGAGAGTCCACAAGCACATCCTGCTCAGATGCACTTCTCTGTGGACCTTACATCACAAGTTTTTACCCAAGATGCCTGGAGCTGCTTCCCTGGGCCAGAATTCCTTGCTCAGGAAAGACAGATTTACCCAGGGGGACTCCACCAAACATGTGGGAGCAGTCATTTGCCAGAGAAGGTTGGCAGTTTGGCCTGTGGTGGTGGGCACAGTCCTTGCCTTTCCCCCTCCAGCTTTGCTTCCACCCGCTCAAACTCACCGTGAAGCCACATCACCGAGGTCTGCTGGAGCTCCTTGACTAGGATCAGCTGCAAGGATAAGCTCCTCTGGGGAAGAACTGCGTGTGAAAGTAGCAAAGAATTGGAGATTTGGGGATGGAAGGGACATTGAGAGACGTCGCACACGCCCCTCCTTGTTTAGAGGAAGACATTACAACCAAGAGAAGTCAGAGTAGGGGCGAACTAAAATGCCTTCTGCCAACCTATCCAGCATTCTTTTAACTTCACCATCCTGCTTGCCATGGCATGATTCATTTATCGAAGGAAAAAACCCCTCACTGTGTGCGGAAGAGCACGGAGAGAATACACAACTCCCCGCGGTTCAGCGAACCGGCTAATTCGTCTGGAACCAAGACAACCTGAGTGCTCTAATTAGAGAACAGGGGACACAAACCCACTCTGTCGAACCGTTTTGCAGAGTGACCGCTTGATGGCACTGTGGCTCGTCGGCAGAGCCCACCACCTCTTCATGATGCCTGTCACACAGGCCGGTTCGGAGCAGTCCTGGTCTCCTAGCAACAAGACAGGGAAAATTGCTGAGCACCAGGAGCAGCTGTAGATTAACTAATCAATCAGTGTGTTCCAAAGACGGAGCATCTAAACATTGGAGGAAATCCCAAAATAATTAATACTCTTTACGGACATGAAATCACCAGTCAAAATAGTATTTTAAACCCATTTTACAAATGGTATCATTTTCGAAAAATGCCATCAGACCCCAAAGTGGTGGTCGTGCCGCCCACACTTAACCCAGGCCTCTTTCTCTCTTTTCTGCTCCCTGTACCATTCCACTCTGAGAATTCGTGGCCCTTTTCATAGCAGTGCAATCCAGACTTGCCCAGCCTGAACCATTCTGAACTTTTTTGCTCAGCTGAACACTTCTTTTTTTTTTTTTTTTTTAAGATTTTATTTATTTATTTGAGAGAGCACATGAGAGGGGGGAGGGTCGGGAGGGTCAGAGGAAGAAGCAGACTCCCTGCCGAGCAGGGAGCCCGATGCGGGACTCGATCCAGGGACTCCAGGATCATGACCTGAGCCAAAGGCAGTCACTTAACCAACTGAGCCACCCAGGCGCCCGAACACTTCTGTTCAAAAGTTCTATATTCTTTTCCAGAAGAAGCCTCTTTCAAAGATTGCTTTGAAAACCCCCCTATCAACCCTGAGTTATACAGTTAGGGGCTCTACAATTAGGATTCACCTATAATTTGAAGAATGTGCGATTTTAGTTTTGCAGGAAAAGACTGCCAAGGAGCTCTGGGCTCTGCCATGATGGGTGCAAGAGTATCTGGCTTCATGATTAGGATGTAGGTCTGGAAGCTTGAGAACATCATCTGGTTTTCAGCAGGCAGTTAATAGAGCAGCGATTTGCCCACAACAGCTAGATATGGATTAAAACTCTCTAAGGGAATTTTGAGTGCATCCTCTCTTCTGCTTCCCCGTTGTGTCTTCCAAAGAATAGTCTCTTTAAGAAGACTGGATTCTGCTAGTAGGACCCTGAGTGTGCGAAGATGAGGACATGGCAAAGATAATGGGGGAGCAGAGAAGTAGCTGTGAGGAGCTGGATGGGAGAGAGACAGGCAGCACAGTAGCGGAGAATAGATGTATATTCTGACTATCTAGATTCGTTTATACTTCTGGGCTCTCTGAATCTCCAGGCAGGTGCATTCTACTTGAATAACTCTTTAAACGTTAGTGAAAATTATGGGGCACCTGGGTGGCTCAGTCAGTTAAGCATCCAACTCTTGATTTTGGCTCAGGGCGTGATCTCAGGGTCCTGGGATGGAGCCCAGTGTGGGTTTCACACTCAGCAGGGAGTCTGCTTGAGTCTCTCTCTCCCTCTGCCTCTGCCCTCTCCCCACCCCTGCTCTCTCTCTCTAAAATAAAATAAACAAATCTTTAAAAAATAAACATTAGTGAAAATTAGGCACAACATTCCAGTGATATATCCAGCCAGCAAAGTTTTCTTTCGTCACAAATAGTATGATGATTGCTTTCAAAGGTTCTGAAGTCAACTTCTGTGTTGAAGTTCAGGTTTTTGCTTACCATCTGTTTAACCCAGCAAATTATTCTCAAACCACAGCTTCTCCATTTTTAAGATGGGGAACATGGCAGTGCCTACCTGTATGAGAGTTCTCTAGAACCCTAATCATAGAACCAGTAGGACATAGTTAGATGATGATTTTTGGAGGAAGTGGCTCAGGCCATTGAGGGGACTGACAAGCTTGAAATGTGTAGGGCAGGCAGGCAGGCTGGAAACTCAGGTACACGGTTGGTGTTGTCGTTTCTGAAATCTATAGATTGGGCCAGCAGGCAAGATTTGAAGCTGTAGTCTTGAGGCAGAATTTCTTCTTCTCTGGGAAACCGCATTTTCGTTCTTAACGCCTTTAACTGATTGGGTAAGTCCCACCCATACTATCAAGGATAATCTTTGTTTAAAGTCAACTGATTGTAGATGTTAACCACATCAACAAAGTACGTTCACAACAACATCTAGATTAGTGTTTGATAAATAACTAGGTATTACAGCTAGCTAAATTGACATGTACAGGGGCGCCTGGGTGGCTCAGTTGGTTAAGCGACTGCCTTCGGCTCAGGTCATGATCCTGGAGTCCCGGGATCGAGTCCCGCATCGGGCTCCCTGCTCGGCAGGGAGCCTGCTTCTCCCTCTGACCCTCCCCCCTCTCATGTGCTCTCTGTCTCTCTCATTCTCTCTGTCTCAAATAAATAAATAAATTAAATCTTTAAATTGACATGTACGACTTATCATCACACCACCTTATAGAATTGTAGTAGTAAAATGAGCCCACATCCCTGTAAATCATTCAGTGCATTACTGAGCACAGGAGAAGCCCTTAATAAAGATTTCTATGGTTATTTTACTTTAGCCATTGCTAACCCAATGAGTTTTTCCAACTTTCAAGTTTCTTGGCACCTATTACCATGTGTTAACATTAGTAGAAACAGGTTTTTAATGCTACTCTCAAATTGTGGCATTGTTTTCTTCCCTTAGCTCTTTTTTTTTTTTTTTTAAGTTCTGCTAAGATTTTACAGACTCAAGGGAGAAGGAACAATTGGAAGCAGGAACTTGGATGGAAGGGACATAGGTGGTAGAGCTACTTCTCTACTCACCCCAAAGGAAATTATTCCCCCTTCAGATATTTCTTAAGAAGGAATGGTCTAAAAACAGGAGACATAAAATACTTGAGAATGTAGACTTTTATCATCACTCTTCTGTTGGGGTTTCCACTTACACGGAAGAGAAAACTGACGGGGGAAAATCAGTCTGTTAATTTAACTGTTTATTCTAGCAGAATATGAAAAAACAGTGAAACAGAACCTAAGTCACTGTAGGCCATGGTTAATCAGAGGCAACTATGGAGCTAAAACATGTAACGACTGTCTATTTTCAGTTAAACCATAAATGAATTATTACTAGAACTAGAAACAAATCTCAATGAAATCAAGTGAAACCCAAGTGATGGTATTAAAAAAAAAAAAAGCTACTTGGTAATTGGAGTTGAAGGGGAAAGAAACACAATAAAAACCCAAAGACTCACACTTAGGAACACAAATAATGTAAGGAACATTTAAGTTTATTTTGAAGAAAAGTTTAAACTAACAGAATGGTTTATGGCTTTTTAATTTTTTTTTTTTTTTTTTTTTAAAGAAAAGACACACGAGTTTACTGTTTGAGATGTTTATGAGAGGATAAGCCAAGGG
Source organism: Mirounga leonina (assembly GCF_011800145.1). Lineage (NCBI taxonomy): Eukaryota > Metazoa > Chordata > Mammalia > Carnivora > Phocidae > Mirounga > Mirounga leonina. Next base: position 20,353,117 of record NW_023270504.1, read on the forward strand.
CAAAAGCCAACCTACTGAGGATGGTAGAGCAAAAGGAAGGAAATACTCTGAGTCTTTAATGACTTTAAACGTCTTTCATGACATTGTCAAGCCACCATAACTTTCACTCTCATGGTTGTTTATAACAATTTCAATTGGGTATTTATTCTCACCTGAAAGACTCCTAACAGATTTCCTGTTCTTGTTCTATACAGATTATCCAGTGGTGTGAAGGTGGCTCATACGTGTTGCAAGAGCCAATTTCAAATTTTCAAAAAATGTTGTTTGCTGGTTGACAACACAGCATGAAATCAACCACGGTGGGAATTTTCCCACCCCAGAAATTGGTAAATACGACAAATCAGACCTCCCCCAACCAGGAGTCAGTCGTTAAACATCTATCAGCACACAACTGGCTACTTCTTTTTACTCAACAAAAATGTTTCCAAAAAGCCATCTGACTCAAAATGCCACAGGCACCTATTATACTTGTAGAGATACTCGATTTTCACTTTATCTGATAACAAATGAATGAGCACATTTTAGCTTGATGTTGTTCTGTCACCCCCAAGTACAGAATGATGTGGTTAATGATCAATAAAACATTTATTTTCACTAAAGGAGGGATAATGGAGAGGAACTCCGTGATGAGCCCTTTATAAAATTTGAAAAAGGACCTTCTCCTATTTCATACTTCCAGTATCTCTGGCTGGGTACAGAGTCAGCATCTCCTGAACCCAGTCATGCTAGGATTTGTCCTCAAGCCTCCCTTTCCCCACCTCTTCTGGCTCTCTTCACTCTGTCCCATGCCAGGAAGGGTGCATAGTTCTGCTTTAAAGACACCGCACTGGGTACTGGTAGGTAGGGTTCTTCCTCTGCCTCCCTAAAAATGCTCAAGGGATTGTGGCTTTTCTGTTTTCTGTCTGGAGTGGTAAAAACACAGGGCTACTCTCACAAGGGAAGAGGCACCTCCAGCTTTGATTTTGTATTTGACGCCCACATGAAGGCCTCCTTTTGGGAGAAGGCTTGGGACATTTGTTTTTGGCTTCCTTCCTTCCTTTTCTAATGCGGCAAGTTGGGGCCTAGGGCTGTCCTGGCCTGACGCTTGAGGGGAATTTTATATATACATTTATTTATTTATTTAGCCATAAATCCTATACCTTCTCTCCTCGTGGTGCTGGCAGGCATGGTCTTCATTCCATTGAAATGGTATGATCCAAAACTCTGTGTAGGCCTGGGATGGCCTTTGGCCTGTTTGGTTCTGGACTATCCAAGTCTAGTCGGTGTAGGCAAAGTGGTCATTGTCAGCCTGCTAACTTGGTTCCATGTTGGGTTTGGGGCTGTGAAGTGCTTAGCAGGCATTGCTTTCCTTCTCAGCAGAGGGCCACTGAGGCGTGGCAAGTTTGGAATCGGTTCTGTTGAACCACAGGAAATTTTTCCTGCTCAAATATGTATTTTTCCAGTCAGAATGGCCTGCAAGCCAAAGCTCATTGTCCAACTCCAGCCCAACCCCCAGCCCAGGGATGTCTGGGGGACCTGTCACAGCCCAATAGGTGAATGAGTCTGTCCACTTGGACCCCAGGGCTTGCTTTAAGAAGTCAGCTGATTTACCTCTTAGTCACTTCAAGATTTGGGCCGAGTATCTCTCTGCGACCGTTAACAGTTTCTAAGTCACAACCATCATCTGTCTTGTGAAGTTCAGCTGACCCTTGAACAACGCAGGGGACAGGAGTGCCAACACCCCACAAAGTCAAAAATCCACATAGAACTTTGGACTTCCCCCACACTTAACTACTAATAGCCTACTGTTGACTGGAAATCTTACTGATAACATAAACAGTCAACACATATTTTGTATATGTATTATATTCTCTATTCTTGCAATATAGTAAGCTAGAAAAAAGAAAATTGTTATTAAGAGAATCATAAAAAAAATAGTGTTGGGGCGCCTGGGTGGCACAGTTGGTTGAGTGTCTGACTCTTGGTTTTGGCTCACGTCGTGATCTCAGGGTCACGAGATCCAGCCCTGCATTGGGCTCTGTGCTCAGCGTGGAGTCTGCTTGTAACTCTCTCTCCTTCTCCCTCAGCCCCGCCCCCACTGTTTCTCCGTATTTTTTTAAATTATTAAAAAATACAGTGCTGTGTGTATTGAAGATGTGTGTTAGGTGGACTTGCGCACTTTAAACCTGGCTTGTCCGAGGGTCAACTGCAATCTGATTTTGATATGGGCATCTCCAAGCTGCCTACAGACTTACAAAAAGAGCCCTTCCAGCTCCGGGGGTCTTCCAGTCATACATTTTTGAGGCCTCTACTATGCCTGCTCTGGTCAGGGCCATTCTAGCCTACACTAGGCCTTTTTCATTGGTGTGCTGGAAACCAAGTCTGGTGGGGCGGGTGGAGGGGGCGGTAATTCGTGATTTGTAGCATTCACTGATTTCTGTGGTGTCAATACTCCAATCGGGGGCGCCTGGGTGGCTCAGTCGTTAAGCGTCTGCCTTTGGCTCAGGTCATGATCCCAAGAGTCCTGGGATGGAGCCCCACATCGGGCTCCCTGCTCGGCGGGAAGCCTGCTTCTCCCTCTCCCTCTCCCCCTGCTTGTGTTCCCTCTCTCGCTGTGTCTCTCTCTGTCAAATAAACTAATAAAAAGTCTTTTAAAAAAAATACTCCAATTGTTGCCGATTAAAAGCTACCAACTGGATGTCACTCAACGCGGAGTTGAGAAGAGTTGCACACAGTTGGCATTCCTCTGGGGAGCCAGCCATAGGCCAGCTGCAGCATGGCACTGTTTTGCATTTTTAAAAAGGCACCCTCTGGGTGGAAGAATTAAGAAAGGTACTCCCTTAGGGCAAATTTTAAAAAGGCACCTCGCTGGGCAGACCTGCACCACAGGTGCCCTGGTGAGGAGATACCTGGCAGGTGCCCGTTCCTCTGCACATGGCCTGTTGCAGGGAATGTGAGCTAGATTTTAGGCCCATTCACCTCCTCAACTGAGTGCCTTTGTGCAGTGCACAATTGGCAGAAACTTACACGGCAGTCTTGGCTCTGATTCATGACTACTCTATAGTTAAGTAAAATGGATGGAATAAGGGAAAAGAGAACCAAGTGACCTAGCAGCCTGAAAACCTGCTTTATGCAGATTATAGGATTATTACCAGTTAGAACACTAATTGTTCTTAAAATTAGCTTAATTAACAGAAGGCTATTATTGCTAAAAATGGCTTCCAACTATACCATTCCGGGGTAGACATAATGATAAAGCTAAAAAGACTTCAGAAATGTGATACCTACAACCCTACATGTTTAAATTCCAGCTTATCAAATAAATGTTTATCTTCAGTGATTTAAATCCTAACAAGAGTCAAACCCAGGCATACGTGACTATTTTAAATTTAATGTAGTTCTTTACTAATTAAGAAGCAGTTGTTCATAACTCCTATTTAGCCTGCCAATTACTCTGTGAAAGTTATCCTCCCCTTTTTTTATAGATGAGGAAACAGGCTAAGAGGTGACTCAGAAAATGGATCCAAGACCAGTTCTTCTGCCTCAATCTCACTCTTTTTACTACTCTGTGCTAACACAGACATATTTCAGTATTGTGAAACAGACCATTTGAGATGTCTCTGGTGAAGATATTTTATTTTTCATAAAAATATAATTGTACAATGCTCTTCAGAGAAAGAAAAATTCCCTCAATGCCCCCAATACCACGTGGATTAATAATCTTCCTCTTTTAAAACTAAGTATGTAATTGATAATATGCAACTGATTTCTTGTGAAATATATTTATGTTTTTAAATTTTCTTTGCCTTTATTTTAACTAAAGCTAAGTCCAGTTTAAACCTATGCTTTTTGTAATGAGCCAAATCAAGTCTATCATAATTCAAAGATGATGAAATAAAATGCTAAATGGTGATGCTGATAAATACTGTCAATTAGCTGGTACACAGTGATAGGAATTTGCTGCAGTAAGACAGATTCTGATTTAGATACAACAGACAGGTTTTAGATAAAATAGGAAAAAAATTTTAAGAATGTCAACTACATCCTAAAACTTGACCTGGTCAAACTTATTCCATATTATATTCAGTTGTTCTAATATATGGCAGGTCTATGCTAAGTTAATGACAGAATATGACTGGTCTAAATACACAAATATATATTTTCCCCTTACCTTCCTTTCTTTGGGGGGAAAAAAAGAGAAAAAGAAAACATTACTCTCTTTACTCAGGGAGCAAAGAGAACAGCACGGATCCAGAGGGACAGAGCTCAATGATTCTCTCACCCTCTTCTGTTCTCTCTCAGCCCGGATGTTGTCATTACAGTAAGTGAGAGATGCTAGGATTTCAGTATGCTGCTTCTTAACTGGAATGGGAAAAGAAATGCTCCAGCTGTTTTAATCAGTGACATTTATTAACATGCTTCAAGTGGCCAAAGCGTGCAGCCAGCACAATACCCAAAGCAATCAAAACATTCCTTTTTAAGACCAAGGAACTTTCTCTTGGTATGATCTACTTTAAAATACCAAAAAGATCAGTTTAGGAATAAACTCAGTAAGTTGTAATTTACTTTCATCCAAAATCACACATCCTCTACCTGAGGACAAAGTCACTGCTCTTGTAAAGATACTGGGGGTGGGGGTGGAGGGTTGCTCAAATGACCCTGTAATTTAAAGTTACAACCAGAGAAGAAATACTTCAAGCACAATGGAGACATTCCATTGAAGAGCCACATTCATTTTGGAATGTTTGCTTTGAAAACAACTCTTCTGGGGAATTCAAAAGGTACTGAACAAAGCAACACAGAGTAAATCTTGAGTTGTTTTGCAAAATAAAAATATACATTTGAGTAGACCAGATGGCAAAAACATACCCATTATAATCTGAACACTATATTTAAAACACTTAAATTCTGAAGGTCAGTATATTAACAATCTTTAATCTATCTATATTTGTGATCCTAAAAAGACATTAAATACTCTTAAATCCCCAGTCCTCCAAAACACAGAGAGACCCAACAGGCGGGGCTAGTGGTCTATCAGTAGTCACACAGGACTAGACTAGATCTGAGTTTGCAACCTACACACAAGAGATCTTCAGGAACTCAGGCTAAAGGGAAGCACTTTATTCAAACGTGTGGCCTAAGAGAAGGGGGGAGAGTACCTTGTAATCTGAAACTATGTGGTCCATCTCTTGTTCCATCTCACAATCTAGACTATGATGCCTCCTCTTAAACTGCCATTTCATAACAAAACATACTGTTTAGAAGCCAAAAATTTGCTTCATTAGAGCTAAGAACAATTATAATTTAGCAGCAACAGAGAACACAACTCCTGATTTAACGATGGGAAAGAGCAGAGAGAGTGATAAAGTGTCTCAGTGGGGAAAGTGAAAGATTCCTGGTCTGCACGTAGAATATGATGAGCTTGATTCCTCAACCATCACTGTGTTTTGTAGTCAGGAAGAAAGTAAATGTAGCTATGATGGGAACTGGAAACCCTGGCCTTGTGCACCTCCTGCCCGGCCTGCCAGCCGCCGAGCCATGCACAACGCCGGCTCAGTGCTTCGCTCCAGAGCGGAGGCGCCGTCAGGGCTGAACCAGAGGCACACCCACAGTGTGTTTCTTCCTGGCTCAGAACACATTCATACGGAAACTCATGTCAGGGAAGAAACTAAGTGTTCTGGTTATGCCTACAGCCATTAGATCTACTAGCAATTTCTCCCTCGTTTTGTTCCAGATCTCTTGAGGCAGAAACTCGATCTCAGCAGCTAATTTCATCCTATTTTCTTTAGAAAAATTCTCCAAGTTAGTTGACTACACAAGGCAATGTGTGTGAACATTCACTCCTACCCTCCCCACATACATATACAGACATACGATACAAACACATACATACATACAAACATACATACATATATACAACACTCTAGGTTGTCAAGATGATGTATGCTGCAGAAATGCCTAAAAGGTTACTTCCTGCTTAAAAATAAAATTTGACTAATTATTTTCCAAGTATGGACTAGGCCCTAGCAAACTTTTATAAATATAGTTTGAGAAGACAGCAACAAAAGTTTTAAATAGAGGCTGTCTTGAGGGCTTTCCTAATGGATTTTGTTAACACGTACATTATTTAAAACAGGCATATCATTATGGATTATAAAAATAGAAATGTATATATTTGTTAATACATATTCACAGCTTATGCTGGAATGGCTCACAGGAGAAATCATGGTTCATGCAGAAAATAAACATTACTCAAGTAAATATAAACAAATAAAATTAGGTCCATTAAGGCTGAGAACTTGGTTATCAGCCCATTTGGTTTCTCTTTGTAGGGCAATCAAAAACATAGGTGACACCTAAACACACATACACATACAATGACATGAAATACATGGAAAGAATATAAATTAACCAATAAAGCAATGTGGAGTTAAGGTGCAAAAATACAATCTTCACCCACTTCTCTCTACTCCTGTGTTTTCAAGCATTGCAACATGTTCGATGCCATGGGTGGCAAGGCCAACCAGAACAGATCTGAATGTTTATAAATTCTCTAAGTGTTGAAAGTTAAAGCAAAATCCTTTGGGATTTTGGTAGAAATTGCAGATTTACAGAGATGACTACTGAGCAGTAGGTTGTAAATGGAGCCAAGAAGTACAATCTTGCCCTTTCATCCTCCATAGGAATCAGAATATTGACTTCAATCAGTGACTCGTCATTTTATATAATCTTCACCCTGAAAAATAAATCAAAGTTACCAGTGTAAGAATGCTTGTAAGTCAATGAAGCTTGGTTAATGTTTTAAAATGCATTTTGTTTGTTTAGTATCTACAGAGAAAGGCTTTTTTAAAATACAGCCTGAAAGAAAACTGAGCTGATTTGGCTTTTTTTCATTAATTCAGTTTAGATAAAGGCAAATGTTACCTCATCTAAGAAAAGCTATCAAAAAGCAAACCCTTCAATTTTATAAAAATATTTTAAAAGAGGGGCATCTGGGTGGCTCAGTCGGTTGGGTGGCTCGCTCTTGGTTTGGCTCAGGTCATGATCTCAGGGTTGTGAGATTGAGCCCCACATCAGGCTCTGCGCTGAGCGCAGAATCTGCTTGTCCCTCTCCCTCCCCCTCTGCCCCTCCCCCCGCTCTCTCTCTCTCTCAAAAAAATATCTTAAAAAAATTTTTTTAAAGATAAAAAGTTTTTGGCATTTTCTTTTAATTGTTACAAGTGCTCCCAAAGCAGTCACGATGATGAAGAAACCAATCCATGACATCTTCATTACAAAATCTTTCCAGTCTCTTCAACAAACAGTGCTGGAACTACTGGATATTCACATGCAAAAGAATTAAAATGGACCTCTATCTCACACCATATAGAAAATTAACTCAAAAAGGATCAATGACCTAAAATATAAGAGCTAAAACCAAAAATTCTTAGGAAAACACAGGGGTCAATCTTCATGACCTTGGATTTGGCAACGGATTGTTACATACGACAAAACATGAACAACAAAAGAAAAAATAAACTGGACTTCATCAAAATTTGAATGTTTTGTGCACCAAAGGACACTATCAAGAATGTGAAAAGACAGCCTACACAATGGGAGAAATATCTGCAAATCATGTATCTGATAAAGGTCTAGAACCCAGAATATATAAAGAACTCTTACAACTCAAGAACAAAATGAAAAACAACTCAATTAAAACATGGGCAAGGGACTTAGACATTTCTTCAAAGAAGATATACAAATGGCCAACAAGCACAAGAAGAGATGCTCAACACCATTAGTCTTCAGAGAAATGCAAATCAAAACCACAATCAGGGGCGCCTGGGTGGCTCAGTCATTAAGCATCTGCCTTCGGCTCGGGTTGTGATCCCAGGGTCCTGGGAATGAGCCCCGCATCGGGCTCCCTGCTCCGCAGGAAGCCTGCTTCTCCCTCTCCCACTCCCCCTGCTTGTGTTCCCTCTCTCGCTGTGTCTCTCTCTGTCAAATAAATAAATAAAATCTTAAAAAAAACATACAACACAATCAGATACTACTTCACATCTTAGGAAGGCTAGAGTTTTTAAAAATGGAAAATAAAAAGCGTTGGCAAGATGTACAGAAATGGAAAGCTTCATGTTACCGGTGGGAATGTAGAAGATTTCATCCACTGTGGAAAACTACGGACTTTGGGGGTATACAAAGATTAGTCAGTTCAAAGGTTATGCCCTCAAATGGCTTATGCTGTAGAACGTGAGAAATAACTCTTCATAGATCCCATATAAAATTCATTTCAATATTTAGAATGTAACACTATTTCACTTGCTTATTAGTGTATTATAAATAAAATCAACATTTTAATGACATACCATGGAAACCCTACCTTAAGATGCTCCTCTAAATATAAACTCTCCCACTCATTGTACTCACAGGAATTGCTATTAGCATCTGTCTTTCCAGCTTTTGTGTGCCTGCTTGAGTTCTGCTGAGATTTGCTCTGCTCTTCTCCAGTGAGTAGGGCCTTGATTTCAGAAGGGATTTTTCCTTGGTCCATTGCCATGCACCACTGCTTGTACTGAAATATGTAAAATATTTTTAAGTAAAATTTTACTAGTCAGAGTTCAGGAACCAGTGGTAGAAATCCTAGACGTAGTAACTCCCATAACTAGAGGTCAAATTGGCTGCTGGGAATCCTACCCTCCACCGCATTTCCTATTTACCACGTAGCACATGTATGAGGCTTGCCATCTTTCAGAAGAGGATAGGCAACAGCTGAAGGATCTTCTTGTGCTAATACTGGCAATAATACTTCAGGCTCAGAAGGACCCTCTGGTGAAAAGAACATCTCCCCACAGTGTGCCACTAATTAGAATCCTCTTTTTGCTGGCCCTCATTTCTACTCCTAAAACAGTAATTCTGTAACTTCTGTTCTCTTTCATAAACATTCACTGAACATCTACTTTCTACCAGAATGTGTACTATGGACTTTGGGGGTATACAAAGATTAGTCAGTTCAAAGGTTATACCCTCAAATGGCTTATGCTGTAGAATGTGAGAAATAATTTACAGCCTCTGAATTGTATATATCTGGACTCTCTTCAGGCCCCAACCTTATTTCTTGCCTTTTAAAATGCTGAGGTAGTAGCCTGTCCCAGTTTTGTAATAATCATGGTAGCATTCTCTCTCTTCTCCAACCTGTCACCTCCTCCCTTTAGGTCATAGTAATGAGATTTCTATTCTCTTTTACATTTCTACAGCCACCACCCAAGGTCTTAATGAATGAATGAAACATGCTGAATAAATAGATATGTTTAAATACAAATGATGTACTATACATATTGTTACATATTGCTATATTGCTTTCTCCACTTAGCAATATAATGTCTTGTAATGTCTTCCTACACCAGTAAATATATATTTGCATTGTGATTTTTACTGGCTGCAAAGTAGTCCCACATATGAATTAGTATAATTTACTTAACCAATCTCCTATTGTTGTACATTTGGGTTATTTTTCATTTTTTTCTTTGATAAACAGTCCCTCAGTGAAATAGTCATGTACATTCTACTTCCACCAGCACTGTGCCTACATCCTGGCTAAGAGATTAATATTATTTCCCGTATTTGTCAAACGGATACGTGAAAATCAGTATCTTCATATTTTAATGTAGATTTCTTTGACTGCTAAGCTTAGGTTGATTTTTTCATGTGTTTATTGGTGGACTTTCTTACCATTTCCAGTTCCTCTCTGAGGGCACATATGGCTCTTTCCCGACTGGATACCAACTCTTCCAAATACTGATATCTTAGTTTTTTCCTAGCTCGGCATTCTCTTGCACTCTGCCGGCTCCTCTCAAGTTTTGCCTTCAAGTCAATTTTGGCTGGCTTCCGACCACGTTTGCCAGGTTTCTTTACTTTGCCTCCAACCACCTTCAGCAAGAGAGAAAAGAAACTATTTTTTTCTCTCAGTTCTGTTTCTAGGAAAGTGACTATGGCGGCATATTAGTAAGGAAAACATTTACAAATAATAAATAGATGAAACTAAGAAAGCATAATCCCATGAAATATCTTATGAGTCTTTGCTTCCTGATTTTTTTCCTGATACTTTTGATACCATGAGTGTGAGAGAAGAAATACTGTAAGTTTTCATTATTTCTTCAATAATAAACTTTAAGTAGTTTAACAGTAAACTTTATGAACCATATGTAGCTGGATACTAATATCTAAAAGACTGCCACTAAATATTTTGTTCACAAGGAATTTTTATTGACTTGAGAAAATAGTAAGCAAAAAAAAAAATCAATATTTAAAATTCTAAGTTCAGTGTGATTTCAACATTATAAAATAACACCCAGAAGAAAGGATATTTGTTAAAACATCAATAAGGATTTCTCTGACAGGTGTCATTATAAATAGCTTTTTTCTCATCTGTACTTTTTATGATTTTTAAATGTTTACAATTAGAAACATAAAATCTGTATAAAAATTGTATGTATGTATATACAAATATATATACTATATATATTTATAAGATTTTTAATTTTTATTTATTTATTTATTTGAGAGAGAGGGAGAGTAAGAGGGAGAAGCAGACTCTTCACTGAGCAAAAAGCCTGATGTGGGACTTGATCCGAGGACACTGAGATCATGACCTGAGCTGAAGGCAGACGCTTAACCGACTGAGCCTCCCAAGTGCCCTATATAATATATATACTTATAAATATGTATCCTAAGCAATTTGGCTATGAAGTCCCTCTTCAAATTTGTTGAATCCAAAGGAATACACAGCAAGTCTCTGACATCTTCAGGATAATTCTCTCCTGCCTTTACAAGCCTTTAATTATAACCCTAGACTGTCTCAGGAGATTTTTACCTGCTCCCACTGGTCATATGACATCTTTTCAGAATCTCTGTTATTCATTTACCTGCAATGGCATAATTTTTTGGTCACTGACAAAGTAATTTAATCTTCTTCATTGTTTAGCTTTGGAACCTCTCCAAGTTCTTATACAACATGTAACTATGAGCTAAATGTGATGAATTTTTAAATACATCAACCTGAACTTGTACATCAAATAAATTTTCTTGAAAGCAATTACCTTGAAAGGGGTTACATTTATTCCAATGAACAAGTTTTTTGGGAAAGTGCTTTTAGAGCTAGTTTCTTACAAGCTACAACACAGTCTGCCTCAGATTATCTACTTTATCTGACAAGGTTCTGAATGATGTCTAGATCTTTCTGAAAATTACCCTCAGGGAATAAAAATGTCACAACTTCAGTATTCTGAAAGGAATATTGCTGAGGCTTTAAAGGCAATTATTAAAGAGAAGATGCAAAACTCAAACACTGACAAATCACTGGAATAAAGTAGCAACTTTACCAGGTAATGAAACTCAAACTCAATATTCATGTAGATATAAAAACTCTCATTTGCTTGTTTGAAAAACACTATTAATATCACACACCAACAATGCCCAGTGCCCTACAAGGATCAGATCATTACTAAGTATAATGGCTAGGTGGAAAACCGAACTGTAAATATGAATCAGCCACATTTACCAGACCCTGGGTGATAACATGATGGTCAACCACTGCATCGTGCATTTTATAGGATGGCTCTGAAATAAGACTGAATATTCCAAGGCTCTGGGTCAAAACTTTCCCTTTCCAGCACTATCGCAAAGCTGGCTGCTTCAGTACTGCTCCCAAATTAGTTTCAACTTTTCAAAAATAGGTCTTTTAGGGGCGCCTGGGTGGCTCAGTCAGTTAAGTGTTCAACTCTTGCTTTCAGCTCAGGTCATGATCTCAGGGTTGTGGGACTGAGCCCTGCATGGGGCTCTGCGCTCAGCAGGGAGTCTGCTTCTCTCCCTCTCCCTTTGCCCCTCACCCCCCCACAGCCCCCCCACCGGACCCCTAGCACTCTTTCTTAAAAACAAAACCAAAAACAGGTCTTTTAAAGCTTTTTATAAGATGCATCACCATGTTTTTATTCCAATATAATAACATTCACCTCAGAAAACCACACAACTTTAATCTAATATTTTGAAATCATTGAAATAAAGTATATTTGCTATTGCTACAGTTTTGTTTTTTTTTTTATTTTTTATTTTTTTAAGATTTTATTTATTTATTTGAGAGAGAGAATGAGAGAGAGAGCACATGAGAGGGGGGAGGGTCAGAGGGAGAAGCAGGCTCCCTGCCGAGCAGGGAGCCCGATGCGGGACTCGATCCCGGGACTCCAGGATCATGACCTGAGCCGAAGGCAGTCGCTTAACCAACTGAGCCACCCAGGCGCCCTTGCTACAGTTTTTAAAAACATCCTTACCAATGTTTCATATGCCGTAATATATTTACGGCATAAATTCAGGTCTATAGTAAAATAAATGGTAATCACATCTGTTCTCTATGTCGTGAAGTGAATCATCAATCACACCATACTATAACCTAATACCTCATATATTGCTGTTTGTAATTAATTCAGGAGAGGCTGCCTTTGAGAAACCAGCAAGAGGACACTGTACTTCAGAGACTTGACCGATTTTTTAAACAAACCTCACACAGTCATAAAAATCCAACAGTAGTTATAACCCTTTGTTGAGTTTTCATGGTAGGAATATTATTTTATTCCTTTCTTTTTTTAATTAGCAAGGCATAGTAAATAAATCCAGGATTCCTGTATTTTACGTCCTCTCCTATAAAATTACATCAAAACCACATAACCACCACTTCTCTAGTTTAATTTTTTCCTCAATGGTAGACTGAATTTTTGGCTTTGGGTGCCAGCTAAAATCGATTTAGTGTACCAGTTTTCAAGAGAATCAGTTATATTGCAGGATTACTGGGAATCTTAAGTAGAAGAGCATTTTGTAAAGAAAAAGGTACTATACAGGGGCGCATGTGTGGCTCAGCTGGTTAAGTGTCCAACTCTTGATCTCGACTCAGGTCATGATCTCACGGTTGTGGGATGAAGCCCCACGTCGGGCTCCATGCTCTCTCTCTCTTTCCCTCTGCCCCTCCCCCCACTCGCATGCCCTCTTGCTCAAAATATATAAATAAATCTTTTTTAAAAAGGAAAGAAAAATGTATTATACAAATGTGGGTTGGTATACTAGTTTCCTTAACAACTGAACTTCGTATGTTTTATAAGCCGTAATGATTAGGGGAGGGTTAGGAGAAATCAATGAAGGAACCAGAAACAAAAACTGAAATCAACCTCACAAATTCCTCCCAAATATCTCTGGCCCAAAAATCATCCTTACCAATGTTTCATAAAATTTTCACGAACTCAGTGATTACCACATTGTCCCCTTGCTCTCTCCTGTTTCTTCTGTAAGGAAGTACATTAATGTGGCTAAGTAAAAGTGATTTTATGCACCAACACAAACGCCAAAGAAAACTATGAAAATAATATGAAATTTAGCTTTTTCTAGTTTTATTTCTATTCATATAGAGCCACATGAAATTTTAAATAGCTATCTTTAAACAGTGGTATCTTTTTTTTTTTTTATTAAAGATTTTATTTATTTGACAGAGAAAGACACAGCGAGAGAGGGAACACAAACGGGGAGTGGGAGAGGGAGAAGCAGACTCCCTGCCGAGCAGGGAGCCCAATGCGGGACTCGATCCAGGGACTCCAGGATCATGACCTGAGCCGAAGGCAGTCGCTTAACCAACTGAGCCACCCAGGCGCCCAACAGTGGTATCTTTATCCACTACCCATTTTACTTCTCCACCCCCCACCCCTCACACACACATTTGTGAGCCAGAAATAGAAAGCCCCAAGGGAAACACTCAGAAAGCTTGTGTCCCTAGCCCTCACCATGAACAAACTTACTAGCCATTGATTTTTTCATACTCTCCACAGAGAATTTATTACACAAAGGTAGGACAGTAGAGATGTTAGATTTCAGTAGGGCTTTTGCAATACCAAGTTGTCTTCATTATATGTTAAAAATGTTCAAATCTATTTATTATAAGCAAGTTAAGAGTGAAGATCCTACTTTTCTGTTAACTACTTGGTTGTTTTTTCTTTTTTTAATACTTTCTCCATTGAGACAAGCTAAAACTAGATGTTATTTTTAGAAGGTAAGCACCAGGGACTGTCACATAATTCTATCTTAGTTCAAATATAATTCTATCTTAGTACACTTATTATTTAATAAATACAGCAGATAAAAACAAAAGATGTTCCTAAATAATGAATGGGTCAAAGAAGAGATCATAAGGGAAATGGGAAAACTACTTTGAGATGAATGAAAAGGAAAACCCAACATACCAAAACCTGATGAGATGCAGCTAAAATAGGGCCCAGAGGGAGCCGTAAATGCCTAAACTAAAAAAAGAAGATTTGAAATCAATAACCTAACCTTCCACCTTAAGAAACTAGAAAAAGAGGGCGCCTGGGTGGCTCAGTTGGTTAAGCGACTGCCTTCGCCTCAGGTCATGATCCTGGAGTCCTGGGATCGAGTCCCACATCAGGCTCCCTGCTCAGCAGGGAGTCTGCTTCTCCCTCTGACCCTCCCCCCGTCATGCTCTCTGTCTCTCATTCTCTCTCTCTCGCAAGTAAATAAAAAAAAAAGAAAGAAACTAGAAAAAGAAGAGCAAATTAAACCCAAAGCAAGCTGATAGAAGGAAGTAACAAATATCAGACCACACATAAATAAAATAGAGGATGGCAAAACAATTGAGAAAATCAGTGAAACCAAAAGTTGGTTCTTCAAAAAGATAACAAAAATCAACAAAACTCTGGCTAAACTGGTCAAGAGAAAACAATTCAAAATACTAAAATCAAGGGCGCCTGGGTGGCTCAGTTGGTTGAGCGACTGCCTTCGGCTCAGGTCATGATCCTGGAGTCCTGGGATCGAGTCCCGCATCGGGCTCCTTGCTCAGCAGGGGTCTGCTTCTCCCTCTGCCCTCTTCCCTCTCGTGCTCTCTGTCTCTCATTCTCTCTCTCTCAAATAAATAAATAAAATCTTTAAAAAAAAAAAAAAACTAAACTAAAATCAAGACCAAAAGAGACATCATCCCTATCAACTTTACAGAAATAAAAATGGTTACATGGGATACTATGAAAAATTATATGCCAAAAACTAGAAAACCTAAAAGAAATGGACAAATTCCTAGAAAGACACAAAGTAGCAAAACTGATTTGAGAAGAAACAGAAAATCTGAATAAATCTATAACAAATAGACTGAATTAGTAACTGAAAAATCTCCCACAAAGAAAAGACACAGGTCCAAGTGACTTCACTGGTGAATTCTACCAAACATTTAAAGAATTAACACTAATTCTTTATAAACTCTTCCAAAAAAACAGAAAAGAACATATCCAAATTCACTCTATGAGGCCATTATTAGCCTGATACCAAACCTAACAAAGATGTCATAAGAAAATCAATATGTTTTGTCAATATAGATGCAAATATCCTCAATATTTGCTAGCAGACTGAATCTAACAACATATAAAGAGGATTATACACCATGGCTATATGCGACTTATCCCAGGGATAAAGGCAGGTGTCACAACCAAAAATCAATTACTGTAATATATCATATCAATAGGAAAAAAGGGCCAAAGGTATATTTTTTTTCTTAAAGAGACTCTGAAAAAGCACTTGACAAAATCCAACACCTCATACGATAAAAAAAAAATACTCAATAAACTATGAATAAAGGGAACTCCCTCAACCTGATAAAGGGTACCTATGAAAAACCCACATTTTTTTTGTAATTTTTTAAACTTTTAAAAAAAAGATTTTATTTATTTATTTGACACAGAGAGAGAGGAAACACAAGCAGGGGGAGCAGGAGCGGGAGAAGCAGGCTCCCCGCCAAGCAGGGAGCCCAACACAGGGCTTGATCCCAAGATCTTGGGATCATGACCTGAGCTGAAGGCAGATGCCCAACTGATTGAGCCACCAAGGCACCCCGTGAAACCTACAGTTAACATCACACTTAAAGGTGAAAGATTGAAAGCTTTCCCCCCAAAGATCAGGAAAAAGACAAAGATCTTGTCTTATCACTTCCATTCAACATTGTATTGGAGGATCTAGCCACAGCAATTAGGCAAGAAAAAGAGAATTCATTCAGATTGGAAGGGAAAAAGTAAAATTATTTCTATTTGGGGATAATATGATCTTCTATATAGAAAATTCTTGGGGCACCTGCGTGGCTCAGTTGGTTAAGCACCCAACTCTTGATCTCAGCTTGGGTCTTTGATCTCAGGGTCAGCAGTTCAAGCCCTCTGTTGGCTCCATGCTGGGCATGGAGCCTACTTAAAAAAAAAAGAAAAGAAAATTCTAAGGAATCCACAAAAAACTATTAGTGGTAGTAAATGAGTTGAGCAAGGTTGCAAGAGGCAAGATCAATAAACAAAAATTAGCTCTGTTTCTATACACAATGAACAATCTGAAATGAAATTATAAAAGCATTCATTGAGAATAGCACAAAAACATTCCATTTAGAATAGCATTTTATTGAGGGTATTTGCATCTATATTCATAAACCATATTGGTCTGTAGTTTTCTTATGGTATCTCTGTTTGGTTTTGGTATCAGGCTAATATTGGCCTCACAAAATGACTTAGGAATAAATTTAACAAAAGAAGTGTAAGACTTGTACACTGAAAACCACAAAACACTATTATAAGAAACTAAAGATCTAATAAAAAGACAGACATCCCATGTTAACGGATTGAAAGACTTAATATTGTTAAGATGACAATATTCCCCAAATTGATCTACAAATTCAACACACTCCCTATCAAAACCCCAGCTGAGGGCTCCTGGCTGGCTCAGTTGGTAGAGCATCTGATTCTTGATCTCACGGTCCCGAGTTTGAGCCCCATCCCATGTTGGGTGTAGAGATTACTTAAAAAAAAAAAAAAAAAATCCCAGCTGCCTTTTTGCAGAAATTGACAAGATAATAAAAAAATTCATATGGAGGGCGCCTGGGTGGCTCAGTTGGTTAAGCGACTGCCTTCGGCTCAGGTCATGATCCTGGAGTCCTGGGATCGAGTCCCACATCGGGCTCCCTGCTCAGCAGAGAGTCTGCTTCTCCCTCTGATCCTCCCCCCTCTCATGTGCTCTCTCTCATTCTCTCTCTCTCTCAAATAAATAAATAAAATCTTAAAAAAAAAAAAAATTCATATGGAAATACAAGGACCCAAACAGCCAATCCTGAAAAACAACAAAATTGGATGGCTTACACTTTCTGATTTCAAAATTTAATAGAAAGCTACAGTAATCAAGATAGTGTGGCAATGGCACAGGGGAAACATACATATCAATGAAAAAGAACTGAGAATCCAGATATAAGCCCTTACATTTATGGTCAACTGATACTCAGTAAGGTGCCACAACAAAAGAGAAATGGGAAAAGAATAGTCTTTTCAATAAATGGTGCTGGGACAACTGGTTATCTGCAAGCAAAAGATTTAAGCTGGACTCCTACAAAACACCATATACAAAAATTAACTCAAAGTAAAACAAAGACCTAAATATAAGAGCTACACCTATACAACTCTTAGAGGAAAACATAGGAATAAATTCGTGACCTTGGATTAGGCCATGGTTTCTTAGATATGACACCATAAGTATAAGCAACAAAAGAAAAAATAAATTGGACTTTGAAAATTTTGTGCTTCAAAGACCATCATCAAGGTCAACCCATAGAATGGGAGAAAATATCTGTAAATCATACATATGATAAGGGACTTGTATCCAGAATATATAAAGAACTCTGACAATTCAACAGAAAAGGCAAATAATCCAGTTAAAGTGTGGGCAAAGTATATGACTCGACATTTCTCCAAAGAAAATATATGAATGACCAATAAACATGTGAAAAAACATTCAGCATCATTAGTCATTTTGGAAATGTGACTCAAAACCAAGAAATAACACTTTATATCCACTAGGATGGCTATATAATAAAAAACAGCCAATAACATGTGGAGATGTGGAGAAATGGAACTCTCATACATTGCTGGTGGGGATATAAAATGGTGGCCATTTTGGAAAACCATCTGCATGTTCCCAAAAATATTAAACGTAGAATTACCATACAACCAGCAATTCTAGGTATATAACCACTCCTAGGTATATCCCAAGAAGAAATGAAAAATATGTCCACATAAGAACTTGTACAATGCATGTTCATAGGACTGTATTTCATGATAACTAAAAAGTAGAAACAACCCAAATGTCCGTCAACTGATGAGTAGATAACAAAATATAGTGTGTTTATACAATGGAACATTATTCAGACATAAAAAGGAATGAAGCACTGATACATGGTTCAACATAGATGAATACTGGAAACATTATGCCAAGTAAAAGAAACCAAACACAAATGGCCACACACTGTATGATTCCATTCATATAAAATGTCCAGAAAAGGCAAATTTATAGAGATAAAAAGTAGATTATTGATTGCTTAGGGCAGGGGGGAGGAAAGGAGAGAATGGGGAGTGGCTGCTAAAGGGTTTCTTTTTTTTTTCTTTTTAAAATTAATATATTTTGTTTTAGAGCTGTTTTAGGTTTACAAAAAATTAAGCAGAAAGTACAGAGTTCCCATATATCCCCTTTTCCTCCACCCTTCCAGTGTCCCCTATTATTAACATCTTGCATTAGTGTAGTACATTCATTACAATTGCTGAACCAATGTTATTTATTTATTTTATTTATTTATTTTAAATATTTTTTTATAAAGATTTTTTTATTTATTCATTCGAGACACAGAGATACAGAGAGAGAGAGAACATGAGCAGGGGGAGAAGCAGAGGGAGGGGGAGAAGCAGAGGGAGGGGGAGAAGCAGGCTTCCCGCCGAGCAGGGAGCCTGACATGGGGCTCGATCCCAGGACCCTGGGATCATGACCTGAGCCGAAGGCAGACGTTTAACCATCTGAGCCACCCAGGCGCCCTATTTTTTTTTTTTTTAAAGATTTTATTTATTTATTTGAGACAGAGAGAATGAGAGACAGAGAGCATGAGAGGGAGGAGGGTCAGAAGGAGAAGCAGACTCCCTGCCGAGCAGGGAGCCCGATGCGGGACTTGATCCAGGGACTCCAGGATCATGACCAGAGCCGAAGGCAGTCGCTTAACCAACTGAGCCACCCAGGCGCCCTGAACCAATGTTATTAATAAATCCGAAGTCTACATTAGGGTTCACTCTTTGTGTTGTACAGTTCTATGTGGGTTTGACAAATGCATGTATCATGTATCTGCCATTATAGTATCATACAGAATATTTTCACTGCCCTAAAAATCCCATGTTTCACCTATTCCTCCCTCCCCCGCCCCCAAAATCTTGGCAACCACTGAACTTTTTACTACCTCTATAGTTTTGTGTTTCTAGAATGTCATATAGTTGGAATCACGTGGTAAGTAGCCTTTCCAAACTGGCTTCTTTCACCTGGCAATATGCATATAATAAGTTCCTCCCTGTCTTTTTGTGGCTTAATAGTTCATTTCTTTTCATTGATTAATAATACATTATATGGATATACCACAGTTTATTTATAAGAGGTTTTTTTTTAAGGTAATGAAAATGTTCTGGAAAGATAGTAGTGACCACTACACAACTCTGTAAATATACAGTTGACCCCTGAACAATGAGAGGGTTAGGGGCACTGACCCCCCCCAAGCAGTAAAAAAAATCCATGTATAACTTTTGACTCCCCCCAAACCTAATTACTAATAGCCTACTGTTACCTGGAAGCCTTCCTGATAACATAAAAAGTCAACTAATACATATTTTGTATATGTATTAGATACTATATTCTTATAATAAAGTAAGCTAGAGAAAAGAAAATGTTATTAAGAAAATCTTGGGGGCGCCTGGGTGGCTCAGTTGGTTAAGCGACTGCCTTCGGCTCAGGTCATGATCCTGGAGTCCCAGGATCGAGTCCCGCATCGGGCTCCCTGCTCGGCAGAGAGCCTGCTTCTCCCTCTGACCCTCCCCCCTCTCATGTGCTCTCTCTCTCTCTCTCTCATTCTCTCTGTCTCAAATAAATAAATAAAATCTTTAAAAAAAAAAAAAAGAAAAGAAAATCTTAAGGAAAATACATTTATACTGAAAAAAGTCCACATATAAGTGGACCCACACAGTTCAAACCCAGGTTGTTTGAGAGTCAACTGTACTAAAAATCACAGAATTGTATACTTTAAAAGGATGAATTTATGGTATGTGAATTATTTTTTTTTGTGAATTATTTTTCAATAAAGCTGTTATCTTAAAAAGATAGTGTTATTAAAAAAATATATGAATCTTAAAAGCAGAAAGACTAGCAGAAAAGGAAGTATCAAGGTGGCATGGAGACACAAGCTTATGAGGAGAAAGGATATTATAGAGGGGAGGGGTCAAGCCTAAGGGTTCTAATCTATGAGTTTAGCCAAGAGGGAGTTCCTGATAATTCTAAATTTAACCATTACAGAGAAAGAAAAGAACCTAGTCTGCAAAGGCCTGAGTGTGGATGGCACAGGTTTCCCAGTCAACAAGTTTTTCTTTTTTTTTTTTAAGATTTGACTTATTTATTTGACAGAGAGAAAGAGAGAGAACACAAGCGGGGGGAGGGTCAGGTAGAGGAGAGAGAGAAGCAGGCTCCCTGCTGAGCAGAGAGCCAGACGTGGGGCTCAATCCCAGGACCCTGGGATCATGACCTGAGCGAAAGGCAGACGTTTAACTGACTGAGCCATCCAGGCACCCCAACAAGTTTTAACTTTCATAGGAAGAGGAGTGAGGAAGGCTCCAGTGTCCAGACTAAATACTATGGACTCACTATGGACAAGGTCTTGAGTTAGGCACTCTACATGTTATCTCATGTTATTTCACACCATTTCAGGGGAAACAGCATTATGCTCATGTTTTTCAGGTAAAGAGGGGAAAATTAATTCCTTTATTCAATAACCATTTATTAAACACCTACCACACCCCAAACTCTGTGAAACTCCAGGAATATTAATATAAGAAGATGGGGTCCTAAACTGTAAGGAATATAGACTCACGAAATGCAGCAAACATGAAATAAACAATAACATCATAAAGGGCAGGATATCAGTGTATACAGGAGTGGAGGGATGCATGTATAAACACACACACAGAGATGCATAGTGATCTCTTTATTTTATAGATGACAAAATTTTAGTCCAGAGAATTTTAGTATCAGAGCAGGGTCCAGAACCTAGGACCCCTGATTTGCATCATAGCAACTTGTTATGAGTTAACTCACTATCAAGTATGACTATTCCCCCAGATTTCATGGTAGGACTGGTTGACTTGATCGTATCATGCCCTGAAAAGGCTCTAAAACTGACAGGTGCTTTAATATGCACTACTATATTAATGCTACAAAGTCATTCATCTACTCCAGCTCACTGTGACATTAGCCACTTGATGGAGGGTGGTGGCGAAGAGGTTAACTAACAAACTTTTTCATTTTATGCTTCCTTGAAATTTCCCTCTACTATTGTGGCTCTCCATGCCCACCAACTGAAGTCATGCCAATCTATTCCTTAAAAAATTCTGATTTAGCTCTTCCTCTCTACTCCTACTACCCATATTAGTCCGAGCCCCACTCACAGGTTATTACAATAGGTTCTCAGTGGGTCTTCCTACCATCTCTCCTTTTCCACTCCCACTTTCCTAGCTAATCCATCTTGCAAAGAGCTGCCAAGTTAAGCTTTCTTTTCAGCTTATTAAAATAACTTTGCTGTATTTTCCTTCATTGTAAAAAAGTAGTATCTGATCATTATAGAAAGAATAAACTTTAATGGCCCTTTGGCCATGTTACTCTCCAGCGCAAGAGACGATCTCTGACTCAGCACTGCTTACTAGGTCACCATATCCAGTATATCAGTTTGCTGTGGCTGCTGGGACAATTACCACAAACTTGGTGGTGATTAAAACAACAGAAATGTATTCTTTCTGTTCTGGAGGCCAGAAGTTTGGCAGGGTTGCACTCCCTCTGAGACCACAGGGGAGAATCCATCCTTTACCTCTTCCAGCCTCTAGCAGCTATGAGCATGCCTTGATTTGTGGCCTATCGATCCAATCTCTACCTCTGGGTCACACTGCCTTCACGCCTGTCTGCCAAATCTCCCTTGGCCTCACTCTCATGAGGACACTTGTCATTGGATTTAGGGCCCACCCAAATGATCTAGGATAAATTCTTCCTCTCAAAATCATTAACTGAATCACATTTTTTTTCCGAATAAGGTAATATTCCCTTTTACCATATAAGGTGATATTCACAGGTTCCAGGGATTAGGACACAGATATATCTTTATAGGGGCCACCATTCAGCCCACTTCATCCAGGCTCCTGCTCACCAAGCCAATCTTCTCTTTCTTACTCCCAACAGGGGCATCATATCAAGTCATGCCTCCTTAGGACCTCACCCCATCTCCTGCATTCCCTCCTATCTTCACCATTTCTCTAAATGTTCTCTCCATCTCCCCAACATCTGGAACAGCAACTGTTACGCTTTCTTTGGTTAGGGTAAGCTCTAGCCCTCTTCCTCTGAAGCTCTCCCTGACCCTCTTCCCATATGTCACCCTCTTCCCATATGTCATTTTTCTTCTCCCAATGTCTGGAACATATAGTGAACACATTGAATTTATATGTTATATTGGTTTTTTTAGAGGCCTCACAGATTTAAGTTCTATCTCCTCCAAATAACGTGAGCTCCTCAGGCCCAAAAGCTGTGTTTTCTACTTCTGCAACCTCAACTCTATCCAGCCCAGAGCCAGGCATTTATTAAAAGACTGATCACTGAATAAATAAATGCAAAGAAAAATTAGGAACACTGTGAAACTGACTTAAGTTGATATCACTACTATGACTGCCAACTTATAGAAACCATTAAAAGAAAAAAAAGCTCCCTCATAAGGGATACAAAATCTGAAAAACCAGTTAAGAACCCTTAACTATTTTACCACCCTATTTGCACTTATTTACATCCTAATGCTCTAATTCTTAAGGCAACTCATAAAAGTTTCAAGCTGTTAAAGTCTAACAGAATTATCGCATTTACACGAAGGGGTAGGTAGCAACAGCTCCAGCTAAAAACAAAAAAGAGCAGGAGGGCTTGTTTCACTCTTTTTAAAAACGTGAAGTGAAAAGTTATCTCCAACTGCTTAAAGAAAAATAAGATAGATATGAATGTTCCCAGGTAGTGCTGTTTACCACTTTAAAGAAAAAACAAGTAGCTGCATTTTCATTTGGTGTTAAGACTCCCAAAACTTCCTTCACAGCTGTGGGTTAGGCCTTTTATTTACCAGATCTTCAGAAAGAAAGTCTAATCACATCTTCCTGCTGCTAACCTTTCTGCCAGTTTTTCTAGTCAACGGAAGGAGAAAGAAGATAAAGTAGGCCTCTCTGAACTGAGTTAACTCCTGCCTCTCCTCTCCCAATACCTATGCCTGCCCTGGCCCCCCGCTGATTGAGGCTAAATGTAATACTACAAACTGACTCACTGACAGTGGTCTATACCTAATTGTCTTTGCTTCTTTCCTGCCCACCTCTTTCTCAACCGCCACATTTTGGCTTCCACCCTATCACTCCAGGGAAAATTCTCTTGCTAGGTTCATAAGCAATCTCCTATTTTCCAAGTCCAACTGATACTTTTTAACTGTTTCCTTGACCCCCCCCCCTTTTTTTTGTAGCATCTCATATTGTAGACTAAGTCCGCTCTTTAAAATTCTCTGTTCCCTTAGATAAATGGCATAATAGCCCTTTTTGTTCTCGTTCTCCTGTATCACTAACCTCTCCTTTCCCGTTTATGTTGGTGAGTCCTATTCCTCAGCCCCTTCTGATCATTTTATTGTTTTCTAGGGTTTGTGTCTTTAGCTCTCTCTTCTGTCTACACTCTTCATCCCTGAAGGATTTTATGCATGTTCCATCAACCACAACCCAAACTGTAATAGTCTCAATATGGTCTTTAGCTCAGGCCTTTCTTATGAGCAATCTAACCGAGCTGGTGCAGAGTCAGAAAGCACTAGCATTTATCGAGAACCCATGAGGTACTAAGTTCTTTTGGTATGGGCTCACATATATACAGCTGACTCTTGAACAACGTGAGGGTGATGGATGCCAACCCCCAAGCAGTCAAAAAACCGTCTGTAACTTTTCACTCCCCCCAAAACTTGACTACTACTAGCCTACTGTTGATTGGAAGCTTTGCCAATAACATAAAAAGTCAATTAATGCATATTTTGTATGTTATATGTATTATATATTATAAACCTACAATAAAGCTAGAGAAAAGAAAATGTTATTAAGAAAATCATAAGGATGAGAAAATATATTTACTGTACTATATTTTTTTAAAAATTCACGTGTAAGTGGATCTGTGCAGTTCAAACTTGCATTGCTCAAAGGTCAGCTGATTTTTTTTTTTTAAGTAAGTTCTATGCCCAACGTGGAACCTGAACTCACAACCTGAGATTAAGAGTTGCATGCTTGGGGCGCCTGGGTGGCTCAGTCAGTTAAGCAGCTGCCTTCGGCTCTGGTCATGATCCCAGCGTCTTGGGATCAAGCCCTGCATCAGGCTCCTTGCTCAGCGGGGAGCCTGCTTCTCCCTCTCCCTCTGCCTGCCTGCCACTCCCCCAGCTTGTGCGCTCTCTCTCACTCTCTCTCTCTGTGTCAAATAAATAAATAAATAATCTTTAAAAAAAAAAAAAAGAGTCGCATGCTTTACCGACTGAACCAGCCAGATGCCCCAAGGGTCAACTATTACATTTAATTCTCACAATAATTTATTAAAGTTTTATTAACCCATCCAATGAAGAAATTTAGTTTGGAGGAGATGAAATAATCTGTCCAAAATCCTAACAGCTTGAAAGTGGTAGAAAGGAGATTTGAACTTTGGTTATATGCCAAAATCCATGTTCTTTCCTAATTGCACCATCTACTTCTAGTCTTATCCCAGTTCCTACACCTTTACCCTAATCCATTCTCCATATAGCTGTTAGCATTATTTCCTTCAAAGACACACATCCGATATTGTCAGCTCTGCTTTAAAATCCTTAACGGCTCCCCAACATCTATGGCCTTGGTTTTTAAACTTCAGTAAGCATATGAGCCACTCAACTGGGGAGCCTAATTAAAATTCAAATTCCAAGCCCCATTCTCAAGATTCTGGGTCAGCAGGTGTTTTCTTTATTCCACACTTTGAAAAATACTGACCAAAATTTGTTAGCTTAACTTGCCAGGCATATCATGATCTGGCCCCTGCTTATTTTACCAACCTTATCTCTGCCCATACCTCTACTTGTGCTTTATGCTCTAGCTCAGGGGTCAGTAACCTATAGCCCTGCTGGCCCAGCCTGTTGCCAGTTTTGGTAAATAAAGTTTTATTAGAACACAGCCACACCCAGTCATTAAGTTCCACCTATGGTTACTTTTGTGCTAAACTGGCAGGGTTGAGTAATTGCAACAGGGATCAAAATGGCCAGCAAATAATTACTATATGGCTCTTTACTGAAAATTTGCCAACTCCTGCTCTAACTTATAGCACAATACTTATTATCCAGTGCAGTATGCTTCAGTGCAAGATATTCCTTCTTTCCCATTTTCTCGGGGACTCCTATTCTTCCTCACAGATTCACTCCTACTATGTGAACCCGTGTCTGACATGCCTAGACAGGCACCAGTTCCTACTGCTCCAAAAGCACTTTGCCTCTATTGCCCTTTTTTTTACCTCACTATATTGTAATGACTGTTCTATATGTCTGCTTAGCCCTTTACTGAAATGTAAGCTCCCAAGAATAGTTATAAACTTTTTCACCTTTGTATCTGTCTAGCATAATGCATGTACATATTAGGTGTCCAACAAATATTTAGTGAATTAATGAATGAATAAACTTTTCTGAAAACCTTAAAAGAGCTAATAATTCTGAATAAGAATATGTAAACTTAGATTTCAACTGGTTTCTGAATTATTGAAATTACTCCTTAGGGTTAAAACTATCTTTTGAGGTACCCTAGGTAAAATATGCATGTAACCTAGACAGGAAAGGAAGGCACATTAAATCTGTCAGAGATTTGTTTAGTAGAGGAGCTGACTCTTCTGTTTTGGTTTTGTGGATAGCACTAATGAAGAGGAGAATAGGAAAAGCAGAAAATATCTGGGTTTTGTGGCACTGCTCAAGGCGGATAGCTCCAACTACAGCAAAGGATGGATAAAGGGTCAATAGGATTCAGGGTCCAAAGGACAGATCTGGGAATGTCAAAGACATTTTTTGGCCAAGTTAAAATTTTTGTGAGAACCAATGCTACACAGAACAACTGAATGGAACAGAAGACCCTATCTTCTTACCTAAGAGGTAAGGAAGGTGTGAGAAACCTTATTTTCAGATAATTGTGTGTAATACAGGTAGACAAGAGGTCTATGAAGTCTATGAAGGAGAACAGCGTCCAAATTAGCACACTGTGGCCAGCGCCTGGCCCATTCTCTTGTCAGTTGCTCAACTGAATCTTGATGCCCTAAACTGTCAGGCAATACAGGATGGCAGTCTTTTACCAGCTTAGTCTGTGGCAGGATCACATCTGATCTAGGATATCTCAATTTACATCAGTCATTGATTCAATAAACATAAAAGTCAAACATAAAATAAAAAAATAAGAACCTTCTGCCTATGATCAAAGCCTCTGAAAATAACACACTTTTATTTTCTTTGTAATTAAGCAGGTCAGGAAGAAGCTTTCATAAAAATAAGCACTTCTTCCTGGTGGTGGACATGCAGGTGGGCTCAGGAGACTACCTTTCTCACACAATCTGACAGTTAAATACACAGCTTAAGTTCATTTCATGCCCCATCCCATTGCCCCGTCCCATCTGGGGCACAGTTAGGAACAAAGGGTAGTGTAGGTATAAACATGGCTGCAAATGTTAGGAATAACACACAATTAAGAATTACTAAAATGAGCATCTCAGGTACCAACTGTACTGTGCCAAGGACCAAAGAAGTCACTCCTGGGTAACAACAACACTTTTTGTGTGTGTTTACTATGTGTTAGACTCTGTACTCAATGCTTTATAATAATGCATTATCCCTATTCTCAACAAAGCCTGTGAAAAAGTTATTGACCATTTAACAGATAAAATGGAAACTCAGAAAGGTTAATTAATCAGCCAAGATTTTTCTTTCCCAACTGGCCTAGAAGAGATCTACTCAGTCAATGTTTGAGCTCTGCTACTTAGCACTTTCCCACGCCCCCACTTTTGGATGCCCATGTACCTCTTGCTTTATTTTTGCCATGTGCCATTGTCTATATATAGTCTGGCTGGGTGGCTCAATGGAGCACACTGATTATAATAAAGCCCAGGTATGTCAGGGCAATCTTCTTAATGCCACTCTGTTCCAACTTAATCCAATCACTATTAGTGAGTACTCTATGCTGTATCAGGCACATTGCTAGATGGTAGAAAGGCAAAGCTGCACTCCCATTCAAATCTGTCCTACTCTGACTCCAGAAAGCTAGGTGACAGAATGTGGAGAGCTCCTGGCAAACTCATTCATCAAAACGGATGAAAACAACTCAGAAGGGGCACCTGGGTCAGCACTGATGAAAACAACTCAGAAGGGGCACCCAGCCAGTTAAGTATCTACCTTTGGCTCAGGTCATGATCTCCAGGCCCTGGGATCAAGCCCCACCCTGTGTCAGGCTCCCCATTCAGTGGGGAGTCTGCTTTTCCCTCTGAACCACCCTACTCTCTCTGTCAAATAAATAAATAAAATCTTTAAAAAGATTATTTTAAAAACCTAACTCAGAATACAGAATCTTTATCATCATCACCTGTTTCCCTGACCTGCTCATTCAAATACTGTCTCTCTATAACTGCTGCTCCTACCCAGTTCATCCTCTTCCTATTCCCCTGGCCTTGCTGTCAGCCAGTTTGTCATCTTTTATGCTCTCCCATCATACTTTATGCACAACCACTGTAATTCCAAGCCCCAAGTCTCACCTCCCCTTATACAGGAGAAAATGGAACCTGAGACTCCATCACCTATATATACATAATGTGAGGAGAAAATGTGTTTTGTACATATGTATGTCTATGCTAGGAGGACAATTTAATTCTGCAGGACTATAACAACTAGGGTACAGAAAAAGGCAGGGCTGGGAGGTGCCAAAGACTTAAGGGCTGCTTCCTACTGCCTGACTGCTGGAAGAGCAGTCCGATCTTGCTGTACATGGCATTTAAATATTACTCATCCACAACTACGACGTGCATTCAAAGTGAAAGTTGTGTATTCACAGAGGCACTATCCATCCAGAGACATGTGGAATGGATTTTCTTTTCCATAATCATTAAAGATTTAAGAAACCGCTGGTTTCTAAAAAAAAAAAATGTATTAAAAAAGAATGAGAACTGAGTTCATTTTACTTACCTGTGAACCCTACAGGAAGAAGTTATGGATAGTTTACCCCCCAGATTTAACTTCACTCTCTTAGGGAAAACAATACAATTTTATACCCTCCACTACAGTTTGATAGTTTTAGAAATAACTCCTATGTGATTTTATAGGTAAGTAAAATAACTCCAAATCCTATGTATTTTTCTTGGACTTGAGACTACTGAAGACTTTGAGA
Source organism: Mirounga leonina (assembly GCF_011800145.1). Lineage (NCBI taxonomy): Eukaryota > Metazoa > Chordata > Mammalia > Carnivora > Phocidae > Mirounga > Mirounga leonina. The sequence goes on from NW_023270504.1 coordinate 20,381,670, forward strand.
AAGTTATTAAATGTCTCAAAAGTCTGAAAAGGAAAATAAAAATTTTATAGAATATACTGTGAGAGCCTCAAATTACAGAAATTAAAGAACAATGTTATTTTAGGGTGCCTGGGTGGCTCAGTCGTTAAGCGTCTGCCTTCAGCTCAGGTCATGATCCCAGGATCCTGGGATCGAGTCCCACATCGGGCTCCCTCCTCGAGGGGAAGCCTGCTTCTCCCTCTCCCACTCCCGCTGCTTGTGTTCCTGCTCTCGCTATCTCTGTCTCTGTCAAATAAATAAATAAAATCTTAAAAAAAAAAAAAAAGAACAATGTTATTTTAACATCCTTAAAGAACCATAACATTATTTTCTGCAAAAGATAATGGATACAGTATTCAGATTTACTTCCAAAATTAATACTGAACAATCAAGCTAGCAAGACTTTCATGAAAAAATTATTTTCTGATGTTTCTGGAAAACTTTCAGAACTCCCCCTTTCTGTCTTGGAAACACCACTTTCTGTTAGGGTTTGCTACTTCACAAGCAAACTGTTTCTCCAGGTGAGTCTCAATTCCAAAGTACTGCATTGGGCTTTCCCTTCATCTATCACTTTGCTCAGAGCCTTCTGTAAGAACAGGAAGAGGAGATAATGTAGAATAAAGCAAGCAGCGCAGAGAAGCTAGAAATTTTTTCATTCTCTCTAAGGATGAGTGAAACAAAAACATGAAAGCAGCAAAGTATTAATGGTTTGGTGGAGGGGGAAAGGGCACCCAAACAAAGGAAAATCCTAGCTCGAAGTATGCCAGAGACTGTGGAAAGTAAGACCTCTGAAAGGCAAGAGAAGGAGTGATTTCTACTTCAAAAACTGGCAAAGTCAAGAAGTCTGACTCCTTAAAAAAAAAAAAAAAAAAAAAAGTTCAATTTCCTAAACATTCTAAAACATCAATAAGCTAACCATCCCTATCTTCATGAACTAAAACTAGACAACACTAAGGTGGATAGACATAAAGACAGAAATAGGTTATATGTAACCTATATGAACTAGCCAATAATGAACAATGCCTGTTAGAATCATAGGAATAAGTGATTTGGACAGCAAAAGGGGGATGGTGGTAAGATATTAAGATAGATTAACAAGAAGGAATTCACTACTTTTCTTAGAGAAGGCTTTCTAGAGGAGGTTAGATTCTGGACGAATAGCAACAGGAGCTTAGCAGAGTGTTCCAACCAACCACAGGAAAATAGCTCAGAGGGGGAGTGAACTGATGATATGAATGGGGCATTGAGTAAAAGAGCCTGAGAGAATAAAGGGGAACCTTCAAGGGGAATAGGGCTGGTTCAGGGTGCCCTAATTAAGGTCTCCAAACTGGAGAAAGTCTGGGAGGGGGGCAGGGAAGGCAAAAAGAAAAAGCACGGTACTTTCTTCACTTATTTCGCTAGGCAAGTCAAGGACTAGGGTTTGCACTACCTGGAAAAGCTGACTAACAGGCTTGCCCTGGGACTGAAAAATCTCCAGAGGAGAGGGCCCTTTCTGGAAAGACGCAGCCCCCCGATCCCTGAATTCCTGGTTGGGTACCATGGGGTAATAACTGGAGGCGCAGGGATGTCTAAGGCAGGTGTTTCCTGGGTGTTAGCGTGGCTACCAGGCTGAGGTTCAGCGGCGGGTCTAGCACTTAGCGACAAGCAGGCGGCGGCGGCGGCAGCTGCGCGTGCAAACCACAGGACTTACCTTACTGTCATCCATCTCGGCGGACAGGCCGGCCTGGCCAGGCGCTCCCTCCCCCTGCCCTCCCCCGGCTCAGCCGGCCTGGCCCGGCCCGGCCCCCGCCCCGGGGGAAGAAGGCGATATGGTTCTGACTGTCTCCTCCTCTCGCCTAACAGTTCGCTTCCCTGATGCCACAGTCACGGGGACGAGGGACCAGTTCAGGAATGACAGAGCGGACCCTGGAGGCGGCCCAAAACGCCTCCTTTCGCCGCCGCCGCGTCCTCCTCCCCCTCCATGACAGTCTCGGGGTGTGTTTACAGACGCCCTGGAGAGCGGCCCGGACGGGAGGGTGGGCGGGAGCACTGCTCGCGGAATGGCCTCTTCGGTTGCCGTAGTCGGCAGCGTTCTGGGGATTGTAGTTTTCCCTAATGCACTCTCTGCAGGACTGACTAGGAAGAAAACTACAATGTCCACATACCCTCAGCCAGGCGTCGGTTTTCCTCCTGCCGGCGAGCGCTGCGGGGGAGGAGCCAGCCAGGAGCCCAGACTACGTTTCCAAAAGTGCGCTGTTCTGGACTTCCAGCGCTCTGGGCACCGGTGGGGCGAGTTTGGGGCCCCGCAGAAGCCCGCCCCAAGGAGGAGCCCTGGGGGCAGGCCCTCTTGCGGGACACCGAGGAAACCCTGAAGGTTCTTTATTAAAAAAAGAAAAGAAAACTAAGAATGTGCAGTGCTGCAGCTGTTTTGAGAAACAATTGGGCAGTTCTCACGATATTAGTTACCATATAGCCAACAATTCCAAAGAAATGAAAACACACCTTCACATGAAAACTTGTACAGCGATGTTCTATCCTAGAAGCATTATTCATAATAGTCAAAAAGTGGAAACAACCCAAATGTCCATCAGTGGATGAATGGATCAGATAAACGTGGTACGTATGTGCAGAGGAATGTTATGAGACCATATAAAGGAATGAAGTACTGATACATGCTACAGTGTGGGTGAGCATTGACAACATGCAAAATGAAGAGCCTCATTTTGTAGATTCCATTTATAATGGAAGATCCAGAATAGGTAATTGAAAGAAACAAAAAGCAAGCGGTTGACAAGGGCTAGGGTGGGGAACAGCAGGGAGGTGGGGCAGGTATGGGGAGGGATTGTTCATGGGCACTGGTTTTCTTTTTTGAGGTACTGAAAATGTTCAAAAATTAAGGGCGCCTGGCTAGCTTAGTGGGTAGAGTATGGGACTCTTGATCTCGAGTTATGAGTTAAAGATATATTTGCAGCCAAATACAGTGAATATTAACTAAAAATTTTAAAAGAAATAGTGATCCTCAGGGCACCTGGGTGGCTCAGTTGGTTAAGCATCTGCCTTTGGACTGGGTCATGGTCCCAGAGTCCTGGGATCAAGTCCCACCTCGGGCTCCCTACTCAGCAGGGAATCTACTCCCTCTACCCTTCCTCCTGCTCGTGATCTCTCTCTTTCTCTACCTCTGTCTCTCTCTGGTAAATAAATTAAAATTAAAAAAACACTTTTAAAAATGAAAAAAAAGTGAATTTTACAATATGTGACTTATACCAATAAAACCATTAAAAAATAACTAAGATGGCCTTTGCATACCGCTGATTTAATAAAGTTTTTTGTTTCAGCCTAAATTAAACCATTGAGCATTTGATAAAGATTCATTAATGTTCCTTAATGTTATTCTGGAGAGCTCTTTGAACCAGTCCTTTTCAAAGACTCCTAAAACCCTTCCAAAATTCAATTGAGGTAGAGTTGCTAGATTTAGCGATAAATATACAAAACACTCACAGTTGGTTTTAGGATAAACAAGTAACTTGTTAGTATAAGTATGTCCCATACAATATTTAAGACACACTTTTACTAAAAAGAAAGCATTTGTTGTTTATCTGAAAATCAAATTTAACTGGGTACCTTCTATTTTATCTTTTAACTCCAAATTGAGGAAGGGTAATAGAGGCATACCTTGTTTTATCGTACTTCACTTTATTGTGCTTTTTACAAATGGAAGGTTTGTGGCAACCATGCCTTGAGCAAGTCTATTAACGCCATTTTCCCAGCATCATTTTCTCCCTTTGTATCTGTGTCACATTTTAGTAATTCTCACAATATTTCTTTTTTTTTTTTTTTAAGATTTATTTGAGAGAGAAAGAGAGCAGGGAGGAGGGGCAGAGGGAGAAGGAGAGGGAGAGAAGCAGGACCCCCCCCCCCCCCCAGCTGAGCACGGAGTCTGCATTGGGGCTTGCTCTCATGACCTGAGCCGAAACCAAGAGGCAGTTGCTTAACTGACTGAGCCACTGAGATGCCCCAATTCTCACAATATTTCAAACTTTTTCATTATTATTATGTTTGGTACAGTGATCTGTGATTAGTGATTATGACTTACTGAAAGCTCAGAGTGATGGTTAGCATTTTTTAGCAATAAAGATTTTTTCATTAAGGTATGTACACTTTTTTTTTTTTTTAGAAATAATGCTATTGCACACTTAATAGACTGCAGTTTAGTGTAAACCTAACTTTTACATGCACTTGGAAACCAAAATTTCAGTTGACTTGCTTTATTGTAGTGGCCTGAGAACTGAACCCACAATATCTCTGAGGCATGCCTGTAACAGGAAAGTTGAGTCATCTCTGACTGATCTATATAATGCTTCAGAGGAACTAAAGCAGGTCACTTCCTCCAAGTAAAAGCCACGTAGCCAGGCCTTGCGGCTGGTAATGGGTCTGGCATGCTGGGGTTTCAGCAGTTGGGCCCACCGAGGGGTGCACCTGTAACCCCCAAACTGCATTCATGGAGGTGTCAGAGACCCCTAGCCACATCCTTTCTGATGATCAGGGGAGCAAAAGTGTGTGCTCCTGGGAGGAGCTCTCTTTCTCCGCCTCCCCTAATGCCCCTTTAGTTCTACACCTCCAGGGACTGCTTTCCACCCCTTTCTAGCTTCCTTCTATTGTGCCCAGCCTGGCCTCAGTCCTGCTTCCCTAGCTATGCCCTGGTTGTTAAGTCCTCTTCTTTGAGGTACAACTCCTTTCCCCCTGGGTTAATCCTCTACCTCTCCCTTCCTGCATCCCAGCCGACAAAAGTGCCCCGGGTCCTCTGCAATGGCACTTATCCGTCTCGTCCTTCCACAGAGGCTGTGTGTGAGCTGTTTGCAGACTCAATCACCAGCCTTTCAGGAAGGAGAACTAAGACCTTTTGAACTATGAAGTCGAAATCTAAAAACATGCAGGAAAGTAGGTACACCGGTTTCAGGAGCGTGGTTTTCTCAAGGGAGGTTGGGGGCAGGCTTGGGGTGAGGAGTGGTTAGTTGTATATTTAACTTTTAAAGATATGAAGCAAATATTTTAACTCTGGAAGTGGAGTTGTATTGTTGTCTTTGTATTTCTGTACATTTGAAACATTACACAATTAAAATAGAAATTTATTTTTAAATTTTTTTTAAAGATTTTATTTGAGAGAGAGAGAGCACAGAGTGAGAGTAAGAGTGAGAGAGAGAGGCAGAGACAGACAGCATGAGCAGGGGGAGGGGCAGAGAGAGAAGCAGACTCCCCACTGAGCTGGATCCCAGGATGCCAGGATCCTGACCTGAGCCAAGGGAGACTGAGTCACCCAGGCACCCCTTAAAATAGAAATTTAAATATAAGAATTATAAACATGCTCACTTTAGGGGCACCTGGGTGGCTCAGTCGTTAAGCGTCTGCCTTCGGCTCAGGTCATGATCCCAGGGTCCTGGGATCGAGCCCCACATCAGGCTCCCTGCTCTGCGGGAAGCCTGCTTCTCCCTCTCCCACTCCCCCTGCTTGTGTTCCCTCTCTCACTGTGTCTCTCTCTGTCAAATAAATAAATAAAATCTTTAAAAAAAAAAAAAAACATGCTCACTTTAAAAACTGTGGAACTACTTTAAATATTTTTTAGATTTAATTTATAAAAATAAACCTTAATCACATCATAAAATAAGACTTTGTAAAGGACAGAAAATCTTACGAAGAAGTATTGTGTAGTCATATGTTAAACATTTGCTGAGAAGTACCCAGAATTGGTAACAAAGAGGTGAGGAAGAACAAGAGAATTAGTTTCTATAAGTATAAATCCTCAAGGACTTTATAATCCAAGAAGATATTCATACATACAGGAGACTGAACAATCACTAAACAGGGCATCCAGTGAAAACGATATAGACCGAACTTAATACCCATGTGCTAGATTGCTCAGAGTGGGTAGCGAGCGCCAAGCATCAGACTAATCCCTGGAAAGGTAAAGTGAACACAGCAAATGTACTTTTTTATTTCTAAAGGAGTGGGTGGAAGTTTAGAAGAAGAATATTTTCTCAGGGTGCTGAGCCTGCTCTATATTCATGATCTTCAGTCTTTTCTTCCTTCTCAAAAGGAAACTCCTAGGCATGCAAGTCCTTCTAAAAATGCATATAATTTTCTCCTCCCTCCCCTCCCCACTTCTCCCTCCCCAACACACACAAACACGTTTCATAGACTCCCAGACACCCCACGTAGAGGCACTGTTGGCCTAGGATGCATCAAGCCTCTGCTCCTGCCGAGGAGTTTCTTGTAGTGAATTCCTAAGCAGCATGGCACACACCCACTCCCACTAGGTCTGCATGCCTTCCATGCCCTCATCTCTCTCTCCTGTTCCCCTTACCAATAGGGCTGAAAGAGCACAGGTGTCTAAACAGAGCCGAGATGATCATGTTACTCCCTGGGCCACATGGGTCTGCTTGGCACATATTCCCTGGGGAACATCAGAAAGAAAGGAAGCTCATTAAAATAACTTGTTAGGCTCCAGCTGGCTTCCCACTATGTTTGACACATGAGTCTAAGAATTTAAAAATTATCCAGCCCTTTCCAAACTTTCCTTGGAAATGAAAACCATTTCCCTCAGTCCTGGCATGGAGATTTTGGTTAGACCCATCTCCGAACTCGAAATAGCCATAATTAAAAACAAAGCCTACCAAGAGAGAAAACAAAGGTGGCCATGAAATCTACCGTGATAACTTCTGACCCACCCTAACACACACCATACGTTTGGGGAAGAAGGTATACCAGAGTCAGCCCAGGAGTGACCCATCGTGACTTCTCTGTCCCTGCCTTGTCTTTTCAGAGAGTTGATCGTCTGTGGTCGAGTGATAAAAATTTTAAAATGCAGCATGGTCGTACAGTGAATTTGTGGGTAGTCCAAATTATGACACACAGGCTGAGAGAGGACAGGAGGATAGCTATTCAAAGGGAAAAACAAACCACTGATTGAAGAGAGGTAGGGGGTGGATGCGATTAAGTGAAGAAGGCAAGGGAACAAAAAATTAACCTTATTCTAGAAACCACAAACAAGGGGAACAGTACAATATTCTACATTCAAGAATGCCATGGCTACGTTGATATGTAAATCTGGTGCTGGAACAACAGAGTATTATTGCTGCTGATATGGTAATCCGCAGAGGTACAGAGAAAAAGTGGGTGGGTCATGTGAAATTCATGAAATGCTTGAGGTGAACTCACTGCTCAAGTATTAGTCATGTTTTGTTTTGTGTGAGGTTTTTTTTTTCCCCAACTTATTTTATAGATAAGTATTTCTCTGTACTTTTTGTTTCTGAAAAGTTTAGCTTATTTTCATGAGGCTATCAGATATTCCATTGCAGAAGTTTGTTTCTGTTCTTCAGGCATTTTGCAAAATGCCTCCCCTCCTTTGGCCTACACGGACAAATATGCCTGCATTTGCATACAGCACAGTACCTATTGACTGCATTGGCTAGAAAGCTCAGGGGCAAGAGCCTAAAGGAACATTTTAAGAGTGAGCCCATAATTCAGCCTCCCTCTTGTCAGCAGGAGCAAAATAAATAAATAAGGCTGAGAAGGACTGAAACAAGTCTGTCAAAAAGGAAGGGAAAAAAGCCCTAATCAGCATAAAAATAAGGAAGAGAAAATGAAGCTCACGGAACCAAAACCTTCCATGTTCAAACTTTCCCATACCCCTTCCCCTTCACCAACTTAGAGAACTTCTCTCAAACTCAACAACAGCTTTTCTTAATATTGTCCTGACCTCCATTTCTACTTCAAATGCTGCAGCTATTCCTAAGCCAAATGTATACCTCACCCAATAGGAAAGAATCAAGTGTGCCCTTATTTGAGGAAATAATAGGATAATTATTTGGCCAGTAAGCAACTGTTTAAAAGTGAACCACTCTTGGTAAGAGATGGTTTGCCAAGCATCACTCTTAGTCATTTACACTCTAGTATGAATGTGCTTCTTTCTTTTCTCTCTTACGTGCTACCTAAAGGTTAGTTTAACATGGGGTTGAGGTGTGGGAGAAAAGAGGAATATATGGTTTTGAAGGATAGGTGTTATAAGATGGGGGGAGATCTGGGTAGATCTGATTCCTGTGGCGAGGGTTTGAGCATTGAAAAAGCAGCAAACAGCTAGGGAGGGTTGGGGTGGGGGGAGATAGGAGAGCCAAAAAGAATGAAGAACCCATCAGGTACCTTCTTTCACAATTCTCCAGAGGGCTTACCCAACACACACACATAAGACAGGCACGTTTTATTCAATTGACTGAGACCTGTAGAAGTTTAATTTACTATGGCACGTGTTATGGAGTAAGTGAAAACACTCAGCCTACATTTAAAGCTTAGAACCTTTTTTAAAAAGCAGCTTTTTTCCATCAAAGTTCACTTTTGAGGTTCTTGTTTCCAGTGTAAGCTTTGGTAAACCTAGAGTGGTTTGCTGAATGGAAATCTGACAGTGCTCTTCTTCAGGATCTTGAGTTTTTAAGGAACAAAAGATGATTCCTGGGTTATCCAGGAGAAAGTGTGGTTTTGGTACTTGGATACCTCACAAGAGAAACAGGGGGGACTTACCTCTTGTTTCTTGGGTTTGTATGTGTGTGTGTGTTTTAAGAATTTATTTATTTGAGAGAGAGAGGGGGAGAGCATGAGCCGGGGTGGGGGAAGGGACAGAGTGAGAGGGAGAAGCAGACTCCCAGCTGAGCAGAGAGCCCCATGTGGGGCTCTATCCCAGGACCTGAGCCAAGGCAGACGCTTAAGTGACTGAGCCACCCAGGCACCCCACCTTTTGTTTTATGAATAGCCTTAACTGCTCCAAATTTTGCTTTAATCTTCTCCATTTGTAAGGGAAAAAAAAAAAACCCGCAACCTAAAATTTATTTTTGGGACCCTATCAGATCTACTGATGACCCTAATGAAATTTTCAAAAAGGCACAAACAATATTTATGAGTATGTAAGTGTTAGCAATATTTTGGACATCTGCTTAGGTGCTGTCTATTGCTAATGTAAATACCTATTGCTAATGTAAAATACCTTTGATTCCTTCTTTCTGCTGTTATCTTTTAATATTATAGATATTCTGATTTTTCTGCTTGGTATCACATATCTTAATTTATCTTTTGATTCATTTATGTATTTAGGTTAAGAAGTTTTGTAAAGCATATTTTCAATTCCTTTGACTTGAAAGTCTTCTCTCATCTATATAAGAAGACTTCTATTCCAGGATATAGCTTTAACCTTTTTTGCTTATACATAGGATTATTTTCAAAGACATTTAAGTCTGAAGGTGGTTAATGTGAATCTTCTTGGGTCAATATACAATGTTACCTGAATGGTATAGCACCTGATATTTTGTGTGATAACATATAATACCCATAGTAGTAATATCACTTACAGTTTCCAAAAATGATTGTGTGAATATTATCTCACAGGAGTGAAAGTATTGCCACATGGAATCCAACCAATCATGCTACCAGTATTTCTGTCACCAACAGCAGTCCTTTGGTAGAAGGACATGGTTGTTCTAGCTAAGGTTATCCTTAAAAGTTAGGGGTGCCTGGGTGGCTCAGTTGGTTAAGCAACTGCCTTCAGCTCAGGTCACGATCCTGGAGTCCCAGGATTGAGTCCCGCATCAGGCTCCTGGCTCAGCGGAGAGTCTGCTTCTTCCTCTGACACTCTCCCCTCTATGATTTCTCTCTCTCTCTCTCTCTCAAATAAATAAATAAAATATTAAAAAAAAAAAGTTAGATAGCATAGTTCTGCTGAGTAGCCATTTCTGTCTCTGTCATTCATAAATGTGTCCAAATCATTTAAAGATTTTTTTTCTGTGCTATATGAAATAGTCCTTTTATTTATTTTTTTTATAAAGATTTTTATTTATTTATTCATGAGAGACAGAGAGAAACAGAGGGAGAAGCAGGCTCCCAAGGAGCGGGAAGCCCAATGCGGGACTCGATCCCAGGGGTCTGCTTCACTCTCTGCCCCTCCTCCCACTCAGTTCTCTCAATCTCTCTCTCTCTCAAAATAAAATCTTTTAAAAACTAAAAAAATTAAAATAAATAAAATAAAATATGTATTGTAGGGGCACCAGTCTGGCTCAGTCAGAAGAGCATGAGCATATGACTCTTGATCTTGCGGTTGTGAATTTGAGCCCCACACTGGATATAGAGATTATGTAAACAAACAAACAAACAAACTTTAAAAGATGTATTCTAAGTTTATCTCAACCAAGTTTCACCTTGATCCTCGTAAACAAGTCTGTGTTGACTCTACCCTCACTGTTTATGATTTTCACAGATTCACACTGTGCTATTTCTCAGTCTTTACCTATCCAAGATGAAAGTCTTTCCCCATGCCTGACTTCTGAGCAGCGTCTGACGCCATCACCTCTCCTTCCAGGGGCAAGATATCAGTAACATCCCACGTGTGTGGATGTGTGTGAAAGAACCATAGTTTTGCTTCTTTGTTCGTTCGTGTTTTAATCTGATTGAAATCATTATTCTGTTTTCATTTCTGTTCTGGACTTAGTGCTGCCTGACATGTTCTGGGGCCTTCTACTAGAACTTTTGGGACATGTAACCACATAACTGCAGGGATCTATAGGAAATTTGCATAGGTATATATATATTTTCTATGCAAATAATAAGCTCTTTGTTCCTTTCATTTTTTTTTTTTTTTAAGATTTTATTTATTTATTTGAGACAGAGAGAATGAGATATGGAGAGCATGAGAGGGAGGAGGGTCAGAGGGAGAAGCAGACTCCCTGCCGAGCAGGGAGCCCAATGCGGGACTCGATCCCGGGACTCCAGGATCATGACCTGAGCCGAAGGCAGTCGCTTAACCAACTGAGCCACCCAGGCGCCCGTTCCTTTCATTTTTTTTCCCTTTAAATTAGATCTTTAGACAAGATAGTATTTTCAGAACTGAGAGTTTATACAGCTAGCTATTCTCATTTTATAATTCTCATTCCTCATTTTAGGAATGTAAAACTTTTGGGCGCCTGGGTGGCTCAGTCGGTTGAGCGACTGCCTTCGGCTCAGGTCATGATCCTGGAGTCCCGGGATTGAGTCCCACATCGGGCTCCCCGCTCGGCGGGGAGTCTGCTTCTCCCTCTGACCCTCCTCCCTCTCATGCTCTCTGTCTCTCATTCTCTCTCTCGCAAATAAATAAAATCTTAAAAAAAAAAAAAAAAAGGAATGTAAAACTTTTTAAAAATATTTTATTTATTTATTTGAGAGAGATACAGATAGAGAGCAGGAGTGGGAAGGAGAGGGAGAAGCAGGCTCCCCACTGAGTAGGGAGCCCAATGCAGGGCTCAGTCCCAGGACCCTGGGATCATGACCTGAGCCAAAGGCAGACGCCCAACAGACTGAGGCATGAAGGTGCCCCAGGAATGTAGAAGTCTTAAGAGTTTGGTGCTACAGTCTCTCCTGGCACTCCTGGTGCCCAGTAATGAGACTCAAAACACGAAACACCCTCCTAACACTTTTTACCAGGAGTACATACATGTCTTTGCAAATTTTATAGATTTACTTTACATTTAAGCTGTGGCCTGTAGATGGTTTTCTAAACTAGAATAGAAAGTCACTGTGTCTTAAGTGATGCTGCCTTCCTCAAATAAGCTTCTTCTTCTTTTTTTTTTAAGATTTTATTTATTTGAGAGAGAGAGAGCACAAGCAGGGGGAACAGCAGAGGGAGAGGGAGAAACAGGTTCCCCACTGAACAGGGAGCCCGACACAGGGCTCAATCCCAGGACCCTGAGATTATGACCCAGCCGAAGGCAGAGGCTCAACCAACTTAGCCACCCAGGCACCCCTCAAATAAGCTTCTTGAGTTGCACTGAGGCCAGTTCAAGATGGCCTCGTGGTGGCTGATGCACACCAGGCTTGGGATGGGAGAAGACTCTTGATCTTTTGCTATGGTGTGTTTGGACCTCAGTTGTCAGCCTGGACTCTTACCCTCTCTGCTCTTCGCCCTTTCCCTTTTTTTGTTCCCCACATGGTTCTTGTGCTCTGTTGTTTTTGCCCTTCTGTGTTTGCAGACAGCAGGTCCTGGAAGTGGGTTATCCTTTCCCTAATCCTGTAAGATTTTCTCCAGTTTGTTTTGTCTGGAAAACTTCAGGGCTTTCTGTTTCCCTTAGATAGCCTCCTTTCCCACTTGGCATGGAATTTGTCTGTTGATCTGCTCAGTTCTGGCTGCTGCAGGTGAGGCCCGAATCCATGCTTGCTCCCTTCCTACCTGCTCATAAGCTTCCAGAGGGCAAGGTCACACCTCCTGTGCATGGTAACCCCTATCCTCCTGACCCCTCCCCCACCGACACTGTAGGATTCCCCCGGGGCAAGGTGGAAGGAGTACTGGGTACACTTGCCCAGGGTTCTGCCCTACAGTTGTGTTTCCTCCCCATTTCCAGTGCCTTCTCTCATTCACATTTTGCTCCCTTGTTTCTACTCCTAAATCAAGATGGACTTCTCTCCTGGCCACTGATGCGCATGGCGCTTGACAGCTCCCCAGCTTTGCCATCCTTTGGGGCTTGGGAAGAGCAGCAACTTCAGCAGTTCCTCCAGGTGCCTGCCGGGCAGCTCAATTCCCAGCCAACCAAAGTGCTAAGGTATCCAGTGAGGTTCTTCTCTTGTTTCCACAGGTGCTACTGCTAAGCTTGGAGGGGGCAGTTTGTTGTGGGGGAGGCTGGTAATGGAATTAGACCCCCTTCGGCATTCTTCAAGGGGGCTGCCTCCCCAGAGTTCCCTCTTCAACTGTTTCCAGCCAACAGGTGGTCACTCCACTAGAGGTGAATTCCTGGATATTTTTACCCAACACCCCATAAACAAAATGACAATGTTATTGGACATGTCATACAACCAGGCATATGAGTAATGCTCCCATTAATCAATTTGCCAAAGAAAACAGGTTGCTATCTAAGCTTGTTTGGAGAGATGCTAGTTATGTGAAGGAAGAAAAACTCAGGCATCCGCTTAAAAGTACACTGTCAAGATTAAAATGATATATACTCAGTGACTTGTGTGTTTAAGCTAACCTTTCCCTATGCAAGATTGCACCAGCATTACAATTGACAAGCAATTGTTACAAGAACCTCACCACAATGGCCTGGGTGGCGCCTGTTCCATTGGGATTGAGGTAGAGATAAGATGGAATCCAAGAGAGATGCAACTTTACTAGATTTGTTATTATACTATTAAGAATGTCAACTACAAAGAAGTCCTTCAGTTGTACTGTGATTAATTCTTTTTTTTTTTTTTATCCGTTCATTTATAAACATACTGGGCAGCTCCTTCTCACCAGGCATTATGCCATTTGCTAGATCCACAAAGATTAATGAGACAGGGTCTCTGCCATCTAGAAGCTTACACACCAGAGGGGGAATTCATTTGCATCCTTCTCTAAGTATGTAAATGAATAACTGCATGGCAATGTGTTAAGTGTGATAATAAAGGTATACCATAAAATATAGAGAGGATCTAGGGGAAGACTGCTGATTGGTTGATTTCTGAGCCAGGTCTCAAAGGACGAGTATAAGTTGTTCAAGCAGGCAAGAAAAGAAACATTTGCAAAGGCATACTAGTGTGAAATAACAATAGGGGACTGCAAACAATTCGGTTTCCTCATAACACAGGCAGTCTCAAGAGATGGGAAGAACAGTGTCAAGAGCTAGGGCCAAAGAAGTAGTCGGGAGACAGAGGATGAAGCCTGTTGAACGTTAAGCTTAGGAGTGCGACTTAATTTGAGGGCATATGGGAACCCTTGAGACTTTAAGTAGGAGAGTAATAATTAAATTTGGGGGAACTTGGCTCTTTCACATGCAGCGGGCACTTCCTCAATACTTTTTATGTTATTTTAAAACATTTTATTATACCATATCATGCCACACTTATAGTCTATGCTATATGATGGCATGATCTATGGCATATAGAATTTACTATTATAGCATAAGGGCCCGGCCTATATTAAGCTCTTACTGAATATCTGATGACTGAATGAAGACTCAGACATTATAAGTCTCTCACCCTTGGTCAGATGTTGCTGGTATTGGCAAAACCACAGGCCAAACCTCCCCACTTGAAGGGCTTTTTCTATCATGCACAAGCAACAAGTTGGGATGTCTCCATAGGTATAACACTGTAGCTACATGACAATGCCTAATATATGTTCCAGAGATTATTTTAACCCCTCCATCACCCAGAATTTTAATTCAGCTTATTGTAATATCTCTGGGAAAGGACAGTAAGTTTTAACATGTTAGGAAGTCACGGAATTCACTCCAGAGAAACCTTCTATTTCCAACTTTGCTGAACTATGTCCATCTTGCAAGGCGAGTGATAACTATAATGGATATAGAGAAGACAGACTAAAAATTCTCAGTGCCCTTCATTTCCCCCATGCTGCGCCTGTAACAAGTATTAAGAAGAAGTGATGGTTGGGCAGATAGATAGAAGAGATGACAGATAAGAGAGACTGAATTTAGAATCTTCCATTTACCCAAAAGAGTTGAAAATATATTAAGAAAGGTGACAAAATTAAAGAAAACCCAATGTTCTCCACAGGAATTTTCCTTAACCAGATGAAATTTCTATTTTTCATTTGTAAAAGTAAAAAAAAAGATAGCTTTTTATTTCATAACGAGTATGTTCCCTTGATAAAACATTCAAGCAGTAAAGAAGGTTATAAGGTCAAAGGAGAAAACCTCGACCCCATCTCTCTGACTCACTCTCCAGAGTCAACCACTGTATATCCTCCACAAAGTTTCCATGTACTACAGAAAGTATAGGTATCTCCCTTTCATTTTTATACAAATGGAATTACAGAAAACATGCTGTTGTGCATATTTCAACGAACAACATGCATTGGATATTATTCCATATCACTGTATATGAGACACGATCCTCTTCCTTCAGCGATGTTTTCTTTCCCTTCAGAATTTATTTCTTGTTCCAGTTTCTATTTTTACTAGTTAGGCCATGCAGAAATACACAACATTGTCTATAGATCTTTCTGTTGTCGTGTGAATTTATCTGTAGGGCAGATTTCTAGAGGAAGGGCCCCTAGGTCAAGTATATGTGCACTTGAATTTTGGCAGAAATTGCCAAGTTTTCTTCCAAAAGGGCAATGAAATATATTCTTCTACCAGTAGTGCATGTCTCCCCACTCGCCAGACATGTTTTGTTACCCAACTTTTAAACCTTTGCTAACTTCTTATGTTAAAGCATGGTATCTTAGCGCTATTTTAATTTGCATGTATTGAATTGGCAGTGAAGTTGGGTATTCTTTGTGTGTGTGTGTGCTTTTGTAGTTCTTTTTCTGAGGACTACCAGTTCATGTTTTTGCTTATTCTTTTATGGGTGGTTGCTCTTTTCCTTATAGATTTCTAAAAGCTCTCTCTATATTAAAGGAATTGGTACTGATATCTTACGTGTTAACCAATTTTTTTTGCCCAGACTGTTGTTTGTCTTTGACTTTGTTGATTGTGACGTTTTATTTGGAAGATTCCATTTTTTTTTTTAAAGATTTTATTTATGTATTTGACAGAGAGAGAGAGACACAGCGAGAGAGGGAACACAAGCAGGGGGAGCAGGAGAGGGAGAAGCAGGCTTCCCACCGAGCAGGGAGCCCGATGTAGGGCTCGATCCCAGAACCCTGGGATCATGACCTGAGCCGAAGTCAGACACCCAGTGACTGAGCCACCCAGGTTCCCAGGAAGATTCCATTTTTAAGTAGTCATATTTATTGATCTTTTCTTTATGACTCCTGGATTTTATGTCATACTTAGAAAAAGCCTTCTCTATGACAAGATTATTACAAAAATTCATTGTTTTTTTCTAGTACTTTTATGGTTTCACTTTTATAGTTAAGTCTTTAGTCCACCTGAGATTTATTTTGGATGTTCAGAGAAAAATACAGCTCTATTTTTATTTTTTCTAAAAAACTAACCACTTGGGGTGCCTGGGTGGCTCAGTTGGTTAAGCGTCTACCTTTGGCTCTGGTCATGATCCCGGGGTCCTGGGATTGAGCCCCACATCAGGCTCCCTGCTCAGTGGGGAGCCTGCTTCTCCCTCTCCTGCTCCCCCTGCTTGTGCTCTCTCTGTCTCTCTCTCAATTAAATAAAAAATAAAATCTTTTAAAAAAAAAAATAAAAAACTAACCACTTATCCCAACAGCATTTATGGAATATTTTTCCTATTGATTTGGAATGTTCCTTTTATCATAAAACTTATTTTGTTTGCGCTTGGGTCCATTTCCAGACCATCTACCTCTTTCCATTGATCTGCCTATTTCAGCAGTATATCAGTGGTTTTAGTAGTAGCTTTAGAATACATTTTAAAAACCTAATGGCTTTAACGCAGTGCAAATACTCTGTATGATATTATAATGATTGATATATGTCATTAAACATTTGTCAAAACTCAGACTGTACAATACCAAGAGTGAACCCTGAGGTAAAGTATGGCAGTTAGGTGATTATGATGTGTCAAGTACGATTGTCCTTGGTGAAAAATGAACCGTTCTGGTGAGTGATGATAATGGGAGAAGCAATGAATGTGTGAGGGCTGGGGATATATGGGAAATCTCTGTACCTTCCTCTCAATTTTGTTGTAAATCTAAAACTGCTCTAGAAAAAGAAAGTCTTTTTTTTTTTTATTTAAAGATTTTATTTATTCATTAGAGAGAGAGGGAGAGAGCACACAAGCAGGGGGAGAGGCAGAGGGAGAGGGAGAAGCAGACTCCCCGCTGAGCTGGGAGCCTGACGTGGGGCTCGATCCCAGGACCTGGAGATCATGACCTGAGTTGAAGGCAGACGCTTAACCATCTGAGCCACCCAGGCGCCCCAAGAAAGTCTTTTAAAAAAGTTAAGTTAAATTAAAATTTTAAAATTCTAACAGAACCAATTTCCTTTCATCACTCTATTTTCATGTTTATATTTCCAGATGATCTACACTCAAGTGCCAATAAGAAATGTAACTGTAGGGGTGCCTGGGTGGCTCAGTCAGTTAAGCGTCTGCCTTTGGCTCAGGTCATGATCCCAGGGTCCTGGGATCAAGCCCCACATTGGGCTCCCTGCTCAGCAGGGAGTCTGCTTCTCCCTCTCCCTCTTCTGCTCCTCCTGCTTGTGCTCTCTCTCTCTGTCAAATGAAAAAATAAAATCTTAAAAAAAAAAGAAAAAGAAAAAAAGAAGTGTAACTGTATGCTCTGTACTGAGTAACAATGGCTGGTAAGATAATCTAATGATTCTTAATAACCTGTATGATTTTTATTGTTGTTTTCATTTCTAATATTGCAGTGTAAACAACATTGATTCATATCAATTTTTCTGATTTGATCATATATATTATATCTTTTCTTGTATAAATAAACTTTCGGCTAAAACTACTTAACGATATCCCGGTGTTTACTCAGCCACCATACTGAACCCTCTAAAATGCATGACATCAGGCAGTACCTATTGCAAATTGGAAACACTAGGTCTGTGCTAGAATGTGGATAAAGAAAGCTCATGTTCATCATGCTTCTCACCCCACAATCCCAATAATTGTAGGGTCCCAGAATCAGCCGTTGTTCACTATCTTCTCCTCCATACCAGGATATCTCCCTTCTAAGTATTTAGAGATGCAACTTTTCAGTCTTGGAAGAAGAGAGATTTACCAAAAAGCACTAAGGCAACATTTGAAAACTTAGCAACTGCAGTCACTATGGTCGAATTCTATCCCTTATGTGGTTTACCGTAGGCTACATCCTCCCTCTTGAAGGCCACAGACATTCTGAAGGTCTCTTGAAACACCTGTGAGTTACAGATAGGGGATTCAGAAATACAAAGCCAGAAAGTTCAGAAATTACAACCAGAAGGAAATGACAAATGGCATGTTGGCAAGAGTTGTCTTTCTTCCTCATCATTTCCACCACCCCTCTGCCCGCCCCCCTCAACAAGATATGGAAATTCAAAGCTAGAGATCACCTCTACAGGACCTGCCAAGAGAATTTCCCAGTTAGGCTTCCAAAATCTGACTGCCATTCATCTTGAAGCTTCAGGTGGGTCCTATTTTAATCACCATCCACACAAGAACTAGGGAAGCAGGAACAGACTGCCTCATGAAACAAAATAAGAGGTGGCTTTGACTGGTTTATGTGACCATGAGTGTGGGCCAAAGCCAATTGCCTTGTGAAGCCATGAGCTCTCCCTCTGATGACACTCTCTGCCTGGATGCCTTAGATAGAATTCCTGAATTGGGCTAGAAATTGGACCAAATGATCTTTGAGTTGGGGTGTGTATGAGCCATGGAAAGCTCCCCCAAGGAGATGGCAGCTGAGCCAAATCTAGAATGGGATTCAAATAGGCACAAAAGGGAGAGGAGGAGAAGAGAGAATAGCATCCTAGATGGAGGGAAGAGTATAAGCAAAGGCATGGATATGTGATACAGAATCGCAGGAGCTACAAAAAATTCAGTAGTTTGGGGTGCCTTTGTGGCTCAGTCGGTTAAGCATCTGTCTTCAGCTCAGGTCATGATCCCAGGGTCCTGGGGTCGAGTCCCTTGTTGGACTCCCTGCTCAGCGGGGAGTCTGCTTCTCCCTCTCCCTCTGCTCCTCCCCCTGCTGGTGCTCTCTCTCTCTAATAAATAAATCTTTTTTTTTTTTTTTTTTTTAAGATTTATTTGACAGAGAGAGACTCAGTGAGAGAAGGAACACAAGCAGGGGAGGTGGGAGAGGGAGAAGCAGATTCCCCACTGAGCAGGGAGCCTGATGTGGGGCTCGATCCCAGGACCCTGGGATCATGACCCGAGCCGAAGGCAGACGCCCAACGACTGAACCACCCAGGTGCCCCAATAAATAAAATCTTAAAAAATAATTCAGTACTCTATTTTTGGAGCACTGAATTCCAGGTAAGGAATGGCTGGAATGATGTTGGAGAAGTAAGGACTGGCCAGGTCCTGGGGGTCCTGGTACGCCATCATCAAAAACTTGGGTTTTATCTTAAAAATGTTTGAAGAGTTTTTAAACAGATGAATGATATATGGTAACTGGAATAGCCCTATATATAAATATCACGATAATGACCTTAACCAAAAAATATAAGACAATTTTGAAATTAGCCTAATTAATGAAAGCTGGTGGGATTCTTGTCATTTATATGTTAGAGGATCATCATACCTATCCTAAGATTAACAAAAAGAAGTTTCTACCTAGCTTCTTGAACTAGGTTTTGACATAGCTGCACTTATATAATGGATCATCCTGGTAGCCTTGCAGAAAAATGTTTTAAGGGTATTGAGACTGGAGGTAGGGAAATAATTTAAAGCATTCCTGGAATTGTCTAGGTAAGCAATGACAGAAGCCTGAACCAAGGAAGTAGGTAGAGACATCTGTTGAAGACAAAATCAGCAGATTTGCTTGAAGAGATAGTGTCACATAATAAGGTAACAATGAGAATGTACCCTCAGGGGCGCCTGGGGGGCTCAGGTGGTTAAGCATCCGACTCTTGATTTCGGTTCAGGTCATGATCTCAGGGCCATGATCTCAGGGCCATGAGATTGAGCCCCGCTTTGGGCTCTGTGCTCATTGGGGGGTCTGCTTGAGATTTTCTCCCCCCCCACCCCCTCTCTCCTCTAAAATAATAAAAAATAAATAAATCTTTTTAAAAAAAGAAAATGCACCTCTTAGAAAGAATCACAATTGACTGAGAAACCCAGCTTCTGTGCTCTGAAGTCCATCACTGCTTCTTGCCGAGGTCATGCTTCCAGGCAGGCTGCTTTATTACTGAGTATGGGAGGGATACTAAGGCAGGCCCATTCCTGGGAAATGTGGGACTTTTCTGTAAGACATTTTAGCTCCAGATGTTCCATCAGCTTTGCTGAACTTTCTTAGAACTGAACCGCAGTCTAAGATTCTTCCACCTAACTAACCTTCCAGCCTTCCTTCTCTCACCTCTTCCTCCCTCCCTCCCCACTCCCTCCCTCCCTTCCTTCCTTCCTTCCTTCCTTCCTTCCTTCCTTCCTTCCTTCCTTCCTTCCTTCCTTCCTTCCTCCATGATTCATAGGGTCAAACCTACATTATAGTTTGATGGCTCTCCCAGAGAACCTGGACTAAACTTATAGTGGGTAAGCTTTGGGGATCTGGAGTCACAATAACCTGGGTATGAATCTGGCCCTACCATTGCTAAATATGTGAGTTCAAGTGAGTGGTCTGTTAAATCATGATAACTGTTGGGGCGTCTGGGTGGCTCAGTCAGTTAAGTGTCTGCCTTCGGCTCAGGTCATGGTCCCGGGGTCCTGGGATTGAGCCCCACATTGGGCTCTCTGCTCAGCGGGGAGCCTGCTTCTCCCTCTGCCTCTGCCTGCCACTCACCCTGCTTGTACTCTCTCTTTCTCTGTCAAATAAATAAATAAAATCTTAAAAGAAAAATCATGATAACTGTTGTGAAGATTAAATTAGGCTTGCAAAATACTTAGCACAGTATCTGGCACATAGCAAGTGCCTGATAAATCTTAGCCATTCTTATTATTAAAGATGGAGGATGAAGGAGAGGAAGAAGTAAGGGCTAATTCTTAGTTTTCTGGCTGTTTACAGTATATAAAGTGATCTCAGTATTTCACTCAAGTTAATTCTCCTTTTGCATACAACAGACAATCCTTTTGAGGACAGAAGAGATTAGGTAATCCTTCCTTTCCTCCCTACTCCTAAATTTCTTGCCTCCTCCAGCTTTCATGGCTAATGGAAGATAAATCATTAAAATGATACATCAAATTGGACATAAAAAAGACTCCTCCACTCTGCAGTTGAGAGGGTGGCCTTTCCTTGCATTCCCCTGGGCACACCAGTTCCTGATAAGATACAAGCTGTGAGAATGTTCTTCTGCCCTGTGGAGGAAAGGCCCATTCTAGAGCTCCTTCAAGAAATAAGGGAGAAAAATTGTCCATCTTCCTTGAGGATCTAAAAAAACAAGGTGGGAGAATTCCAAATTAAATGCTTTTTATAGTTTTATTTAGAACAATTTAGCTATTAAATATGAGATGGCAAGCACACTGCAAAGTGCACATTAGCAAATGATCTTCCCCTTTCCCAAACACCCTTAGGAAACTCAGGACAGAACCAAAATTCAAACCATAGGCTGGAATATGGAGTTAAAACTAATAAATAAATAAATAAATAAAAATAAATTTTAAAAAGGAATGGAAAGGGAAAATGTAAACTCCTGAACAAAATTTTAGGAAATTTATGGTATAAAGCTGGGGTGGGGAAAATCTGGCTGAGTAGTGTGTACATGACAAGCACCATGGGTTTTATGTCAACCACTAGCTCCTTGGAGCCAACTGCAGTTTTGGTTTATATATATAAACCAAATATATATATATATATATAAACCAAATATATATATATATATATCTATATAAACCAAAGACCCTGCTGCTATCATTCTCTTCAGAACCCCTAATCTGGCATTATCAGGCATTTCAAACATCTTTTGAGAAAAAGGCAACAGAGGAGACTCATCATGGGGAAAGCAAAGCTTTAATAAAAATAGAATTCCAAATATTTCAGCAGGGACCTCTTTGTCTAGCTAAAAGAGATTTAGAGAGTGGATTAGAAAGCTAGTATCTCCTTCTTGTTCTGCAATTAACCAGCCAGATCTTAGGCTGCCTAGTAGAAGTACAAAATCCTAATAGTGGAAAACTTCAGTTTCCTCATCTGCAAAATTAGGGGCTGGATTGGATGACTTCCACGTCCCATACAGCTCTATTATTTTATGAACATATGACTGTAACTTTCAAGTTCTAACCTTGAGTTCCTGCATTTTCAGGAAATGGCCATAGACAAGATTTATAGGCTTGATGAAAATAGATAATCCATTTCTCTGGTTAACTTTATAGCTTGAATTATCTCCGGGGGTGGGGGGCGGGGGAGGGAGAAGAAATCTCTTTGTGTGAAGTGACCCACAAAGAACTCCCAAAATGAGTGTGGCAATGGAAGCAACTTGTGTACGTACGTTTCACGTCATGTCAAGCTTTACACAAAACTATTTTTCTTGAGGTGGCAAGCTCGAGCAACCAGTTTTTCCTGAAGTTTGCCTGATAAATCTGTTTATGATGAGCTGAACTGTCATTCTTCTATCTTGCCATAGCCTTGGAGGGCCCCTCCCAAGCCAACCAGCTGCCTGTTGACTTTGGTAATCAAGGATTTCAGAGGCAGAGATCAAGGTCAATATGGGGCAATGGCAGAAATGACTTCGCCCTAGCACACAGGGGCCGCTTCCGAGGCTCTGCGGTACG
Source organism: Mirounga leonina (assembly GCF_011800145.1). Taxonomy (NCBI): domain Eukaryota; kingdom Metazoa; phylum Chordata; class Mammalia; order Carnivora; family Phocidae; genus Mirounga; species Mirounga leonina. Next base: position 20,403,930 of record NW_023270504.1, read on the forward strand.
AGGGCTGAGGGAGGGCAGGGATCTGAGTTTTAGCCACAACATAATAGGTAGTCTGAGATGGTTTTGTGGGTAACCAGTGCACTCCCCCACTCCACCCCTGCTGCTATCATTCTCTTCAGAACCCCTAATCTGGCATTATCAGGCATTTCAAACATCTTTTGAGAAAAAGGCAACAGAGGAGACTCATCATGGGGAAAGCAAAGCTTTAATAAAAATAGAATTCCAAATATTTCAGCGGGGACCTCTTTGTCTAGCTAAAAGAGATTTAGAGAGTGGATTAGAAAGCTAGTATCTCCTTCTTGTTCTGCAATTAACCAGGTGTATGCCCTTGGGCAAGCCACTCCATAACCTTGGGCCCTGTTTCCTTACTTGTAAATGGGGAGGAACCCTGTGTAGCTACTTCCAAGAGTATATAGGTTTATGGATGACCCCTAAACTAGGACCAGGTTGTATCCCGCGCAGGAAAGGAATTGTGTGTAGGCTTGGAGGTGATGTCTGTGAAGCCAATTAAAAAGGACCTAGAACTTTAAAAGGAAGTGTCTGAAAAGCAACAAGCAAGAACTGAAATCACAGGACTCCCGGGTTCTTGTCTTACTTCACTCCCTCCCAGGTATTGGCTGAGTTGCTCTATGTCTCACTTTCTTAATTCTGTCAGGCTGAAGAGGTCACGGAGGGTGGGGCTATGGCCAATGGATCATGCTCTCCACGTTCTGGAAAAAGGACAGAGGTAGCAGAAAGGCCAGAAGAGGAGTTTCCACTGAAAACTGACCATAATTGACTCTCCCCTTCTCTTTCCAGATCGGAAGGGACATGAGAGCTGCATAGCTGTGACATTCCTGGTTTCAGTACCTTCATTCCCTCAGCAGCACAGCCACCAACTTGGGCAAGGAAATCAAGATCGTGGACAAAGAAGGGTAAGTCCAAGAGCTACTAAATTAAATGGGCTTTCGGAAATTGCGTGTGGTGGGGGGATCCATAGACGTTTATGTTTTCGGGAGAGACGCCTTCCTCTATTTTTATTGTGGTACAAGATATATAATCTAAATTTTACCATAGTGATCGGTTTTAAGCATCCGTTCCAGTGGAGAGGACTTTTTTGGGTGACTTTGGTTCTCTCCCTATACTGATGTCGATTGTATATTCCCTGTTGCAAAGTTCCTGACTATTCTGCTGGGTCGGATTGCAAGCACCCCTCGGTTAGGCTGGGTTGGCTCCTGCAATAGGGAAACACTCCCAAATAGCAGCAACAGGACAGGAAATTATTCAGCAGTCATTTCTCCTTGATAGGAGTGAGATCTCATTTGTTGCTGTGTCCCTTTAATTCTTTTATCTCTCTGCCTTGGCCCTAACAACTTGTCCAGACCTGTGGCTTGCTTGCCCTTGGGCCTACTTTCTTTTGTTATGCTGCATTTTTGTTCTCTGCCAACTCCTGGACTCCTGGCTTATTCTGACTATGAAAATCCTATTTTCCTTGCAATCTGACTTGTCTGCCCTTTCAGCGGTCCTGCATAGCTTATTTGTCAGATGTGATTGACAGCTTTGGCTCTCTACCTGAGCTCCAGTCCCACCTCTCTGACTGTCTACTGGTCATTTTCTGCGGAATGTGCCAGTCATTTGTTCTGCGGAGCAGATTGCAACATGTTCAAAATCAACCTTCATTTTTTGCCACAAACCAGCTGCTTTTATAACCTCTGGTTCCATGTCAAGAGTCCAGTGAGTCATTGAGACCAGAAGCAAAGTCCTCTTTGACTTAATCTCCTTTCATTGGCCCTCAGCCATTCATTGCCTAAGAACCATCAGATTTTCCTTCAAATATTGGTCATTGTTTCTGTCCTTCTCCCCCTCTCCCCTACGCCCATTTTTAGGTCCTTACCACCTCTACTATCATCCAGTGCTCAAATCCACTCTTTCCCCAATTCAGTTTCCTGTGCCAGGCCTACACCTATCTTTATTCAACAAGTCTTGTCTGTTTAAAACCCTGAAGCTCTTGGAGCCCCTGGGTGGCTCAGTCGTTGAGCGTCTGCCTTTGGCTCAGGTCATGATCCCAGGATCCTGGGATCAAGCCCCCAGTCGGGCTCTCCGCTCTATGGGAAGCCTGCTTCTCCCTTTCCCACTCCCCCTGCTTATGTTCCCTCTCTTGCTCTCTCTGTGTCAAATGAATAAATAAAATCTTTTAAAAAAAAACAAAAACAAAAAACCCTGAAGTTCTTAACTTGTCCCATCATAGAGGCTTCTTGCCCTTTTTGGCTATTAGAGTTTCCCCTAATTTGATCCCATTCTAGACAAACTTTCTGCCAGGCAGCTATGTTGTAATGGAAAGTTTAAAGGACTTGGAATTAGTGGGCCTGCTTTCAAATGCCACCTCTGTACTCAGCAGAACCACCTTGGGCAATAATTCACTGACTCTTGGAGCCTTGGATCCCCATTTGTAAAATGGGGATAATGCTTATGTCGTAGGGAACTTTATGGGGATTTAATGAGATAATATGTGTGGAAGCGAGTTTGTATTGTGCTTAGAACCCACATTTGAGCTGACTCCCTTGGTTTGAATCCAGGCCTTTTCACTCAAGAACCATATGGCCTGGAGCAAGTTCCTTAACCTCTCAGGGCTTCATCTTCTTTGGTAAAATGGAGATATTAGCAGTGTGTATGTCATAGGTCTGTAGTGATGGTTAAGTTGAATAATATATGTAAAGTGCTTAACATAGTGCCTGGTACCCTATAAACTCTAGTAGGTGTAAGCTATTATTATTATGTGCAAGAGATCTAGTACAGTCCTGGACACCTAATCAGCACTTAACAAATGTTTGCTAACTCTGTTGATGAGTTCATCATATCCATCTGATCTCATTTCCCACGAATTCCTGCTATGCATAGTCTTGCCACCCTTCCTCCGCACAGAGTGACCACCTTGGCTTTCCATGAAGACATCTTCCACTTCTCTTGCCTTTGGTTAGAGTACTTTTCTTTTCTAGAATGTCATAATTTATCTTCCCTGACTATCCAAATTCTTCCCATTATTTAAGGTCAGTCCTAAACCCTGCCTCTATATATCTTTCTCTTATTACTTCTGTATTCATTAATTCCTCTCATTTCTGAAACAGTTACCCTTGATTTAGCATATGGTATGCTTAGATACTATTTCCTGTATATTCGTTTTGTGTCTTCAGCTAGTTTGGAAAATATCCCTCAGTCTAGCATTGTTTTGGAATACACAGTAAATATGGTGAATATTTAATCTACTGGACTACTGTATCAACTCAGACCATCTCTTGGGATCACAGTCCCTGATTATATTTAGGGTAGAATTTGGAGAAAGGGACACACACTTAGTTGTCCGAGGGTGAGGACGGATCCAGAATTTTGAACCAATTTTTCAGACCTAGAGTCTCTTATCAGTAGAGTGCACATGAGAGTGGGCAGATTGGGGGTGGTTGTTATAGAGATAAGAGGTTCCTACCAAATGGGACAAAGTCCTATGACCTCTGGGCCAAAGTGTTGAAGAAATGTTTAAGCATGGGGTCTCCACAGGTAAGGGGCCAGAGGCAGACTAAGAGGTGACTAAGACAGGCAAGTGTCCCCATTCAAATCTGGTTCTTGCTGTGACAGGCTTTGCCTTTAACTGGTTTCTCAAGCTTCTTACACCTTACACAACATTTGCCCTATTGAGAAACTGGTTTTGCATGAAACTTCCCATGGCTTGAAGCAAGTATCCATGACGGTGTTTGCATACCTTTGGGGTTTTACCCCCCAAATGTGCCAATAAAGATGAAGTGACATTCAGATGACATGGTATGAAGGACATCACTGTAGCCTCCAAAACCGAGAATGTTTGAACTATGCAAAAGGTTTATACCAGGATTTCACAATTACAGAGAAGGCCAAGGAAGACTAGTGCAGAATGCAAGGTAAAGAACATTGTCTTTGCCGCAGTTCTCATGGAGCCTTCTCTGAGGACTGCAGCCTGTGTTGATCTCCTGGTTTCCGGACTTCTATAGTAAATACTGTCTTGACCACACAGTTCAGTCCTGTATTATACATTGTCGTCTGAAAATCGCTTTATGAGTTGTGTCCCCCCCAGCTAGTTGTTTCTTTCTTTTTTAGTTGTAAGTTTCTTGAGAATACAGACTACCTCTACACGTCCTTGCTGTCCCCTATGGAGCCTCTCCATACAGTTTAACTCAGTGTTGGGCACAGTAAGATTCTCAACAATAAGTGTTGATGGATTTGCTTTTGAAAATGTAAATTCATAAAAAGCAGCTCCACTAAGGAGAGCTTATTTCTTTTTTTAAGTGGTGGGCATTGGGAGTCCCCTCATCATTTGTAGTGTGGTCCTCAGTGACAGCCTCCTTTCAGAAGTCAGGGAATCAAGATGTACAGGAGGACAGAGTCCCAGTACTTTCCCACATAAGAGAGAAAGACATTCGGCCTGGTGCCGGAGCCCCCTTCCCAATTCCTCGTTCCCCTCCCAAGCACCGAGGCCCTGTGGTAAGAGTGTGAGGGACCTTGGGAGATTATCTGACTCAACTCTCTCATTTTGTAGATGAGGAAACTGGGACTCAGGGAAGCGGAGTTGAGGGCCGTGGGAAGAGGATGAATGGGTGTTGACTCATGTAGAATTGGACAGTAATCCCAGTTCTGCCACTTTCTAGCCGTGTGATTGTGGAAGAGTCTCTTCACATCTTGAAGCCTCAATTCCTTTATCTTTGAAGTGGGGATAACAATGCCTACCTACTGGAGTTGTGAGAATTAATTGAGACAATACATGTAAATGCAGTGTTTGGCAATAAGAGGTGTTTAATACTTGTTGGCTCTCTCTCCTTGCTTTCTCTTGAGTCCTGCCCAAAGCTAAAGTGCTAGCATGTCCCATTTTTCAAGTTAAGTATTTTGCCAATCCCATACTAAGGCTAGCCTCCTATCTGCTGGAAAATTAGGATCAATGATGAAAAAATTTTTTAAATTATCTTCACTGAGCATTTGGACGATTAATTTTGAGCACATTTATATGTGTTGGAGGTGAAAGAGTTTAAAAGACAGGAATACTGAATTTCAGAGGGAAACTCAAAGGTATTGAGGTTTTACCCATTTTTCAGCTACAAGTGTTTGAGCTCCTGGTACTCTTAAAATAGTACTGATGGCCTTTTACCCCTTAAAAAAAATTCCATTCTCAGATATATTTACATGCTTTGCCTTGCAACCTGATATTTTTCACCTGTCTTTCTTAAGACATACTCTGCTGTCCATTAATCATCAATTGGAGCTAAAATGAAAACACGGCTGTTGAGGTTCTGGTAAAGAAATAAATGTAGGGGGCGCCTGGGTGGCTCAGTCAGTTGAGCACCCAACTCTGTGGTTTTTAGCTACTAAGGCATGTGGTAATTTCTTTAGAGCAGCAATAGAAAACTAATACAGTGGGTTTCTCCCGAGGTGGACAGACTATCTTGCCCCAGAGATGCTGCCTGACATTCAAGGCCTTCACACAATCAAAGGTAACAAAGTTCCCAAAGGGACTAAGACACAGGGAGAGGCAGAAGACCACTGTTAAGGGGGCAAAGTGATCAGCAGTTAGAAGAGAGTGCTTCTTGTGTTTGGCACCATAATGGATGGATAAGAAATATAAATATAACTCATAACCTCTAGGAGAGACAGGATTAATAGCCATCCTTGGCATTTATATCACATCTTATAAACCTTTTATAAAGGGCTACACTTAAAGAGTCTCATGTAATCCTCTCATCAAGCCAATGAGATGGAAATTTGTATTATTCCGTTTTGTAAATAAGAGAACAGAAGTTTAGTGTGCTAGTTTTCTTGAAATCAGATAGTAGTAAGTGGCAGAGGTGGGAAGCAAACAGATCTGGCCCCAGAGCCTCCGCACTTCACTACTTTCATATCTGTCCTGCCTGGAGAGCTGCTCAGCCGGGAAGTCAACCCATTTAGGGGCTGTGCATTGCTAGGGTAATTTCTACTAATAAATAGAGGTTGTGGGGAGAGGTGCGGGTAATACTTCGTGGTGGGCATCCATCCTCCAGATGTCTGCTTTTCACAGATCTTCCTAGAATGTGCCTCTTGTCGAAAATATCACTGGCCAGCAGTCGTTTCTTGTGAATATTTTCAATTCACTGTCCATCATAAACCTAAATATGACATGTCTAAAATGTAGCTCAGTCCACCTCCCCCACCCCAATCAGACCTCCAACTTTGACTTTGCTATTTCTTTTAAGAATGTCACTATTAGGGAGCCTGGGTGGTTCAGTCGGTTAAGCATCAAACTCTTGATTTCAGCTCAGGTCTTGAGCTCAGGGTCATGAGTTCAAGCCCCACGTTGGGTTCCATGCTGGGTGTGGAGCCTATTTAAAAAAAAAAAAGTCATCATTAACCCAGTCATCTATACTCAACAGCTATATAAACATTAATAGCTAACACTTCCTGAGAACACATTCCAGTTATTGTGCTAAGCATCTTAGACGTCATCCATTTAATCCTCTCAACAACCCTATGAGGAAGGCACACTTATTAACCCCATTTTATAGATGTGGAAATGAAATCTTATGTAAATTGCCAAAGGTGACACCTCAGCATCATCTTTCATTACTCATCTCCACCCTCCATAGCTCATGAATCACCAAGTCCTCTCAATTCTCTCTCTGTACTATTTCTTGTATTTGTTGCTTTCGTTCTGTGTCTGTTGCCACCGCACCAGTCTTAGCCCTTTTTGACGTATGTCTCACCTATAGCCAGTGCCCAACATAGTCTCTCTTGTTCCATGATTCCCTTCCTTAGATCTTTCTGATATGCTTTGGTCGGACTAAGCCACCTAAAAGCCCACTCTTATCCCACCCATTTCCAAGCTCAAATCTTTAAACTGGAGGAGAGATATCCAAATACCCCCGGAGGCGATCCTTAGTGTGATGGTAGCAATCATTTTTTGAAAAATTAAATAACTTCATTAGATTATAATTAAAAGGAAAAAATGTTACAGCCTTAGGTTGAAATTATAGGACAAGACACATCATAAAGATAAGCAAACACTGTACCCAATATATGTGTCACTGAAACTTCATTTTTTCCAGCATTAGGGAGCTCATACTGGTCATCTGACCATCCTAAATATGCAGTTACGTTTTTTAGAGGCAAGCCTTTGCTTAAAAATGGAGTTTTGTAAACGTGCTTAGTGTTTTCCAATACGTGCCTGCATATTTATAAACGTCATTATTAGTATTAAAATAACAAATGTACACAGTAAAAGAAAAACTGAATCAAAATACCACCAAAGGATATAATAATAGAATAACAATAGAGGGCGCCTGGGTGGCTCAGTTGGTTGGGCGACTGCCTTCGGCTCAGGTCATGATCCTGGAGTCCCTGGATCGAGTACCGCATCGGGCTCCCTGCTCAGCAGGGAGTCTGCTTCTCCCTCTGACCCTCCTCCCTCTCATGCTCTCTGTCTCTCATTCTCTCTCTCGCAAATAAATAAAAAAAAAATTAAAAAAAAAAGAATAACAATAGAAAAATTTCTCTCTCCCAAGATTGAATAAGGTGATTTGTACTTTCTTCGTTACACATTTCTGTAGTTTATAGACTTTTAGTAATGCATAGGTATTGCTTTAGAATAGAAAATAAAGCTAATAAAGCATAATTTTAAAAAGGAACCACATTTTCCATCATTCCCTGCTACTTATAATATAAAAGCTAAATTCTTTGGCTGAGACCCTATGTAATCTGGCCGCAAACTGCTTTCCAGGCTTATTATATACTATTCAATACAAATGTTCTGCTTCAGTTAAACTATTTTAAACACATTTTCCCTGCTGTGTCTCCTACTGTGTGTTTTCTCTTCCTGGAATGAGCTTCCCCATTCTCTTTTAATATCCCAATTCAATCTATTGTTCAAGATCTAAGTGAGTTCTACATACAGCTTTTCCTAAAGAGGAAGGAATCAGTGTGTAGTCAGTATTCACCATGTGGGCTACGCACTATATTTGGTGCTTTACATGGTATTCATTTGAGCTTCACAACAGCTCTTGATGGTTGGCATTAATTACCCTCTTTTTATAGATGAGGAAACTAAGTTTCCTTCAAGTCACATAGCCAGTATGTGGCAGAGCTGAAATTTGCTGCTGGCTGGCTGTTCCCCAGGTCAGAGAGCTCTCATTTGTTCCAACCTTTGAAGCACGTATCTGTGTAAGTTTGACCAATAATCACAGAAGAGCATTCTAAGATAGTGGCATTGCTTATACCATTATTTTGAAGTACTTATATTTTGCATTTTTATCTTCTCAACGAAACTTCCTGTGAGAAAACTTGGGTGTGTGTTCTCACTTGCCATTTCCTAGTTATGTATCTTTGAGTCAACTCCTTAACCTTTCTCAGTCTCAAGTCAGGTAATAATAATACCTAACTCTTAGGGTTGTCATGAGAATTAAAATCCCAACATATATCTTGTACAAAAGAGTTGACTGTTGTGCATTTGACTTAACACAGTGATATTAATTAATTTTCAAATTCCATTTAATTTCTAGTTTCTTTATAGTAGTGGTTTGAGATATTCCTAAGATGTGGTGTCCTAAAGAGGACTAGAACTTTTTCTTCAATACAAAGACTGGCTTTACATAAATAAATAAATAAACTTATTTATTTGTTTGTTTATGTATGAATGTGTGTATTTGAGCAGGGGTGCACATGGGTGTGTGGGGAGAGGGAGAGAGAACCTCAAGGAGGCTCCATACCTAGTGCCGCGGGAGCCTGGGTGTGAGGCTTGATCTCACGACCCTGAGATCATGACATGAGCCGCAGTCAAGAATCGGGCGCTTAACATACTGAGCCACCCAGGTGCCCCTGCACAAATTTAAAAAGCATTTTTCAGTTAAAATAGCATTTTGCTATTTGGTCAATATATCCTATCTTGCTGTTTAGCTTAGCTAACATTGAACAAGAGGTTCAGTTACTGGTTAAAGATTGTTCCTAAAGGTAAATGTTTACATTTATAAACATGACTGTTATTATTATTGAATGTTGTCATTTTTAGTCCAGAAAGCCACTGTGAATTTTATTTTATTTTATTTTTTTTTTTTTAAAGATTTTATTTATTTATTTGAGAGAGAGAGAGAATAAGAGAGAGAACACGAGACGGGGGAGGGTCAGAGGGAGAAGCAGACTCCCCGCTGAGCAGGGAGCCTGATGTGGGGCTCGATCCTGGGACTCCAGGATCATGACCTGAGCCGAAGGCAGTCACCTAACCAACTGAGCCACCCAGGCGCCCCCACTGTGAATTTTAAAACGGAGCACATTGAGTCCTGTATTTACTCAGAAAATGGGAAAGCCATTTAAAGATTGCTGGCCTTCAAAAACAAACATCATTTTTTAAATTATTCTTTATATCAGAGAAAAAGGACATCACTGTATTTATTCCAATTATTTTTCTTTAGGACCAGATGAAAAGAAGCAGAATTCACAAATTCCTTTATTCTTAAAATTGCATTTCACAGTTATTAAAAGACTTGTCAAACAGCCCTGACAAAACCCCCAAATGTGTGCTCTATATAAATTGAAAATAAAGTTTGGGCTGTAAATAGCAAAAGTCCACCTGCAACTTCCCCAAGCTTGCAACAGAGAAATTCTTATTTCTCAGGGCACTCCTCTAATACCTGCTTGTTATGAACTGTTTGATTAAACAAAACAGTCTGGTTATGAAATCATTAGGATCTTTTAGGTTTTAAGTGTCTTACGTCTGTCTGTAGCGAGGTATGATCCTTTTTTCCTTAACAGTCAAGCTTCTTGGGGCGACTGGGTGTCTGATTAGGTTAAGCATCAGCCTTCAGCTCAGGTCATGATCCCAGAGTCCTGGGATCAAATCCCGCATCAGGGTCCCTGCTGAATGGGGAGCCTGCTTCTCCCTCTTCTCTGCTTGCGTTCTCTCTCTCCTCTAATGAATAAATCTTAAAAAACAAAACAAAGCAAAACAAAAAACAGTCAAGCTTCTTGAAAGAGTAGTTTCTGTTCCACTGTTTCTATTTTCTTCCTTCTCATTCCCTTTTCAACTCACTGTAGTCTTGCCTTTGCAAGACTGTCATCAGTGAAACGATCCCATCCACGGTCACTTTATTGCTAAGTCAAAGAAAGACTTTTTAGACCTTACCATCGGGGCTTCTTTGAGCATGAACTCAGTGGAGTTCTTTCTGTGCTTTTTTTTTCTTGACTTTTGGTAACAGCTATGTCCACTGCTTTTCTTGCTGCTTTTCTAGTTTCTCCTTCTCAGCCTCCCTAGAGCTTCTTTTGGACTGTCTCTTCCTAAAACATCAGTAATTCCCTTGATTCCCAACATCTTTTTTCTCTCACTCTCCCTGCATGACCTCATCCATTGGCCATGACTAAACTAAATATGGCTAATGAATCCCAAATCTTTCTCTCCTGCCCAGACGTGGCCTCTGAGCTTCAGACTCATGAATGTAACAGTCTATTCCTCTCGAGGTTCCATAGGCACCTGGAACTCAACATGCTTAAAATTCAACTTATCTTTCCCCTGGTGATGTAAATAAGTAGCATTATCATCACCCATTTGCTAGAGTCAGAAACTTAAGAGTTATCCTTTTTTTTTTTTAAGATTTTATTTATTTGTTTGACAGAGAGAGAGAGAGAGAGAGAGAGAGAGCACAAGCAGGGGGAGAAGCAGGCAGAGGAGAGGGAGGGGCAGGCTCCACGTTGAGCAAGGAGCCTGATGCGGGGCCCGACCTGAGCTGAAGGCAGACGCTTAACCAACTGAGCCACCCAGGCGTCCCAAGAGTCATCCTTGATCCTGCCTTCCCCCTTAACAGTTCAGATCTAACTGGTGACTGGTTCTTTTAATTCTAGTTTTGTAACATCTTTTGGATATATCTTCTCTCCATTTATATTTAGTTCTCTAGCATGTACAAGCACCTCTCATCTTGCTTTAGGTCTTCCTTCCCCAACCATTGTTTACACAGCAAAATGCACACCTGATCTTGTCATTTCTCCTGCTTAAAATCTTCCAGCAGCTTCCTAACCGCTTGCCTTGAACAAAGTCCAAGCCCTTTGGCATAGCTTATACGGCCTCTATGATCTTGTTTCTGCTTAGATGTGTAGGACATGTTATTCAGATTGCAGTTCTTCCACTTGCTGTGTGATTGAACAAGTTCACTGTAAAATGGAGGTAATAGTAATTGTGAGGATTAAATGAGATCATTTGCAAGAAGTGTTAGCTATTTAAAATTACAATTAACATCCTTATTTGTAAGTTTTCGGAGAATAGTACTCTCATTTCCTTAAGACAAATTCTTAAAGGAGGATTGCTAGGTATGCATTTTTAGACTTTGGAAAGCATATTGCCAAATTGCTCTGTAGAATAGTTACACCAATTTATACTCTCACCAGCAGCATTGAGGAGGCCTATTTTACAACACTCTTGACCTAATCCTGGGATTACCCATTTAAAAAACCTTTGTTGAATTGATAAGTGAAAAGTCATCCAGTTCTTATAACTTATTATGTCTATTTACATTTTTCTTACAGAAAGATCAGCTATACACTGATAACAGTGTAATTGCTATTTACTCTTTCTTGGTTGTACGTCTTAATTTGACATTGAGGGTTTTTTTTCTATCACTTTCAGAGCTGGGATTTTATGTTTTTGAACTCCTTTACTTCCTTCTTTCCTTCCATTTCCTTAGTAATGAGCATGTGTTTGCTTAATTTAATTGAATAAAATTGAACACTTAATTCCTATTAAGACTTTTATGTATACTATGTTTTTTTTTTTTAAGATTTCATTTATTTTTGACAGAGAGAGAGACAGCGAGAGAGGGAACACAAGCAGGGTGAGTGGGAGAGGGAGAAACAGGCTTCCCGCTGAGCAGGGAGCCGGTCGTGGGGCTCGATCCCGGGACCCTGGGATCATGACCTGAGCCGAAGGCAGATGCTTAACGACTGAGCCACCCAGGCGCCCCTGTATACTATATTTGGTCAGGTGTTTTTGTTTTTTAAAATGAGGAGCTCAGAGTTCTGTCCTGAGAGTTGGAAGACCTGTTTCTAATCCCAATTTAGTCCCTGACTAGCTGTGCATCCTTGGGCAAGTCACTTCACCTCTCTGGACCTTTGCTTTCTTATATGTAACATGAGCGGATGGTACTATCTCAGGTATCTTCTAGTTTTCACATCACACAGGTAAGATTTTTCTTTCATGAGGTTTCTTTGGAGGCAAACTTTTGGAATGTTCCCTTCTCCTCTACCACAAATAGTGTTCTCCTCCAATACGGTGTCATCTCTTGGAGGCAAAACTTGCTGCTTTACAGAACTGTGATTCATTTGTATAGTGCCATGAGCCCTAGGACAATAGCAGCCACCACCATCCAAAAGTCACAGCCAAGACTTAAATATAAAATAGGTCTTATTTGGTGTGTGTGTGTGTGTGTGTGTGTGAGAGAGAGAGAGAGAGAGAGAGAGAGAGACAGTCCTTTGAAAATCTGTTGAAAGCTAGGGACACAGAAAAACCCACATAAGGATACATGCACAAAATTTTAGGGGCCTCCTAGACCCTCGGAAGCCCATCCATATACTCCCTAGGAATACATGAATCCTAGGACAAGAACATTTGATTTGGGGACACTAAAGGGATCCCTGGAGATGAACTAAATGATCAAAAATGCTTCCTATTGGAAAAGGGAGCTGCCAGATTAAATAAATATTTATAGAATATTATTCAAACTCTCTTTTCTTTTTTTTTTTTTTAAAGATTTTATTTATTTATTTGAAAGAGAGAGAATGAGAGAGAGCACATGAGAGGGGGGAGGGTCAGAGGGAGAAGCAGACTCCCTGCCGAGCAGGGAGCCCGATGCGGGACTCGATCCAGGGACTCGATCCAGGGACTCGATCCAGGGACTCCAGGACCATGACCTGAGCCGAAGGCAGTCGCTCAACCAACTGAGCCACCCAGGCGCCCTCAAACTCTCTTTTCAAAACTAAACTCATGATTACTTACAAATACCCTCTTCATAAATCAGATCATGTACTAACTGGCTTAAATCTTTTAGGATAGAATGCGAACTGCTTACCATGCATTACAAGGTCCTACACAGTCTGGCTCTTCCCCGACCTCGTTTTACACTTTTGAGCCCCACAGGCCTTTCTTCTGCTCTGGAAACACACCAACTCCCTCCAAGTCACTCTGCTTCTTTTTTTTTTTTTTTTTTAGATTTTATTTATTTGACAGAGAGAGACATAGCGAGAGAGGGAACACAAGCAGGGGGAGTGGGAGAGGGAGAAGCAGGCTTCCCATCGAGCAGGGAGCCCGATGCGGGGCTCGATCCCAGGACCCTGAGATCATGACCTGAGCCGAAGGCAGACGCTTAACGACTGAGCCACCCAGGCGCCCCCAAGTCACTCTGCTTCTACTGAAGTTTCAGAATGATCTCTTTCCTCTGCTGAGACCATTTCTCTGTTTGCCATCCTTAAGGATGGGTTCAAATGTCCCCTCCTCATGAATGCCTTCCTCAGCCACCTTGGCCCTTACCCTTGATCATTTGCTCTCACATCATCCAGCTTTCTCTCCACATAGTCAGTCCTCTCACAGTCCTGGATGTTGTTTTTGTTTGCTTATTGTCTTCTCTCCCCACTAGAATGTTAGTTCCACGAGGGAAGGGGCCTTGCTTCTCTTATTCATAACCGAACTCCCAGAGCCAGGCACAGTGCCTGGCACATGCTGGTTGGTAGGCACTCAATAACCAATAGCTGAATGAATGATTAAGCTTCAGCCAGGGGTGGATTAAAAACTTAACAGGGTCTAAGCACTAAAGATAATGGTGCTCCTCCCCCATATTTAACTCTGACTGAAAACAAGACTGAACCGCACACTTACATGTACTGAAATGAAAATAGCTTCCTTCTAGATTGTCTAATTGTAAGCCATGGAGCCCTTGCTTTGCTGGTGTCCTAAGTTTATGAGCTCTTTATCTGCCTTTGAGGAATCTAGCACTCATTCATCCCTTTAAACGTGCCAGAAGCAATTTTAGGTTCAGCTTGTCTGTGCCTGTAAAAAACCATGCTAGAATTTTGATAGGTACTGTGTTAAAACTATAGATCAATAGGGGAAGGGAGGAGAAAAACAGAATGGGAAGAAATCAGAGAGGGAGACAAACCATGAGACTCTTAACTATGGGAAAGAAATTGAGGGTTGCTGTAGGGGAGGTGGGTGGGGGGATGTGGTAACTGGGTGATGGGCATTAAGGAGGGCACGTGATGTGACGAGCACTGGGTGTTATATGAATCTGATGAATTACTGAACTCTACATCTGAAACTAATGATGTTCTATATAGTGGCTAGTTGAATTTAAATAAAAAAAATCAAGGGGCACCTGGGTGGCTCAGTTGGTTGGGCGTCTGCCTTTGGCTCAGGCCGTGATCCCAGGGTCCAGGGATCAAGTCCCTCATCGGGCTCCCTGCTCAGCGGGGAGTCTGCTTCTCCCTCTCCCTCTGCTTGATGCTCTGCCTGCTTGTGTGTTCTCTCTCCCTGTCAAATAAATAAATACAATCTTTAAAAAAAATCTATAGATCAATTTGGGAAGAAATGACAATATTTATTATACTGGTTCTTCCAATCCATGAATGTAGTGGGTTGCTCCAATTAATTAGGCCTTCTTTAATTTCACCAGCATTTTATATTTTTCAGCATACAGATCCCATACATGGTTTGTTAGATTTATACCTAAAGATTTCATATTCTTTGGAGCAATTATAAGTGGCATTTAGTTTTTAATTTGTTTCCACAAGTTTGTTGTTAGCATATATAGAAGCTCTTTTAGTAGAACAAAGAGAAATGTGCTCTTTAATGAAGTAAACTTGTTCAGCATCAACCTGTTGGACTAATAACAAGCTATTTATCCTAACATTCAAGTACCTCATAATGTGCCTCTAAATTTCTTAATATTAGCCCAGTTCTTAATTGCTACACACCAATCTCTACTGCTATTAAAGGGTCTTCTTGTCCCTCACCTGAATACACCTTATTCATTCTCCCTCCATGTCTTTGTTCATACCATTTCCCCTCAGGAATAGTCCTCCCACTGAGCCCTTTTAACCCAAACTAAATCTTAATTCTCCTTCAAGGATGAGGTCAAAGCTCTTCAGAAGATGCCTTCCTTGACAGCCCCAGCCTACATTGCTCCTTTTTTCTGCTGGACTCTTTTAACCAATATTGTGTGCCCCTCAATCACTAATTTAGTTTTTAATTAGTTTTAATCTACATCTTGTTTCCCTTATTGGATGCTATATACTGGGGAGGCTCCCATAATAGCTATCATGGTACCACCTGCCTGGAAGGCACATAAAGGAGAGAGAAGTTTCAAGATGTGCAGTAAGTAAAGGGTATTCCATACATTCTTGCTGAATCTTTCATCTAGGCAAGATCTGTGCTCTTCACCTGTAGGACAAGGATTCTCTCTTTTCCAACTAAGCAGACTTGAGATGCAGATCATTTTAAACTACCGCTTCCAAAATGTTCTAAAAACAGCAGGTCTATAATCAGTAGATTTTTGGAGATTTACTTGCACATCACAGGTAGTCCCATGAAAGCTGCAGTAACATCTCCTGGCCACCAGAGGACGGGGAACAGGGGGAGAGATTGCTTCCTCCCAGCCCAAGTCTCAGAGGTCAAAGGCAGAGGCAGAACGTGGACTCTGCATCTGTGGCCTTCAGGCTTAATTTACTGCCCCAAGTGCTCAGCAGTCTCTCATCTCCAGATGAGCTCCTTTTCCTCCTCTGAAAGATGAGCTGGAGGTTCCCAGAGGCTTACCCCAATACTAACCTTAAGTGATTATCAGTAGGAACCAGTGCACTTTAGTTGCAGGATTTAAAGGCAGAAAAGGAGTACAGAGATGTTTTATCTTTCTAACCCACCGCAAACCTCTCAGTTCTTTGGCCAGTTAAAAAAAAAAAAAAAGTCCCCCAGGCAGTGTCCAAATGGACATTCCACAACAAAGATGCCTTTAGGGACCAATGTCCCAAATCCAGGGCATTGCAAAAGGAGTATTTTAGGAGCCAGATTATTCCTACACATAAATTCTGGCTCATGGAGCAGTCCACTCGCAGTAGGCTTTTCCGTCGTTAATCACATCTTTGTTATGTGATATCCACGTGAGTACTTCTCAGTAGAAGCAGCTTCATGCTCAAATGCTCAAAGAACACTAGAATAAAGCTCCGATTGTCCTATTCACTGATTCCAAGTCCTGGTTTGTCGCCACCTCAGGTCTCTAGTTTTCCAAAGAGTGTAATGCAATCTCAAAACAGAGCTATTTTGATTAATGCACATAGAAAATGCACGAAATGTGTAAAGTTAAAGCAACAGGGACTTGCACCTCTCAAGAGGCAGTGAACCTCTGGTCTGATTTAAAAATGATTCTGTACTGCCCGTTGTAGAAATCATTTTAGAAGAGAATTTCATGCTGTTCGTACTCATTAAATTTGTGAACGTAAATAAGTAAACATAAACAAAGTCAAATAATGAAAGGGACATTCATGTGGGGTCTCTCAACGACAAACACGTGTAGATCGCTGAATGCCTGACAGCACTACGGTGATTTTTCTCGAAGTACCTGTAACGTCCCTTTCACAAGGACGGCAGTGCCCTGCATTAGGGATTCATCAGACTTTTGAAGGAGTGATTGCAATTCTCTCAAATCATTGTTTGCGTTTCTTCACGCTGGTGAGGCAGCTGGAAACAGCGCAACCAGGAGGAAAGAGCTCCGCGTCTAGGGCGGGGCGGGGGGGGGCGGGGGGACACCCTTAAATACCTGTTGGGGCGCAGCCCCGGGCCCGGGGTCGCGGCCGGCGGGCGCGCGGGCGCGGAAGGAGGAGGCCGCGGGGCCGCCTCCTCGGGCAGCCCCGGCTCCTCCCAGCGGCGCCTGCGGAACCTGCCTGCGAGTCGCCGAACTCCGGAACGGAACGTGACCCGACCCCTCCCCGAGCGGCCGCAGCGAGGCGCGGAGCGGCGCGGCGGACCCGGGCGGCCGCGGGATGGGCGGGCGAGCGCGCGGCCCCGCCCGGCGCCCACCGCCCTGCCCTCGCCTGTCTCCTCCTTTCCCCGGGGCTCCGCTGAGTTCATTCACTGGGATTGGTTTCAAGTGACGCCATCTCTTTATTTTTAAACCAATGACCTCATCCGCGCTTGAAGTTTCCTGACCAGCGACTCTTTCTCTTTCCCCCCAACCCCCCACCCCACCCCCCCGCCTTTCCCCCTCTGTCTGTGTATCACTGTTTGGGGGGCTTTAACCAGTTTTTAAACGATTATTAGCACTTCTCCCTCCCCCCCTCCGCTTTCCCCACGCGGCCCCCCACCTTCACCTCCCCAAGTTCTTCACCCCTTTCAACATTGTTTTTTCAAGGCTGACTGGGGGGGGGGGTGGAAGAGAAAGAGTGAAGAAAAGTTGCAAACGTCTCCTCTCTTTCTAAGCTTCCCGCCCCCACCCACCCCTCAGAGAAGGAGAAGATAATATAGTGAAAAGAAGAGGAGGAGGAGAGCGCGACGGGACGGACGCGAGCTGGAGCGCAGCCGCCCTCCCGGCTCCGCGGCGGCGCCTCTCAAGCCGGGCAGGCGAGGGGGGCCCGAGGGGAGACGCCGTGACAACTTTCATTTCCCCCGGAGGGAGTCGGGAGGTCGGCGGCCCCAAAAGTAAGTGGCCTCCGGCCGGCCGCGCGGACCGTGCGGGCGGGAGGGTGCGGGGCTCGGGGCGCCCGCCCGCGCCGGCAGCATGGACGCTCCGCGGCGCGCCTGGACTCCGGGTGCCGGGCGCCGCGCTCTCGCCCCGCCGGCTCTGCCTTCCCGGGCGTCCGGGCCACCTTTCCGGGAGGCGGGGTGGGGGTGACCGCGGCGCGGAGCCGCACGAGCGTGGGGGGGGGGGAGGTATAGGCCTTGCTGGGGGCCGGGCCGAGCGGGAAGGGGGCGGGCGGCCGGGCGCGGGGTCTCGGTCGGTGCGCCCCCCGGCCGCGCCGCGGCAAGCGGGCCCGGCCGGCGGACCCCGCCGCGAGGAGCCACCGCCGCGGGACGCGGTACCTTCGCGGGCGAAGCTGCTCACTTGCAGGCGCGACTGTTACACAACACGCCTGCCAAGAGGGGCCCCGGCCTGACTGTTGCCATTATCCCAAATTCGCCTTTGGTGTGAGCAGCGAGGCCACCTGGGTGGTGACGGTGCTGCGTTCTTAGACCCAACCGACCAACCAAAAACTCCCGTTTTCATGCTGGGGCCCGAGTCACGGTGTTGGGGGGCCCAGCGCGTCCGTGACTTCTTTATTTACGCTGGCCGTAAAACCTGAGAAATAAAGAAGCCCAAGGGGACAGCCGAGAATCTGTTTATCATGTGTGGTATCGTGTAATAAAACACCAGGGAGGAGAATATTTATGCAGAATTGAAGCTTTCAGGTAATGGGTTAATTTCCTAAAACAAACAAAACCCCGGTGACTAACTTGAGAAAATATGAGTAGAACTGAAAATGAATGAATACTGCAAAATCCTAAAGGAGTTTATGAAACGCCAGCTGCAAAGATCAGGCCTTGGGTGTTTGAAATTGTTTGGAGAAAGCACACCTCTAACCAGCCCGTGATGAATAAAGTGGAGAGGAAAAACCTGTTGCATAAGCTCACTTGCCGTGGGGTTTGCTGTGCCGTCCCCTTACACCAAGGGGAAGTGAGTTAAGATGCAGGGTTTTTAAAACTCTCTGAAGTTTTTATTTACCCAGTGCTCTGGCTGCCACTTCTGCTTTAAAAAAATTATAAGTAAATACTCTGCTCTTACAAGTCAACCAAACCTATCAAACCTGTTTAGAAAATGACCAGGTATGTTTCTTTTCTTTCTTCCGGTGTGTGTGTGTGTGGTGTGTGTGTGAGAAATGTACCATCCGTGAAAGACCTTCTAACTACTATTTGGGGAACTTAGGCTGTCAGAAAAATGCCTCTTTATGCCACTTATTTCGTGGGGCTGATTCAGAGTGCACAGAGGTGACAACTCTTTCCTCAAAGGTTGTATACTATTTCAAACTCCATGAAAAAGATTTTTTTTAAAGGTAAGGTAAATTTTTAAAGGAAAAAAAGAATTCTTACCAGTTTAGTTACTTTTAATGATTTACTTTCCCTTGAGAATCCTGTCTATTGGTGGACACACAGCTTGGGAGGCCATAATTGAGACTTGTGGAGTTCTCTTATTTGGTGAAGGCAGAAAGCTGGAAAAGTGAATCGAAAAACTAGGAATTTGTGGCTTTGTATAGGTATTTTCATCAGAATATGACTAGGCACCGTGAAAATTTTTGGTCTTTGTTTTTTAAAAGTTGTAGAATTTACTGAGTCTGAGGACTGTATAGAAGGTTGCTGTTAAAAAAAAATTGGGGGGGCAGTTAACATTGAACATCTCATATAAAAACTTGGGCCAAATTCACCAGCCCAAAATTTGGTTTTTGGATAAAATAATGCATACTTATCAAAGTTCCACATGGAAAATTAAAAATGGTTTATTAATTCTGCTGGTAATATGGCAAATAGTGTATGAAGAAAAGTGAGTTCAAGCACTGTAGCCCTACATTCATATGTAAAATAATTGAATAGCTATAAAGTAAAAATAGTCCTGTCAAATTGAGGATTAGGGGTCTCTCTGGCCAAAAACTTAATGGCAGTAACTGAAAAGGGGGCAAAAGAGAAGATCCTGTTAACCCAGTTCTTTTCCTTTTTCTTACACATTTTAAAACTTATTTGTAGAAGCGAAGCTGAGATCAGGTCTGTGATGGGTGCGGAGTTTAGTCTGGGGCCAGGAGAAGGGCCGGGGTTGATGCTATTTTCTATAAATGCTTTTATCGGGAATTTGATTCCACAGAGGTTTTGGTCTATGAGATTATATACTGATGAAGCTGATTTACATAGCTGTCCAATATTAATGTTTTCCTATTTTCAACCAATCACAATATCCTACTAAATATATTTTGCTAGAATTACCGGTGTGATTTCCCCCAGACTTTTCCTGGATTATCTAAAAAAGTGGGATTTTCTATCCTGTGTTACTTGGACTAAAAATTTCACTGAATGTTTAGTTGTTTTTAAAATGCTTTGCATTTTCAAGCAAATGCTATTTTAAGTTGAAGTAAATTAATATAGAGTAAGTTGATTTGGATCAGAATTCTAAGAAAAGGGAGGAAAGAAATCAGGGGAAACAGAAACCAGATTTTATGACAGACTTCAACAGATTGAAAAAACTAGTTAAAAGACTTCATAGGAAAAACCACAATTGATGCTTGATTGGCTTTTTAAAAATTGCATCAAAATCGAAAACCAAGACAGATATCTACCATTATAAAAGAAAATATTACTAATGTTGGCCTAAGCAAAAGCATAATTAAGAAAGTAAGTCTTGCCCAAAGCCACATGATATATTTCAAAGCCAGATGTCAATTTTTTTAAATTTTCTTGTGGATAATCTCATATTTTTGTGTATTTCATTAGCCCATGATCAAGGGTTGGCTATGTGAAGGGATGAGGTTCATAAAGGTTGGCTGGATTTAAAGAAGTAAGCTCAGGCTTTAAGAATAGGCCATTCTCCTACACTGAGAAAGAGTTTGAAATTTAATCAAATAAATACAGAAGTGTCTCAAAAGGAAGGATCTAAGGCAGATTATTAAGGACAGGTACAAAGAAATAAAAGCTTGCCAGGGGTATGATCAATAAAGAAGGAAATGGGATATATCTTGGCATGAAAGAAAAAAGGGATAAAGGGAAAAAATACTCTTCAATACTTTAGCAACAAGAAGGGGATAATGAAACTTCACCTCCTCGAATGGGATTAGATACCTCATTATAGGTATCATCAAAAAGTCACGAGATTTTTCATGACATAAAAAATTTAATCTTGGGAGAAGGGATGGATAAAGTAAATTATGAGCATAAGTTATATGAGAATGTAGAACTTGAAATTGCCAAATATAGAGACCCACTGTAATTTCAACTGAGAAAGGGAGGGATAGGTTTAAAAAGTTGGAACTATTGACTTGATTTCTAGATTAACTACGGATATAAATCAAGCAAAACATTTATTAATGATATGCTGTTTATATATACTGAAGTGGATACCAAAAGCTGGAGACATGGATCCATGCTCTTAATAAGGAGAGGAGGATTATAAGAATTTTAAGCAAAGTATGTACATTTGTAAAGATAAACAATTTTCAGACAGCTGGGAAGTGCCAAATTCATGGTATAAGGGAGAAAGAGATTGGAGCATTCGGGGAGGTAATGGGGAGGTAATCTTCATAGAGATAACAGAATTTGACCTTGGCCTTAAAGAATGGTTAACATGTGTATGGAGGAAAGGAAATGGGGGAGGTCATTCATCCATCTCTTCATTCAGCAAATTTATTTGGAGCCTTTACTGTGTGTTAGACACTGTTCTAGGAACTGGGCATACAGTGGAAAATAAGATAAAGTTTTTGTCCTTATGGGCCCTATATTCTAGTGGGAGAAGATGGAGGGATAGTAAACAAGTAAACACTACATGGAAAACCTGATGACAAATTGTGATGTCTAATGAAGATAATGGGCAGGGTCAAGGAAATTACAGAGGGCTAGTTATGGTCCCACTTAACTCTATTTTGCATATAATATTCTGATGAATGTAAATGATGCAACTGTGTATTTATTTATTTTTAAGATTTTATTAGAGGGAGAGTGAGAGGGAGAAGCAGACTCCCCACCAAGCAGAGAGCCCGATGTGGGGCTCGATCCTCTTGGGATCATGACCTGAGCTGAAGGCAGACGCCTAACTGACTGAGCCACCCAGGTGCCCCTATACTGTTTTTCTACAAATAGTAGAAACTTGAAGCAAAATGTCAGTTCCGAAATGGGGAAGTCTAGACTCGCTATAGTTATGTGACCACCAGGTTTTGTTATTGTTGAGATGTTCTTCATCGTGTCAACTAAAATTTTTTTAGTAACTATTACATGTTTTTAGACACATTTATAAAGTACTTCTCAAGCGTTCTGTAAGAAATATGTTCCCTCCTCTTGTCTGCACTTCTAAATTAAAAAAAAAAAATCTATAGGTGAAATTGAGGTAAAGGATTCTAAAAAGGTTTTATATTAATTGTATATTACATGTGCTTCTACAGTACATTCTGACGTACTTGGGCTAAGCCTATGGAAGAGAAAACAATTTTCAGAGAAGGTGGGAAATTCTTTAGCATTCCCTTGGTTTCCTTCTAAACTAAATATTCAGGGAAGAATTGTAGATATAAACACTAGGGGTCTGTGGTGTGTGTGAGAAGGACGATAGAACTCAGATTTGTTTTAGTGACTGCATGAGGAGTGGGGCAGACTGCAGTTTACAGAAAAAAGATGCACTATAAATTGTAATGGTAAATGGCAAGGTCATTAATATTAAATAATTTCCATTCTTCCCCTTAAAATCAATGGGGAAAGACATGTAGAGAGGTATATGCTGCTTATTGTTTGCATTGTGTAAATTAAAAAAAAAATACCACTCATATCCTAGGTGGTGCCTAGTAGAGTTGTCTTTTGATAAATATTTGCTGAATAAATTGAATAAATTCTCACAACTGTTACTTTTGACCATGGTTCCATTAAGTCTCTAGCTTAGAGCATTGTTTTTTGAGCTTTGAGATGAAACCTGCAGGGGGTTGCCTTATAGCCTTGGGCACCTGACTTGTTTGGGCAGTGTTGCTCACTCTGAGAACCTGGACCCTGACCTCACCTCCAGCTTGTGGCTGGCCTGACCTCATCTTTTCCAAAGAGGTGGGTGGTTGTCTCCTATCAGCTTTTATCTTCCTGAGTAGCTGAGCTATGTCCTCTTCTGGTCACCTCTCAGGACACTGAAGTATTGCCAGTCTGGCTTATTTTATAGTGGGTTTCTCTTGTTATTTTTGTTGTTTGGTTGGGAGAGAAACACATTCCTCAGGAAGATAGTTGTTGACTTTGCTTTGTAAACTGTACATGGTCTATAAAACATGGTATTATTTCCTTTTTCTTCCTAGCTTTAGCTAAAAATCTTGTGTTCACTTGAAAATGAACTGGTAAATGATTTTTTGATGATATGAAGCAACTAAAAACTAACAAGACTTCTTTTTTTTTTTTTTTTTTGGAGACCATCAGGAAACGTGGAGTGTGTATTAGATGATATATAAGAATTATAGCCATTAAGTTTTTATCCATGTTAATGGTATTGTGGTTATGTTAAAAATTTTTCATCTGTTAAAGAGGCCTATGGAAGTATTTATAGGCAAAATGAAATGATGTCTAATATGTTTTTAAAAAACTTTAGGATAGGCACAAACATACACCAATGGGAAGTAAATAAAACAATATTGGCAAAGTTTTGATAATTGTTGAAGCTGGGTGATGGTTACATTGGGGTTTGTTATTATTGTCTGTATTTTTATCTGTATTTGGAAATACCCATAATAATTAAAATATACATTGCCAATTATAACCTTAGAGGAAGAAATTTAATACAGGAAAATTATGTGGTTGGACATTTGAGCTAACTAATCAAAAATCTCCCCTTCACATTTTCTGTAAGTTCTGCTTTTAGTAATGGATTTTTAAAAATAAGGAGAATTTTGGTCATTAGAAGTATTTAAAACTCTTAACTTAGAGACTTTGTAATAATAACATACTTGTAGTTTATAAATTGCTTTGATATATTTTTTCTTTTATCCTCAGAACAAGATATGAGTTATCCATCTTACAGATGAGGAAACTAAGACCTTAGAGAGACTAAGTAATTTATACAGATCCCAAAGCAAGTAAGAAGTGGTGCTGGACTTGGAGGCGAGATCTTCTGATTCATTTTCAGGTGCTTATTTTCTTATATACACATTCTTAAAAGTATTCTTTTTAGGTGTTATAAGCCACTGATTTTCAAACATTTTGGTGTCATGACACCTTGTATTCCTCAAAATTATTGAGGACCCCGAAGATCTTTTATGTGGAATATATCTGTCAATATTCAACATATTAGAAATGGAAACCGAGAAATGTTTAAATGCTTATTCATTTAAAAATAAACTTATTAAAGATTAATAATATAGATAACATAGTATCATGAAAAAGATAGTCCAAAGCAAAAAATACAGTGAGAAGTGTGACATTTGCATTTTGCCACTTTCTTTACTGTGTTGCTTAATAGAAAACAGTTGGATTTTCATAACTGCTTTTATATTTCAATCTGTTGTGATAGTTTGGTTTGAATTATATGGGGAAAGCCCTCTGTACACAGATACATAGTTGAAAAAGGGTGGACTGTTTTAATAGCTTTTGTAATTGTGAATATCCTTTGTCACATCAAAACTCAACAAGTGGTAGATCCTTAAAAGTTAGTTGCAGTGTTGAATCTGAAACCATACCAGTGATTTTTTTTATATTCCATAACATTAAAATTCTTTTGGTCCGTCTTGAACTTTGAATGGATCTTTGACCTGTATGTGATTTTGTAACATCATGCATTGGTCACTTGAAAAATAATGGTTTACTGAGTTATACAGATCTTTCAAATATTGACACATTTGATTACACAATATTTAACAAATCACATTCATTAATATGACCATCATTCTCATCAAAAAAGCCTTTGGGAATTGGGAAGTGGTCAAGATTTTGCTGTTGAGTTCAAGTTTTACAAAATTCTAATTTTTTTTTGAAAGCTCAAATTTTATCATCGGCAACAGATATTGTCAGTTTTTTTCCTTGAAATGTCAGGCTCACTTTATTCACTTTAGAGAAGATGTCTGCCAAATACCTCAGTCTGAATAACTGTCTGTTGTCTGCCAGTCATTCTTTTAAGCAAAAATGGTATTCTATGAAAATGTACAGTTTAGCTCACAACTGCAACAATTGTATAAATCCTTTTCCTTAAGACTGCCATTGTATTAAATATGCAGAAGTGTTTTTTGTGTACCTCCGTTTCATCACACAGAATATTAAAAAGACCAAGTTCTCAAGAGTGAGATGCAATGAAATTAATAGCTTAATGTTTTTATCAGGGACATTGTGAAGTGAAACTGGCTTTTTTTTTTTTTAAATGATTGATACAGTGAAGAATATAATTATTACTAGTACAGTTTTACACTTCTGCCTTGATTCATGCTAAAGCACCAGAAGTTTTGCCCATCTTTTGTACCCTCAGAGCAGATATCTACATAGTTGTTTCGGGATAAATCATGAGACTCAAAAAAGTTAATACTTTGAGTAATTCAATAGCATTCTTATTTGTTGCAACCATTCACATAAAAGAAGACCTTCTTCGATTAGTTGGCATGGATACTGGAATAGTGAAAACAAAACAGTGAGTCCACCCATGTCTACGGATCTGTCCACTTATAAAGCATAAGTACAGTCCTTAAGGCGAGATATTAACTTCTAACTCATGTTTGCAACTAAATCTTTAATTTGATGAGATCTTGCATCATTTTTAAGTGGCACTGCTATGATTCCTTTTACTGACTTTTCATCCAGCAGACATTCGGCAATGTTAACCATACCATGCTTCATTAGTTTCTCAGCTATTGTGTGCACTGTTCCAACCAGTGCAATCTGGTTATTTACCCTGTATAATGCTTCAGTGTCTTGTTTATTTCTGATATGTAAAGTCTTTTGCTTTTTTTTTTTTAAAGATTTTATTTATTTATTTGCCAGAGAGAGAGAGAGAGAGGTAGAGTACAAGCAGGGGGAGTGGCAGGCAGAGGGAGAAGCAGGCTCCTTGCTAAGCAAGGAGCCCGAGGTGGGACTCAATCCCAGGACCCTGAGATCATAATCTGAGCCGAAGGCAGATGCTTAACCATCTGAGCCACCCAGGCGCCCCAAGTCTTTTGCTTTTAAAGAGCTCATCTTGTCAGTGTTTAAAACATTCCATTTCTCTTCCTTTAAGCACTAAATGAATTCATTGGATGATAATGAAGTTATGGAGATTATAGCAGATATTACCAAAGATTGCTATTGCTAGGAAGATGAAAGTACTGAGAATACACTCAACTCATTTCTGAAAATGTATATATTTATGCCTTAAACTTACTACCTTAGAAAATTCTAGAAAACACAAGAATATATGAGCATATGTTCCACTAGTTGTCAGCATGATACATTATCACCACATACCATGTATCCTCTGGATTTGCTGTTGTAACACTCACGAGAGAGTGAGAGCAAAAAAGGCAGATAACCTCTTTGTATTACCAAAAACAGTTTTGCCAGCGTGGATCCCCTGAAAGGGTCTCAGGGACCTCCCACCCGGGGTCTCTGGATCAAACTTGGACAATACTGATATAAACTACCACTGTGTCCTAACATATTTTTAGAAAAGTCTGACATAGACATCTATATAAATTAAGTAATGTTCCCATCTTAACTGATTAATTTATGAGGAAGAAGGGAATATGCCAGTGTGTGGGATGAGCCATGCGACCCAGAGACCATAATGGGTGGAAGGTCATATAATACCAGAAAGTGGTTGGATAAAGGCTGGACAGAAGGGAGGAGTCGGTAAAAGCACTCTGTAACTGAACAAAAAATGAGCATTTGTTCTCCCTGTTTTTTTCTTTTTAAACTAGAAAAGCATGGAGCCCCATATATGCACATACGTAGATATCTGTTCATACTCATTTATATCTGTGCTCAAAAATAGGAGTACCTGCTCATTTTCTTCTTGAATGGCAACAGAAGAGATGGTTTCATAATTGAGAGGAGAATCGGTGCTGATGGCAGTGGTTTGTTCCTTCCAACCAGGGAGGCTGTTGACTTTTTTTTTTCTCCTAAGGAAGCTGAGGGATGACAGAAGACAAATGAGGTTAGAAAGAAGAAATTATGAAAGGAGAGTGAGTGGTGTAGACATTGGTGATCATGGGAACAGCTGCAGGCAGGACTGGGCTGTGGACAGAGTGGAGAGATAAGCACTGGAGGGTAGAGAGGGCTGGGGGGTGAAGCGGGTTCTCCCGTGTCCTGGGCGCAGGGACGATGGGGCCTGGGGAGGTGCAGAGCTGGGTGCAGCCAGAGTCATGGAGATAAACATATATTTGAAAGATTTCCATCAAAATATGGTTAAAATAACTATTTAAATCAATGCACTGGATAGTCTGACTTCTAATGTCTTACCAACATTTAAGTTTTATTATTATAGCCCATATATATTCCATTATAGTAGAAAATAACAATGCCGTGAGTTTGGTGTAGTGCTTGTAAGTCTCTAAGCTTTGGTTGTGAGCATCAGTATATGAAAATATTGGCTGGGCCAGGTTTGGGACTGCAGATTCAAGAGTGAAATTGTAATGCTTTATGTTTTACTAACCGGAGACAGAAGAGTTTAGTTCCAATAGATACCATTTATCAGTTTGTTTTATATGTGGTACTTATTTCCAAAAAGGATTTGAGATGGCAGAAGTCAGTAATGAAGAACAAACATGATTCTAAATCATGTTTTTTTCCCTTATGTTGTCCCTATTGATGATATTTTAATAGAGTCATGTAGTTGAGGTACTGTAGATTGATCTCTGTTACCTATTCAGGAGAAATATCATCCTGTCACATCTTAGTTGCATGTAGTGTAAGCAGAATATATTGCAATGGGAGTGAGATTGGGCAGGATAGCATGCTAGAGAAAAATTTTAGAACTGGGGCACCTGGGTGGCTTGGTTAGTTGCGCCTCTGCCTTCGGCCCAGGCCCAGGTCGTGATCCCGGGTTCCTGGGATGGAGCCCTGCGTTGGGCTCCCTTAAGGGAGCCTGCTTCTCTCTCTCCCTCTGCTTCTCCCCCTGCTTGTGCATGCTCTCTCTCTATCAAATAAATAAAATCTAAAAAAAAAAAAATTCAGAACTGCTTTCAGCTGTAGTTAATAGAAATCCACTAGCAGAGGTTCACACCATAAGCTGTTTGTTATTATGCAGTTCATGCAGTTCAGAGGTAGGTGGTCTGTCGGTTTAGTTGCTCAGCAGTGTCCTCAAGGCCCCTGGTTCGCTGTGGTCTTTGACTTTGCCACTTCTTCCGTGTTCATTTACTGCTGCCAGGTCACAAAATGGCTGCCTCAGCTCTAGGCATCACATTCCTTTCTGAGGTAAGAAGGAGGAAGGGGACCAAGCAAGCAGTCCCTCCTCCTGTGCTTGCCTAACAGAGAACAAAATCTTTTCCAGAAGCATCCATCCCACTTTCTCTTAAGTCTCATTTGCTTGAACTGTATTACAAGACTGCCCCCAGTCACAGGAGAGACTGGGGAAATGTTTATGGCTGAGGGGAGTGGGATTATCATTTCCTAGGGTTCGGCACACTGAGTGCAGCCCAGGAGAAATTGGGATTCCGTTAGCATGTCTGTTGGGTAGCTGTGTTTCTGTCACAAATACACAGAAAGGAAAGCCCAAAGACGGTTAGGTAATGTGCTAAAACACTTCCCTTTAGTCTAGAGGCTGTTTTAAATCTTCCTCCTCAAATTAAGGCCATACCCATTTTCTTTCTGATTTTAGTGGAAGGTTATACAGACCTATATCCTAATTAGTTGTAGAGCTAATTTAAAGACTAGTCTCCGTCTTCTCAAGTGTGAAATGAGAATATTGTATTAAGATCATCTCAGATGGAATCTCCAGTTCTAAAATTCTTGTCTCTCGGGGCGCCTGGGTGGCTCCGTCGTTAAGCATCTGCCTTCGGCTCAGGTCATGATCTCAGGGTCCTGGGATCGAGCCTTGCATCAGGCTCCCTGCTCGGCGGGAAGCCTGCTTCTCCCTCTCCCATTCCCCCTGCTTGTGTTCCCTCTTTCCCTGTGTCTCTCTCTGTCAAATAAATAAATAAAATCTTTTAAAAAAAAAATAAAATAAAATTCATGTCTCTCCCTTTTCCCCCCATCTTGACCACTTCACACTTACTACCTTTTTTATCAAAAAAGTGGACAGGATTAGAGAGAAGAGAAGAAAAATGTGTGGTGTTTCCTAGTCAAATTGCTAGCTGGGTGGTATCTTTAATAAAGATCTTGATGGTATAGAAGGTTAAAGCTAAAATGAGGTTTTGACTTTTGGGCAGTTACTTATATTCTGCCCCAAATTTCCACTGAAAATGGAAAACCAAATACATTTTTATTTTTATAGAGGGACATGTATATACATGTGTGTAGTCTATAATCAAAACACCCTCAGTACAATGTTCTGAGAAAATGGAAGTTGTCCTACCAGGAGGCTTAATTTGAAACACTATGGTTAAAAA
Source organism: Mirounga leonina (assembly GCF_011800145.1). NCBI lineage: Eukaryota > Metazoa > Chordata > Mammalia > Carnivora > Phocidae > Mirounga > Mirounga leonina. The sequence continues at coordinate 20,433,156 of NW_023270504.1, forward strand.
CCTGATAGAACATCCCCTTTTGCCTGTTGGGCATTTATTCTTGCTTGTTAATACTGTTTGCACCGCATATTTGTCTTAGATAAAATTAAAGGACAACTAAAGGAAAGCGGTTCCCTTCATGCATTGTGGCAACTAAATTTTACTTGAATGAGGCAGAACCTTCGAGGTTTCAAATGCCTTTAAATGGGATTCTACTTGTGTTTCAGCAAGACCAGTGATTTGCTTCCTCGTATAAAATCCTGTCAAGATTATATAAATTTGGACATACAGTGAGTTAAGAATCATATTCCCAACTCTAGCAAATTGCAGAGCAATTACACTACTTATAAAAGAGGCTGTTAAAATGTTAACCTAAAAAGTTTTCATCTTCTATCCAACAAAAATCTTATAGAATGAACCTGCTGCATTTCATTTTATTTGTGGTTTATCAGTATTGGGAGACCCTAGAGATTAACATTGTTAACTGTGGCATTTAAGTGACTAAAAGGCACCTGCGCTTTGGGGTGTATTTTTAAGAATAAAATGCGTGTATGTATACAAATTTAACAGCTGCTTTAAACAGCTTAAGGGTAGCTTAGGGGCATCTAATTTCATTACCACAAAATATCCAAATATCAGAAATTTTCTTCTCCTCAAACCCTCTTAAGTATGTAATTAAAGCAATTGTTTTCATTTTTCCTTATGTGAGTGACTAAGAGCCTTGTTAATGTAAATATTGAGGAGGCTTGATTTTATAACCAACAATAAAAATCATGTACAGCGGAAAACCCCTTCTTCTCTTGTCTACAGTCCAACTGAAAGACAAACTCAGGCGTTTTTTTCTGGCAGATGAATGACCCGTGTTGAAGGATCTTAGATGCTGTCAGTGGCTATCTCATTATAGAATGTAATTAATGATGTTGGTTTAAAGAGATACAGTATTTTTGTGGGGGTGGGGAAATTTCCAAGTACAAATGTTAGGCAGTGTGGTATTCACTTGCCAGGAAAGTAGATTTATACAAGTTTTTAGTAAAAGTTATTGTGAAATCATTGGAGATTTTTATTATGGAAATGACCATTCATTCATTAAAATAAGCACTTTGGCTTCTGAGTCTGGTAGGCTTATTTTTTTGGACAAAAGATCCATTCTTTTTGCCAGTGGTCCTCAATATGTCATTGTTATCAGTATGAACAAGTATTTACTGAGTGACTTGTAAGAGTGAGGTATTAGAAGGGACGCAAGGAAGTATAGCATGTACTCGGTCATCAAGGAGTTTACACTTGGCACCATCTCTTTATTTTCCACTCTTCATGATTTAAACAAATCAGCATAAAAGACTCCTTATTCTTCTCCCTGGGCGTTCTTCAACTGGGGGTCCAGCGCACTAGTCTCCACTTTCCTAGGCTGGGGGATAAAGTCACAGTTAGAAGGGGAGGCGAGTCCGCTTGAGGTCCTCAAGTGGCCGTTTCTCCTTCCCTCCTGTGACTGCAGACCTACCCCACTTGCTCAGAGAGCAGTGTGATAGCTGGCTGCTTCTGTAGGTTAGTTGGGGAGAAGGAAGACAGTGTCCTGGGGCACTTCTTGGCTCCTTTAAAAAAGCGAGAGATCTATTGTTTTTTCTTTTTCTTTTTTCTTATTGTGGTAAAAACAACATAAAATTTGCCATCTTAACTAGTAGTGTTAAGTATGTTCACTTTGTTGTAAAGCCTATTTTTAGAACCTTTTCGTCTTGCAAATCTGAAACTCTTCACTCATTAACCAGCAAATCCCCGCTTCTCCCTGCCCTCAGCCCCTGGTAATCATTCTGCATTCTGTTTCTATGATGTCGACTATTTTAGATACTTCATGTAAGTGGAATCATATAGTGTTTGTCTTTTTGTGACTTATTTTGCTTAGCACAATGTCTTCGCGGTTCACCCATGTTGTGGCATGTGACAGGATTTCCTTCCTTTTGAAAGTTGATTAATATTGTATTACCATTTTATGTATAATCACACTTTGTTTATTCATCTGTTGATAGACATTTGAGTTGCTTTTAGTCCTTATGAATAATGCTGCTATGAACATGGGTGTACAGATATCTCTTAGAGACCCTGCTTTCAGTTCCATTAGATGTATATCCAGAAGTTGATAGCTGTATCATTTGGTAGTTCTATTTTTAATTTTTTGAGGAGCTACCATGTTGTTTTGCATAATGGTTGCACCATTTTATAATCCCACCAAGAGTGCACAAGGTTCTGAGCATCTTCTATATACTTGTTGGCCATTTGTATATCCTCTCTGGAGAAATGTTTAAGTGGGTTATTTGTTTTTTTTTGGTAAGGTGCCATTTTGTTTTTAAAATATGGATTGGCAACTTAGAACTACTCACAGATCAGGTGTGATAACGCAGAGATACAAAAATGGAATGAGTGGAGTATAGGAACTGCAAAGTAGCCTTACCCATCTCTAGCTATTAACAGTACAGCTTGCTTAGTTGAGGGCTTTGTATTCCAAAGAGAATTTGAGGCCTCAGATTCATTCTCCTACTCTTCCTCTTCTTCCTCATTACCTATGAAACCATGGGGATAGACAAGATGATAACTGAGGTGTTAAAAATCTTAGTTTTGAGAGTATTGCCTTTTACCACCTGACCTCGAGCTGCCAACATTTCCTTTGATCCTCAGTAATACTGACCCCTAGAGAGAGAAATCTTTGTTGATGGCTAATAAGAAGCACTCCACAAAAGCTTTGTCAGATCTTTGGTTTTTTACTTTTACAAATTTTACTCCTTTTGCTCTGGTGGTATGACCCTCAAATCTTGAGCCTGATTACTTCTTTTACTACTACTCTACGCAAGTCCCTCAGTGGGTATGTTGTACTTTGCCCTAGAGATATACGGCAGGTGTTGTTTTTTAAAAACCTACTCACATGTTCAAAGTTCATCGGACAGCATATTTGTTGTCTTAAATTCACAGAGCAAACAGAACACCCAGTCCAAACTCAGTGAATTTTTATTTCTGTAAAACCAGTTATATTTTTGAGTTAAATGCCAGCTTTAAAGAAGTGTTACCCAACAGATTTGTTTATTCTTTGTGGCTTTCATAGTGATAGTGTGGTAGGAATTAAAAGAAGTAATTTGATTGTGGTGGTTGAGGTTGAAGGATACTGTGGACTGTGCTATAATACGCTTAGAATTACTTGTAGATTTCAGGTACTTGATATTTTAAATTTTTTTGCATCTTATGGATACTCTTTGGCAGATGACCAGTCTTCAGGGATCTCATCTTAGTTATATCACCATATCACCCTGTGGTGCTCTGACTTAAAATGCTCTAATGCTACTGGCATTATCTTACGAGGTAAGAAGAGCAACAAGTAAAGTCCAGTAAACCAAAAACGAATGGGTGAGGAATGTGCATGGTGGCCCAGAAAGAGGGAGGAGTTCATAGTGCTTGCAGTAGAACTCAAGATAACCGGTCCAGTATTGCCTTTGTGCTTGGCTATCCATGACCTCTGCATTGCTTTCTGGTATGTTGTCAGGTCCCAGTGGAACATTACCAATCTCCTCTTTTGCCAAGGTACTGAATAAAGCTGAGTGTGTGAACAGGGGAGGTAATGCAGAAGACTAAGGTAACTTCAGAGAGCTACTGTGTGGGAAGCTGCCAAAATGTATAGAGCCACCCTCGGTCATTCTTAACCTAGATTATATAGAACTCAAGAATTGAAAATGCATTTGATAACATTATGACAATTTCATTGCAAAAGATTATTTAGGCCCTATGGGGCTTCTCATCACCCATCTCTCTGATTATGGTTGGTCATTTAGTTGTGAAAAAACACGACCCCCAGAGAACAGGTAAAGTGAGAATATAAAACTAACTTATGGTTGGTAATTAGTAGGCCAGAATTCATTAATGTCCTCATTATCAAAAGTGTAAGATTTCCCCACCAAATGATAGCATTTCATAAATTTATAATATATACAGCTATCAGATGTTTTCATTATTTATCCATTTATGTTGCATGGGAAATACATTTTTTAGTATAATTTCATTTCTGGTTTCTAAACATACACAGTGTTACTCGTTAACAACATTAACATCATTTGTAATAGAAGTTCTCTTCCCTTTCGGATGCTTCAGAATCCACATTTTAAACATTCGAGTGGTACTATGGCTCTAAGACTGATTTGGTCACCATTTCTCTGATCTGTTTTGTATTTGGTGGGGAAAGATTTGCTAGGAAATGTGACTGAAGCAATCCTACAGTTTTGGCTAGATAGTAGCTTTTAGAATAGCATTAGACTTCATTGTCCAGGTACCTTTTTATCAGAGTAACTTAAAATTCAGTCATAATTTGTGTGATAATAAGTAAGCTTTTTCTAATTAAATAGGGAATATACATTTTGATAGTATTCAGAAATCAATATAATTCACCACATTACCTGTAAAAATAGAGAAATCATATGACTATCTCAATATATTCAGGAGAAGCATTTGTTAAAACACAATATCTGTTCATGATACAAAGCTCTTAACAAACAAAAATAGAGACTTCCTAAATATGATACCAAGTTCTGGTAAGGATAGAGAGCAAACGGCATTTTCTTTCTTTCTTTTTTTTTTTTTTTTTAAAGATTTTATTTATTTATTTGAGAGAGAGAGAATGAGAGAGAGCATGAGAGAGAGGAGGGTCAGAGGGAGAAGCAGACTCCTTGCTGAGCAGGAAGCCCGATGCGGGACTCGATCCTGGGACTCCAGGATCATGACCTGAGCCGAAGGCAGTCGCTTAACCAACTGAGCCACCCAGGTGCCCCACAAACGGAATTTTCATGTGTTTCTGGTCGAGTGCAAAATGGTACAATTGCTTTGGAAAACAGTTGGCAGTGTCTTATAAAGATAAGTGTACACTTCTCATATGACTCATCAGCCCTACTCTTAGGTATTTACTTAAAAATGCAAAGTTATGTTCCCTCAAAAACCTGTATTCAAATGGTCATGCAGCTTTATGTGTAATCACCAATAACTAGAAAGAACCCAAATTTCCTACAACTGGTGAATGAATATACTAAGTGTGGTACACCCCTACAAACTATTGATGTATGCCACAACATAGATAAGTCTTAAAAGCATTATAGTGAGTGAAAGAAGCCACTCTCAAAAAGTTACACACTGTGTGATTCAATTTAAGTCATATTCTAGAAGGGCAAAACTGTAGGTATGGAGAACAGGTGAGTGGTTGCGGGCTTTCAGGGTGGGGGAAGGTGTTGATTACAAAGGAGTGGCATGAGGGAATTTTTGGGGGTGATGGAACTGTTCTGTATCGTGGTCATAGGGATGGTTACATTTGGTCAAGACTCCTAGAACTGTACACCAGAAAATACGAATTTTACTTCATGTAGATTAAAAATACTTTGTTAAAGGTAAGTTCAGTAATATTCCTAGATACGACGTCTGTATACAAAGTATGTATTTATGTATAACAGTAATAACCAGAAGATGAAGTTTTGAGAAAGATGATATTTATAATATCACCAAAAAATTCAAATACCTAGGACTAAATAAATCTAATGAAAGATGTCCAAAATCATTACACAAGCTGATTCTAAAATTTATATAGAAACACAAACAGCAAAACAGCAATTATAACTGTAGTTATAATATGTAGTATTATATTAAAGCTTTTCTTATTCATCATACCTCCGATCCAGTAAATCCACGCTTAAGTGTATACCCAGAAGAAATGTGTACTTTTGTTCACCAAAAGTCACAGCAATGTTCATAGTACCGTTTATAATAACTCCAAACTGGAAACAGCCTAGATGGCCTGTCAGTAGAAGAATGGATAGGTACACTGTCATATATTCAGTGAAATACTGTATAGCAGTGAACAGGAGAAGCTATTGCTATTTACAACAACATGGGCTCAAATATAGTGTTGAACAAAAGAGTTTAGACAGGCAAAAACAGGCAAAACGAACCTGGTGTAAGAAGTTGGGATAGCAGTGACGTTTATAGGGAAGGAGATTAATTGATGGGATAGTATATGAAGCCAGCTTCTGGAGTCTTCTATTCCTTGATCAGGATGGTAGCTACAGGGGCACCTGGGTGGCTCAGTTGTTAGGCGTCTGCCTTTGACTCAGGGTCCTGGGATCGAGCCCCGCACGGGGCTCCCTGCTCGGCGGGAAGCCTGCTTCTCCCTCTCCCCCTCCCCCTGCTTGTGTTCCCTCTCTCGCTGTGTCTCTCTCTGTCAAAAAAAAAAAAAAAAAAAAAAAAAAAGATGGTAGTTACATGAATATGCTAACTTTGTTAAGAGTTCTTTGGTTGTACATTCGTACTTGTATGCTTTCTAGTATACATGTTGTATTTGAATTTTAAAAAGTTTATTAAGAGAGATTTTGAGTTAACTAGGAGAGAATGGCATCCAGATTGTGTTAGTTTTAGGAAACTTTACATTATCAGTGTTGTAGGAGAGAAAATTATTCCTATCTACAAATAAATAACTAGCTTCATAAATACATAGAGAACAGTTTTAAATTATTTCCTGACTAAATCAACACATGCCTGAGCTGCTTAGGTTTTAATTGCTTCTGTTGCTAGGGAGAACCCCGTTCTTCCTATATCCCTATTGTTTTGTTGTTTTTTGTTTCACAAAATAATATGTTTTTGAAATAAGTCACAGAGATGAAAAGTACAGCATAGGGAATAGAGTCAATAATATTTTAATAACATTGTATGGTGAAAGATGGTGACTACACTTATTGTGGCCAGCACTGAGTAATATACAGACTTGTCAAATCATTATGTTGTACACTTGAAACTAATATAACCTTGTGTGTCAACTATACTTCAATAAAAAAAGAACTTAAAAAAATATATTTGTGGAAACCATTCTACATCAGTACATATAGACATCTTTTTAGACAGCCATAAGGAATAATACTACATTGATATAAAGATATATTTAACCCATTTATTTACTGACATTGAGATTGTTTCTGACTTTTTACAATTATAAACATGTTTTTCAGTGAACAGTATTTCACATATAATGTACTTGGGCAAATATTTATATGGGACAAATTATTGGAAGTAGAGTTTTTGTATCTTAGAGTATGTATATTTTTTGTATATTTTAAACTGTTTGGAAATAATTTTAAACGTACAGAAAAGAAAAAATCAACATTTACTATTAACAGTTTGCTCCCTTTTCTTTATCATCTGCTCTCTCTTCATGTATATACCTGATCTATTTTTTCCACTTGAGAATAAGTTAGACACATCACGGCCCTTTATCCCCAACCACTTCAGTGGGTCTCCAAAGAACAAGGATGTTCTACCCATAGTAGAGCTGTTAACTGCAGTAAACCTAACATTGACTTAATACCTTACCCTTTCTATCACTTGTATTCCAGTCTTGTCAGTTGATCCAATAAGAGATTCATAGCATTTTTTCCCTCTAGTCCAGGATCCAGTTGAAGATCAGACACTGCATTTACTTGTCATGTATCTTTTTAATTTTCTTTTATTTGGTGTAGTTCCTTGGCCTTTGTCTTTTTTTTTTAAATAACTTTATTGGGATATCATTTACATACCGTACAATTTACCCTTTAAAAAAATTGAGATCTAATTCACAACTATAAAATTCATTTTTTTCAAGTAAAAAAAAAAAAATCAGTGTTTTTTGGTATGCCCATGGAACCATGCAAGCATCACAACTGTCTAACTCCAGAACATTTTTATCACCCCCCTGCCAAATGCTGGACACATTAACAGTCATTCCCCATCACCCCCATCCCCCCACCCCAGGCAGCCTCTGGCAAACCACTGATCTTTCTGTCTCTCTAAATTTGCCTATTCTGGGCATTTCATATATACAGATTCATATAATACGTAGCCTTTTGTGTCTGGCTTCTTTCACTTAGGATAATGTTTTCAAAACTTGTCCATGTCGTAGCAGGTATCAATTTTCATTTGTTTTTATGGCTGAATAATATTCCATTGTGTGGCTATAATACATAGCCATTCATCATATAAATGCTGCTGTGAACATTCTTTTTTTTTTTAATTAATTTTTTTTAAAGATTTTATTTATTTATTTGAGAGAGAGAGAATGAGAGACAGAGAGCACGAGAGGGAAGAGATCAGAGGGAGAAGCAGACCCCCTGCCGAGCAGGGAGCCCAATGCGGGACTCGATCCCAGGACTCCAGGATCATGACCTGAGCCGAAGGCAGTTGCTTAACCAACTGAGCCACCCAGGCGCCCGCTGTGAACATTCTTGTACAGGTTTTTGTGCCTGTTTTCAATCCTCTCTTACTTAAATTCTCATCTAGGCTTAATATGTCATTATAGCAGTCAGCAGAACTTTCTTGGTCCTTGTTTCCTTTAGGGTTTGTACTGGGTCATGAGTAATCAGACACAGTTGTTGGAAGACATGGCAGTTTTGTCATTCTGAAGTGGTCTGTGGACTAAAAAGTTTGAGGATCGTAAAGTCTAGGCAGCTAACGTCTGTCTACAACTGTTCTAGGTTGTCCAGCTCTTGAGTGCTTATACCTTTGCCTGCCTTACTGGACCTTCCAATAAAACGGACTGATTTTACTAGGACTTCCTCTTTTACTTTTCCTGCTTACATTTTGTAGGAGATGCTCACAGGCAGAAACATCAGTGTAATCTTGTCAGGTAACTGTCAGAGTCATAGAGCCGTCCTTCCCTTTCACGCTTCTCTTTAGGTTTATATTTGTATTGGGGGAGGGGGCTGCATGTACCTGGGATCTGAAGGAGGGGGAACTGTCTGCCCTCTCCACCCGTCCCCCCTTCCCTCTGCTAAGTCAGTGCTGCAAACTGCCTGCCTCCTGAAGATGAATCTGTGTTAAGTGTTTCCTGGCAGGAAGCAGCCAGCCTCAGGGTCCAGCTGAAAAGAAGTTGCCTCCAGAGTTTGTAAAAGAGTGTGCTGGCTAGTAATGTCCCCACTCCCTCCAAATTCCTCTTGGCCAGAAGTTATTTGTGAATACAAAGAGATTGTATAGCACCCTAAGGAGTTGGGGTAGGAGAGCATCCAGAGTAAATATAGGTTGGTGAGATTTATCATCTCCTTCTTGTTGACTTTCAGACTTCACTACTAGAAATTCTTTCTCTTGTCCCACTCTTAGAGCACCCCTGTACACAGCTTTACAGGTATCTGGTGCACACAGTTTATTTCTGTGGGATTGTGTCATCCAAAGATGCCTGGACAAAAAGGTTTGCATAAACCAGATGTTCAAAAACGGTTATATAAGTGAATGAGCCACAAGTTAGACCCAGTACTCAAGGGGGAGAGTCAAATGAGCATTTTCTAGTCTGGCGTTTCTTCTGTTGTACGTTAATAAGGTATATTATGAATAAAAACTTCTGACTCTGGTTGAATGCTACCTTTTCTTTCTTTCTTTCCTTTTTTTTTTTTTTTTTTTTAAAGTAACTACTGGCACAACCTTGAAAAGGGTGGGGATGTCCTTTATTTAATGTAATAGAGATCATTGGCTGGAGGCCCAAATCTTGGTTTCCATCATCAGCTTCTTAAATGAAGTTTTATAGGATTGGATCAGAGGGAGGGGTTACAAAGGATTGTATGCCCTGTGATTTGCCCTTAGTAATGGGAAATTCCTGGGTGGAGATACTTATTTAACTTCTACTCATTCACAGGTGACCACTGATCTCTGTCTTATTCTCCCTTCAACCTTAAAAAATCTTTTCTTTTTTTTTTTTTTTTAAAGATTTTGTTTATTTATTTGACAGAGACAGAGACAGCGAGAGCAGGAACACAAGCAGGGGGAGTGGGAGAGGGAGAAGCAGGCCTCCCGCTGAGCCGGGAGCCCGATGTGGGACTCGATCCCGGGACCCTAGGATCATGACCTGAGCCGAAGGCAGTTGCTTAACCAACTGAGCCACCCAGGTGCCCCAAAAAATCTTTTCTTGATACATCTAAAAAACAGTGAAGAAAGATTGGAAACTAGATTGCTTCGACCATAAACTGTTTTATTAAGCCAGAACAGGGTTCTGTGCCCCAGCATATCCTTGTGGACTTTTGTTGGGTGTGGTAAGTGAATTGTGGTCCTTCATTATTATTGGAATTATAGAAACTATGACATTGAGAACTTGATCTGTGACCTGATGATATGTTCAGAACCCCAGACTTCGAGCAGATATTATAACACATACACTTCAAGATGTAGGTGAGATGGATTTCAGTGTAATGTGTTACCCAATTTCTCCTTTTCTCCTTAAACTCTGCCTTCCAGATGGCCTGTCTTTTGCGACCCTTCCTTGGGAGGCAGTAAAGAACCCACCTCTATCTACTTGTGTAAAAAATACTGATGCCTGGTTCCCAGTCCCCAGAGATTCTCACTTATTGGTCTGAGATACATCAGGCTATTTAAGAGTTCCCCAGGTGATTTTAATGTGCAGCCACGGTTCAGAACTACTGTGTTAGCCAAAATGCTCCTCCATTTTTTTTTTTTGGACACTTTTTTTTTTTATTATCAGTGTTTATATATCAACCTATTTTAGATCCTCCCCTTGGTTCATATGTGGTTCCCTCATTCTTTTTTTTTTTTAATTTTTTATTCTTATGTTAATCCCCATACATTACATCATTAGTTTTAGATGAAGTGTTCCATGATTCATTGTTTGTGCCCAACACCCAGTGCTCCATGCAGAATGTGCCCTCCTCAATACCCACCACCAGGCTAACCCATCCTCCCACCCCCCTCCCCTCTAGAACCCTGTTTGTTTTTCAGAGTCCATCGTCTCTCATGGTTCGTCTCCCCCTCCGATTTCCCCTGCTTCATTCTTCCCCTCCCGCTACCTTCTTCTTCTTCTTTTTTTTTTTCTCAACATATATTGCATTATTTGTTTCAGAGGTACAGATCTGAGATTCAACAGTCTTGCACAACTCACAGCGCTTACCAGAGCACATACCCTCCCCAGTGTCTATCACCCAGTCACCCCATCCCTCCCACCCCACCCCCCACTCCAACAACCCTCAGTTTGATTCCTGCGATTAAGAATTCCTCATATCAGTGAGATCATATGATACATGTCTTTCTCTTTTTGACTTATTTCACTCAACATATAATACCCTCCAGTTCCATCCACGTCGTTGCAAATGGCAAGATCTCATTCCTTTTGATGGCTGCATAATATTCCATTGTATATATATATACACCACATCTTCTTTATCCATTCATCTGTCGATGGACATCTTGGCTCTTTCCACAGTTTGGCTATTGTGGACATTGCTGCTATAAACATCGGGGTGCACGTACCCCTTCGGATCCCTACTTTTGTATCTTTGGGGTAAATACCCAGTAGTGCAATTGCTGGATCATATGGTCAAAATGCTCCTCCATTAATCCTGTATTGAGTTATTCCCTTTTCAGCAAGTGTTAAAATTTATAAAGTACGATTCTCCTGCATACTTAACTGTGTTCTGACAGTGACCCTGTGAAGCAGACAAGCTTCTGCTTTCAGAGTTCCTTATTCTTCATGAATGTTCTGTGGGGCTTGTTTCATCATTTTGTTCTCTACTTCTTACATGGCTATTTCTTCTTTTTTTAAAATATTTTATTTTTAAATAATCTCTGTACCCAATGTGAGGTTCGAAGCCACAATCTTGAGATCAAGAGTCACAGGTGCCCCTCGCATGGCTGTTTCTCTGCAAATAGTGGTGAGGCTGTCTCTCCTCACAGCCACACATACCAGGTGTTTAGAAGGGTGTATTTTTCCTCATCTTTTGAAATCTGTTGCTTTCTGTGCCTTTCAGGAGCCTATTAAAATTTGCAAAATGTTTGGTAAGACCTATAGGGCTGTGGAAAGCACTACTCTATGGGAGCTCTGGTTTCTGTTCCATCATTAATGAATTGTGTGACTTTGGGCAAGTACTTAACATTTTATAAAAGAGATATTATTGACCCATCAGAAGGCGTGCACTAGGAGTGGAATGGAATGCCTGCTTCAGCTTTGAGACTTGAATTCTCTCAGGCTGATATCCCGTTCTTCCCATTATTGGCAATTCCCATTGCTATTTTCACTTCAAACACAGCTTTTGTACCTTTTGTCCTCCAGGTGAGAGAGAGACTGAGAATCAGTAGGTCTTGACAACTGATTGAATGTGAACATTGAGAGAATCAAATGTTATCTTTAGGACCGTGTTTTTCAAACTTGCCTGATCCGAAGAACCTCCTGGGACATTTATTAAATGTCACAGTCTCCACTTGAGACCTCAATTATCAGTCTCCAGGGACGGAGCCTGGGTGATCATTTTTATCATATTTTAAATCAAATTCCTTAAGTGATCCTTGGAGTTAGACAAAACTGAGAAGTTGCTCTATAGGAAATTGAGTATAGTAGGTGGTCAATAAATGAATACATGTTTATTCCACTAATCTATTTAATTTTTCTTCCTCGAGTTTTACTTTTTTTTTTTTTTAATTTTATTTATTTATTTGACAGAGGGAGAGACAATGAGAGAGGGAACACAAGCAAGGGGGGGGTGTGAGAGGGAGAAGCAGTCTTCCCGCCGAGCCGGGAGCCCGATGCAGGGCTCGATCCCAGGACCCTGGGATCATGACCTGAGCCGAAGGCAGATGCTTAACGACTGAGCCACCCAGGTGCCCCGAGTTTTACATTTTAGCTATGGTCCATAACCCCAGAATTCAGAAGGACAAACGCTTTTTGCAAAAGAAAAAACAATGTTTGCGTTTTGCTTAGAGGGCCTTTTAGTCTCTGATAGTGTTCTGTGATGCTTAACTATATTGATAGCAAATGGTGGTAGGTTTCTTTTGTACCTATTTGAGAATCTGTGCAGTGAGATGAAACACTGGAGCCTTGTAAGCATTATCGTTGGGAGTCTGTGCCGTGGACTACCTTTTATATGAGATGGTGAAACTAGGTATTTTGGTATTTAAGTCATTGAGTTCTTAATGGACAATACTGTGGTCTGCTTTCAGATTACTGCTTTCAGTATTAATTTCAACTAAATTTCACTTGTGGCAAACTTATTTTACTTGTAATGATTGTGCATTCAGTTTTAATTTTGTGGTCTTTGGTATTGGAGGTTACTTTTGGAAAAGGGACATTGCCCTGTACTAAATTGTATATGTTTATATTGCTTTGTATGGAATACATATGAATGCTTCACACCTTGAAGCAGGGCTGTTGTAGGGATATGTGATTAAATTTTTAAAAATCTCTAATTTTTTTTCACACTACTAAGTCACTGTTGGATGAATCCCATGATTCTGTATTAAAACTTACTTTGATTAATGATTCATACAAAATAATTACCTTCTTCTTCTGAATAGCATGAGCATGACATGAGTTACCACTGATTAAAATATATATGCCTTAGATTTTTTGTTGAAAGAGATATATATCTTTTATATATGCATATATGTACGTGTGTGTGTCTGTATGTGTGTGTATGTGTATAATGGAAATGTTAGAAATTACTGAAAAATATATAGGAGGCAGTCACCCATAATGCCAACATTCAGCATCTACCTCTGTTCGCATTCTGCTTTACTTATTTTGGCCTTTTAAATATGACTAATTCTTCTGTTTTATGAACAGTGACCTAACTAGTAAAACTTGAACCTGTTGCTCATTTCGCTTGATATTGGCTCATCTGAAGCAGGGACAGAATAGGGTATTGAGATATTTCTGGATGTTTTTATTGTAGAATAACTTGATAATGTACTCTAAACAGCCATTTTCATGGACAGCTTCAGTCAGGAAGTCCATTATTTAATAAGGGTATATTTTGTGCCAGGCATACTGCCTTGGATTTACAACATCACCAGTTCCTTAGGTCTTTCCTTTCCTGTCGGATTTTATAGTCCTCACTCTAGGCAGAGCCCATCTTTAGACAAAGAAAATTGTGTAGGTTATAACTAGTCAGTCTCCTTGCTTCCATTTTCTCCTTATTTCAATCCATAGAAAGTTAAGGCTGAAATTCTTCCAGCAGTGTTCTCATGTTCTGTTCATAAAGCTCGCAGTGGCTTCGGTGGCTTTAGACTTCAGGAATCCACACCGGCCGGCCCCTTCCACTTGACCAACTAGTTGTGTTACTCGCTGTTACAGTCTCTGCTCTAGCCCGGGAAATTTACACACAGCTTATCCCTCTGCGTGTTCTTCATCTGGAATTTTCTTCCCTCTTCTCTCTGGCAGTTCATGTCCCTGTTTTCCTTCTTTGACTTGCTGTACACCTGCTAGCATGTGCAAATGTCATTTTTTCAACTAAATAATATCAGGGGCTTTCCATCCATTCTGGTTCCCCCCCACCCCCCCACAGTGCTCCATATTGTTTTAGAAACCTAAGTTAATTCACCTTAAACCAATACAGACACAGGTATTTTTCAGAGCGGGAAAGTGTCCCCTGCTTACCTGCTGCACGTGGCATGCCTGAACCTGGCTGACGTCACACCAGAATGTAGTACCATCCAAAAGGTGACAGAATAACTCTTAGAAAAAAAAAAAAGAACCAGATAGCGAATAGGAACACCATCCTCTTACACTGTCATTCTTGAGCAAGTGTTTTCAGGAAATCTGTTTTTCTGGACTCATGGGTATTTATTTTATGCTGTGGATTATAATCCATTACTGTTTATTTTGCTATTTAAATTGTTTGGGAAATCCTTTTTAAAATACGAACTAATAGAACTGGGAGCTGAGATAGGGGCCTGTAGTTTCTTAGTTTTCCATTCTACCTTTTCTTCTCTTTGAAGGTCCTCGGGTTGGGCTTGGGCTCAACCGAGAAGAGAACTAGTGGCCCCCTGAGGCCAGTGGTGCAGGAAGAAGGGCAGGGCAGGGACACTGCAGGTGCAGGTGTCGGTCAGACTCTTGATGAAGACAGCTTCGTCCACACGTGCAAAGCTTACTTCTCTGCTCTAAAAATCTGAGCACTAGGGACGCCTGGGTGGCTCAGTCAGTTAAGCGTCTGCCTTCTGCTCAGGTCGTGATCCCAGGGTTCTGGGATTGAGTCCCGCATCGGGCTCCCTGCTCCGCGAGGACCCTGCTTCTCCCTCTGCCTCTCTCTCTCTCTCTCTGTCTCTCGTGAATAAATAAATAAAATCTTTTAAAAAATAAATAAAAATAAAAAATAAAAATCTGAGCACTAGATGACAATTCAGATCTTGTTCATTTTCTGAGCAATCTAGTGTGGAAACATTGAGAATGTGTGTCTTCCTCTGAGGTTTAGAGAGGGGTTTTACCTGTAGCACTTGAGAGCTGGTGAGAACAGAGGATACTAAGTTAATCATCTCTCCTCAGTATAGCCATGTGTGAAACACTCAACTGGAGAAGTTTCTGTCTCCCCTCTGAAATAAAACTTTTTATTTTACAGTAGCAAATAAAAGAGTTCCAAGGTTGATTGAACACCTGAGTCTGCGGATGACTGTCTCAGAGCAGTCTGGAGCAGTTGTGGGTGCTCCTTATAATAGCAGCCCTTATCGAGGGCCTTGGCACTTCTCCCCCCACAACAGAAAGCAGATCCCTGACAAGGGCTTAACTGGAGAAGAGTCGTGGTTATCATCATGAAGGGAGAAATGATGATGAAGGGGAGAGGGAGGGAGGGAGAGGGAGATAGGGGAACAGCAAAGCCTCTAAGAACAAATAAGAGCAGGGAAAGGACAGTTAGATGATGGGAGGGAGCCAAATTACCGGGAAAAGCTAGGCGGTGTAAAGGACAGAATGGAAAAAGTCACTCTAGGATGAGGACAGGGAGGATTCGGATTCTTACCGTGGCTGCTCGGTCCCCTGGCTGTCCTGTGGCGCTGCCGTTCTTCGCCCGGGTCCTGGCCTTGCCACCCACTTTGCCCTGTGGTACAGCTTCCTGATACCATTAGGACCCCGGGCGCCAGAAGGGGAAGTGTGAGGACAGATGCAGTGGCTTAAATTAGCACAGCCTAGAAGCCTGGAGTGGACAGGAGTGCTGCTGCCGCCCCCTCTTCCTCTGCCCCTGGTCTCCCTCCCCTTAGTTTTCACCTGGTGGAGTCACAGGCCGCGGAGGGGGCTCCTGGTGCCGTGGGGCTGGCAGAGAAGTGGAAGTCATTGCCTTGGAGCAGACCTCGGCAATCCTTCTCCACAAAACAAATGATCTGGAACAGTTGCCCTGCTGTTTGTGGACCCCTTGCCCAGGAGTTACATTTTGATGTGTGTGTTGTAGGACATAAGCTGGAACTCCGTAACGTGATGGCTTAACGATCACATCAGGCCTGGAGTGCTGTCCTGTGGAAGCACCTTACTGAGGCCTGAGATGCGTTGACCGCGACATCATCATGTCCTTAGTGAAGTAGTCCTTAGATGTTAAGTGATATCAGGAGTCCTTCCTTCGCAGGTGAGGAAACCACAGGCTTGGGGATGTCCGGTGACTCTTGCTGTGACGTGTTAGTGTCTTTGTAGAGGAGCTGAAATTAGGAACAGGGTCTCCTGAATCCTCTCTTGAGTCTTCTGGTCCACGGTTGTTTTTAAAAATGATACACTGTAAAACCTCACTTGTTTCTAAATTCCCAGATTTGTTTTTGGCGTCGAGGGCAAAGAAAATGAGCTGGCCTCGGATGGAGGTGATCGGCACAGAGGGGAAGAAGCCTGTCGTGGAGGTTTTTGCGATTGTAGGGTTTCAGAGCTCCTGCTTTCACTGTTAGTGGAGCTGAGCGAGGGGCCTGCAGCTCCCCCCGGGCCTGGCTGCTTTCCTGAGTGGGCGGCCCTAGAGTTATTTTTAGCCTCAGGGCCTTGGAAGCAGGTGTGGTCCAGGCTTGAAGGCCACGCCTGGAATGTGTTCAAGTCTTGCTGTGTGTGTCTAGGAGCTCAGAACAGTGAGGAGACTGCTGTATATACTTTGTTAAAAGAATTTGTGTTTTTCCAGTGAGAGGAATCAAAGTCCTACTGGGTTTCATTTGTGATGCGTTAAGCAGGTTTATTTTGGAAACTTTATAAATTGAAATACATTTTAAGAGTGTTAGGGAATATATTAATTTTTAAACTAGCTATAAATTCTTCGTGTACAGAAGAAACCTTTCATATTAAGAGTCATACCCCAACTGACCTACTGAAAGTCCAGGTTTATAGTCCTAAGTGTGTGATTTAAAATTTAATTTTTCCTGTCTCCCTCCCTCCAACATTATTGTTATTGAAAATAATTCTTTGTAAGTTCTTTTGTGAAGCAGAAATGCAGCTTTTACCTTGAGGGTAAACATCAGTTTTCCTGTATTGTATTTGTTCATCTTTTTACCTTGTTCCACCCCACACTTTTCTTAACAGTCCTGATAAGGAGCAACGTACGGGACTGCTATAGCCACATTAGTGGCTCTGAGTCTTTGTCATGCCCTTTTTCTGAGACTTTTTGTACTTCCCAAGATTGTGGAAAATAGTATGATAAGTATTACCTTTAATTACCCAGCAAAACTATTGTGACATTTTGAATGTACCTGTCCTGCGTGCATGTATGTGTGTAGCTGTTTGAGGTTCTACTTTACCTCCTGTTTTGTAACTTGATTTTATTCTCTTCATGTATCATGACCATCTTTCATTGTTAAGAGGTATGCTTTTACACCATGATTTAAAAATGCTGCATGGTACTGTGTTGCAGGATTTATTTTAATTTGTAAGTTACTTAGTCCTCTTCTGTTACACATGCAGGCTTTTTCCCAGTATTTCTCATGTGTCTTTTAACTGAAAGGTGAAGCATTTTCTTGGAAGTCACTTTGAAAACATCCTTGTAAGCCATGTTGACATTATTTTCAGGAGAATATAGTTTGGCATTCTGGTTTTACTTATTTTAGTATTAAGGGATTTAAAGTAGATAACATTCCAGAATATTTTACAAACTTGGGCTCAAGTGGGAGTGATGGAAGGTTTGGTGTTGATGGTTTCTAATTGTTTTCTTTCTTTTTTTTTTTTTAAAGATTTTATTTATTTATTTGAGAGAGAGAATAAGCTAGAGAGAGTGAGCACATGAGAGGGGGGAGGGTCAGAGGGAGAAGCAGACTCCCTGCCGAGCAGGGAGCCCGATGCGGGACTCGATCCCGGGACTCCAGGATCATGACCTGAGCCGAAGGCAGTCGCTTAACCAACTGAGCCACCCAGGCGCCCCTCTAATTGTTTTCCATTGCTTGTTCCTAGAACCTTCTGATCTTCTTTGGAAAAAATTAAATTATATCCTCTCTTCCACTAGACTGTGTTCCAAATTGTCTAGATGTCTACCCTGGTCTTAATGTCGTTAGTAATTTCACTCTTTGTCAGGAGAGTACACCTTATCTTTCATGTAGTGGAATTTTGTTGTATTGGGGGTGGAGTGGGCTAAAAGTGGTGCATGGATAAAGGTTATAAGCTTACAGTAGTGTTACCAACCCCTTGAGTACAGTTATCTAACTTACAGAGTCCTTGTGCTAAATATTTGATACATCTTCTGACAGGGAGAACTCCTTGAACGCATTTAAAAAGTTTTTAATTTAAAGATCCTTTAAACTCCCTTCTTGTTCAGGTGCGTTCAACCTATATCTTGTTTAACCTGTCTTTGATATTTTACTACATTCTATGATACATTTGCTACCTTCTACATTCTGTGCTATAAAACCAGGATTCCATTATTAGGTACAACACATTTGTAGAGTTGGAAGAATTGTATTAAATTAATACTAATAGTAATCTTTCTTATTACAGTCTTTTCATACAGAAACTTTTTATTCATTTGCCAAGGAATGCACAATATAGGAACCTCAGCTTCTCCGTTTGAAGCTTTAAGAACAAACTATACCGAACGTGTGTGTGTGTGTTTCACCCTGAAGTTAAATGTTTGAGTGCCTGGAAATGCTTCATTTCCAAAACATAGAACCGTCATTCTGAAGAAAGACGGAGCACCTGCCACGTCCTCTGTTAGCCCTCGCCCAGTTCTGCATTACCTTGGCCAGTACTGTATTCATTGGCCTCAGGCCTTTGACGTAGAGAGCCGCAGCCTTCCTGGTATCCACGCCTCACTCTCCCCTCCTCTTGATTTGTACTTCACCATCAGAGTAAGACATTCTCTGACTACTCTGTCTAAAATGGCAGCTGCCCACCGCAGCTCTCCGTCTTCCTCCCCTGCTTGGTTTTTTTTAAGATTTTATTTATCTGACAGAGAGAGACACAGTGAGAGAGGGAACCCAAGCAGGGGGAGTGGCAGAGGGAGAAGCAGGCTTCCCGCCGAGCAGGGAGCCCGACGCGGGGCTCGATCCCAGGACTCTGGGATCACGACCTGAGCCGCAGGCAGACGCCCAACGACTGAGCCCCCCGGGCGCCGCCCCCGCTTGGTTTTTGCTCCGTAGCGCTTGCCACCATCTGTCCTACAGCCTGGTGTTCTGCTGCTGTCTGTTGGGTCTCCTGTCAGTGAATTAGAAGCTCCGGAGAACCGGAGTCCTCACCTAGCTCATTTTTGCTGCACTTCTCCGGCAGCGCCTAGCACTTCCTAGGTGCCCAATAACTATCTGTTGGTTGAGTGAGTGAGTTACGGTAGGCCTGACAGGTGCTCAAGGAGACCAAGATGTACATGTTAGTCCCCATCTGAGCTCTGTTTGGTTTGGTCTGAATCTTTCCTCTCTGCCTCCAGGCCACCTTTATTGCAAATATCTTTCCAAAACGTTGTCTCTTGACTCTCGGTTTACGCCAGCCACTGGCCACTTTTTCTTTTACCCAGAGACTTCATCCAAGGATCCTTCCATTCCCATTCCGTTAACACCACCTCATATCCAGGCCCCTCTTCCAGGGAGTAGAGTCCTTAGTTGGACTGAGGTGCCTCGAGAAAGCATTACACGTGAGAGGGGTAAGTCAGGGAGCCGTGGGTGCAAGGGGTAGGTCTAGAATAGGCACATGGTGTGGCAGAAGGAGGGGGGGAGGAGGGGAGCTCTGGTGGATCAGGGAAGGGGAAGCTAGTGAGACAGGTGAGCGTAACAGGAAGCAGCGCTAAGAAGGAAAGATGAAGGCTCCAGCTGAGCCAATACCAAGAGTGCGGTGCTCTTCCTGAGCAGAAACTTGGTGAAGTCTTCTCTCTGATCCAGACTGTACCTGGGCTGGCCTGTGTCTGAAGCAAAGACAGTCTTTTTAGTCTTTGAAGCATGGCTGCTCTTCCGGTCTTTATCTGTGGGTCCTTGAGGAAGCCTCCGATAGGAGTGGGTGCTCTCAACAGTGCCTTAAGTCGGTGAGAGATGGCTAGGTTTTATGGTGCTAACAAGTGCTGTCTCTGTGTCCAGACGCTTGTGCTTCAAGCAGTCTATCCCATTATTGCCACCATTTGTCAGAATGTGTCCTCTATTTTGGGGTAAGAAAATATGGTCAAGACATTAATAGGCAACTGAAAATACATTAAGCTCATATAGTCTTCTTGGCTTTGGTGAGGGTGGTTTTTTGTTTATTTTGTTTTTTTTTTAATTGAATGTATTTTACCAAATATCAGACTTCAGAATTTCTGTTAGGGTTTACCCACAGCGTATGAGGCAAAGTTGCTTTCATCAGTATAGACGGTCAAAGTCAAAGATGTTCTTCCTTGTTTCCAGACATCATAGCCTGCTTTTTTTCCCTTTTGATTTGTTCAGTTTTTCTGTTACTGAAAATCTACATTTAAGGCTCTGCTGAAAGGCTGTTTAGTGTATCTTGTTGCCTGTTTCTTTACTTTTATTGGAGGAAAAAATTTTAAGACTGGCTTGTAGTTTAGTAAAAGCAAACTTCTCACCTGATTATATCCTATCCATAAATTCTTTGAGAATTTGAACTTGAGCTCAAGCCCAACCAAATAAAGCTCAGTCACTTTCTTTGCTAAACAGGCCATTTAAGCACCCCATAGGCATAGGATCCTTTTCCTTCTGAGAATTTCTTTGTGAAGGAAGTATTTAAAATGGAAATGTGCCTCTCTGAGGGGTAGCCGCTGAGTCCCCATAGGTCCCACCTCTCAGGCCTGCAGGCTTGTTCCTGGAGCCCTGTCCCTTACCTGCCTGCTGCAGCCCTTGCTGAGGGCCTGAGGCCGCAGTGCCTGCCAACGGATGAGCTGTTGCTGTTGGCAGAAAATAGCCCATGGGTAGGTAGAAGGGGGAAATTGTGTGTGGGAAAGGTTCTCACCTTCTTTCTGGCGGGATATACAAAGTGTCAGTATGACTGACCTGGATCTATCTTGCCTGCAAAGTTGAAGAAAGTAACAAACACTTGAGAGAACAGGAGGGAGATGCTTAATGGAATCATTTAAAAACAACCTTAATCCTTAAAAAATTTTCTATTTGGGCACTAGCTTTAAGGCTGTGTTGTGAGTAGTGAAGAAAATAAAAAGAAAAGAATTTTTCCTTTTATAGCTAATTACTTTAGAGGCAAATACTGGTATTCAAACTGTACATTGTTCTTTTAATTAAAACATTCCACTTGTTCACCTCATCATTAAAACAGTCTTAGGCTTATGGTCCTCTGACATAACTAATTCAGTGGTATACTTCATTTCATTGATACTCTGCAGAGTAGAGTGAATTTCAGTAAATAAAACTCCACTAATTTCCATGATAAAATCATAGATAAATTTCCGTACATGAAATAAATTACACATAAACTTAAAAATTGTATATTAAAGGAGGAAGCTTCTTATACAATTTATGTTACTATTAACTATTAAAATATAAAAGAAGTTGTTTGGTAAAATGTAAAATATACCAAAATTGGCCTTTCTTAAGTGGATTTGCCCATTTTGTTCACTGACCCGTATAGTAATTTTGTTGTACTAAAATGTTTCCACAGCCTCTTTCCCTTCATAAATAAAGTTTTTTTAAATGTTCATTTCTGAAAGTGGCATACTTGGCAAATATTTGTTTAGTGGCCCTAGTTAAGGTTACTAGTTCTTTGGTGTGATAAATACTGATTTCTTGACATTTTTTTTTTTTTTTAGAGAAATAGAAAACTTTATTCAATGCATAGAAAAGGATTCTTTAGTTGTCTTCTGAAGGGCCTACTGCCACCCAAATTTCCTTGATGTAGACTGGGGGCACCCCATCAATCTCAGAATAGTCTTCCAGCTGCTCCAGCCACCTGACCCATCTCCTGAGCATCGGGCATGGGCCAGGCTCCTCACTGTGGTCCACAGGCAGCCAAGAGGGCAATGAGAAAAAAATCACACTGTAGTATTTTAAGTGAAAGAAAAAATCAGGATGCACAAGTGTATGTACTGTGTAGCCAGTTGAACAAAGGGAGAAAGGGGGAAGACTATATATTTGTGTCTCATTCTGTATTCATTAAAAAAAAAAAATCTTTGGAAGAAGTCAGAAGAAACTATTCACCGTGGTTTGCGGTACAGGGCAGGGGGAGGACCTGGGCAGATGGGACAAGGGTAGGAGAAGGATTTTCAGTGTTTTCCTGTTTTTCACTTAATGTATTTGTTGGAGTTTCAGTATTATGGCAATTTTTAATAGCTTTGTTGAAATGTAACAAACATACAGTAAACTGTACATATTCCTGGTATGTATAAATTTTATACCTTTTTTTTTTTTTAAGTTGTACCAGTCCTTTTTTTTTTCTTTTAAGATTTTATTTATTTATTTGACAGAGAAAGAGCACAAGTAGGCAGAGCGGCAGGTAGAGGGAGAGGGAGAAGCAGGCTCTCCACTGAGCAGGGAGCCCGATGTGGGGCTCAATCCCAGGACCCTGGAATCATGACCTGAGCCGAAGGCAGACACTTCACCCACTGAGCCACCCAGATACCCCATTTTTATACCTTTTTTGAGGCAGTGAATGTGTTATCTAGTAAAAGTGGAAAGAAAAGGGATGCCTGGCTGGCTTAGTCAGTGGAGTGTGTGATTCTTGATCTCGGGGTCATGAGTTCGAGCCCCACATTGGGTGTGGAGATTACTTAAAAAAATAAAATCTTGGGGCGCCTGGGTGGCTCAGATGGTTAAGCATCTACCTTCGGCTCAGGTCATGATCTCCAGGTCCTGGGATCCAGCCCCATGTCGGGCTGCCTGCTCAGCGGGGAGTCTGCTTCTTCCTCTCCCTCTGCCTGTTTTCCCCCCTGCTTATGCTCTCTCTGTCTCTCTCCCTCTCAAATGAATAAATAAAATCTTTTTAAAAATGGAAAGAAAATAGTTAAAACTTTAAAAATCATTTAAGTAAATCGATAAATAGTAAAGCTGGTCTGCCCTGGCTTTTGTAATACGCATCTGGGCCCTTAAGGTTCAATCTAAGAATGTTTATTCCTTTTGACTTCTTGTAGAAATTTTGGGTAAGATTAGCTTCATAGTTTTGCCAACAATAAAATGTTCTCTTATCATCTTTTAAATCCTACCTGATGCAAAAGTTTTCAAAAACAAAACTGTCACAGGCATGTTCCGGATCTCAGGTATTGACATTCATCAGAATGAACAGTGAATGCCCAGAAATTTCTAAATTAGAGTTGCAGCCCAGGATGAGGACTTAACCAAAATTCTCTGGCTGTAAATAAATAAGGTTTAAGGCTATTGTTCCCCTACCCCCCTCACCCCCTTGGCAGGGCTCTGCCTCACATAATCTATTTGGGACTATAGAACATCAGAGCTTGGGCATAAAAGTATAACAGGAGGGCTCCAGCTGGCCTCAGTATGACATGAAAGGGTGTAACTTTATCTTCATTTCACATTCAGTGCTTTGCTTCAATTACATCCTCATACTAGGGTCACTTTGCCCAGACCTTTCCTTTTTGTATCTGGAAGTCCCGACTCTGGTTCTCTGGGTAAGGATGGCCATTTTCTGCCCAGTAGAACTGCATGCTGTAGCCTACCTTTGGTTTTGGTGATTTGGGCTTAGGAGATTTGGCTGAAGGGAAGCAAAGATGAGAACTTTCTTTCTTTTTTCTTTTCTTTAAGATTTTATTTATTTGCGAGAGAGAGAATGAGAGACAGAGAACATGAGAGAGAGGAGGGTCAGAGGGAGAAGCAGACACCCCGCCGAGCAGGGAGCCTGATGCGGGACTTGATCCTGGGACTCCAGGATCATGACCTGAGCCGAAGGCAGTTGCTTAACCAACTGAGCCACCCAGGCGCCCCAAGATGAGAACTTTCTAATTCAACTTTTGCATGTTTGCTGTCTTCTCCCTCTCTTTGTCCCTTGATCTGCTAACCCAGATAATTGCTTTGTGCCATCCGGATTTTATCGAGAGGAGCCAATCAGACTCGGATACCCAGTGCCATTGTTGGAATCAACTTGCTCCTGTTCTCAGATTTCCACTTTCTGTGCCACCAGGGCACCCTCATGGACAAGTTGGGCCATTCTTTCTCAGTCCAGTTCCATTATGGGAACAGGTACTTAGGGAAAACAGGGTAACCCAGTAGTGGGAGCCCTGGTTTGGGAGTCAGACAATCTGAGTACAGGACCTCACACTGCTGTGAACTATGTCACTGAGCAGTCGGGACTCAATTCGATGCTGCATCCTTGGTAGGCGCTTTGCCAAAGTATATTCTGTTGATTGACTATACATACAGATTCTCTGTTCTAGTTTCTTCGGTTGAAGATAGAGATGATTTTTGTATCTCATTGCCAGTAAGCTGTACTAAAAATACATTAATATAATGAAGACAAGAAATGGACAAATACTGTATTCTGTGGAGCTGATTTGTAAGGTGCAGGAGCAGAAGCGATGATTTCTCAGGTGCCTTCTAACTCCGGTGTGTCTGGTTCTGAGAGAGAGGGCGCAGCTCGCTTGAGGCTGGATTATACAGGAGGGCAGAATGGCTTCTGTGTTTACCTGCTGGATGAGGTCTTTTAGATTCCCGATGCAAGGCAGCTCTGGTCGCCACTGGTATCTTTAGAGCAGCTTCCCTCCTTTCTCTATACAAGTAGTTGTGTTTTTACTGACTTTAGGTAACCTTGGTAATTTTGTCCTCCAAACAGACTTTGTGAGGAGACAAGGCCTGTATTATAGGTACATTTTATAGATGAGGAACGTGTGGGTCAGGGAGGTTATAGGATTTTCCAGAGTTAAGTAACAGGTAAATGGCACAGCCACTCCTCTTGGTTTCCTCACTGTACTTCTCCATGCTTCAGTCTCTCAGCTGTAAGTCTGGAATTAGGAACAGGACCCAATGTTGTCTGAGGGTTTTACCATCCTGATCGGAAATCAGTTAACTAGATATTTATTCAGTATTTTATTTTATTTTATTTTAAAGATTTTATTTATTTATTTGACAGAGAGAGACACAGCGAGAGAGGGAACACAAGCAGGGGGAGTGGGAGAGGGAGAAGCAGGCTCCCCGCAGAGCAGGGAGCCGGATGCGGGACTCGATCCCAGGACCCTGGGATCATGAGCTGAAGGCAGTCGCTTAACCAACTGAGCCACCCAGGCACCCTTATTCAGTATTTTAAATCATTTGTGGGGGATTTTACTTATAACAGCATGAGTTGAGTATCTTCTGTGCAAAGCACTATGGAGATAGGAAATACAATACAAAACCTCTGCCATCACATAGTTTACCCTGTAGAAGGTGAATGCCAGCAGTGGACATCTAGTGCAATGTAGTGGAGCATTTCTTGTGAGCAGAGATGGGCCGGGGAGCTAGGAATCTGGCAATATTGAAGGTCAGGGTGAGATCCAAGTTATGGGAACAAAACTCCCAACAAGTGTCAATTAGGAAGTGGTCAGTTACAGGAGTTTGGCAAGAAGAGGGAGGCACTGGGTCAGGTACTAAGGGTTCTGCATGTTTGCTCTATGGTTGTTGACCTAGAGGCCCAGGTGAAGATGTGAGATTTTCTAAGGCTGGGAATCAGTGATTCTCCAAAGAATGAGGCACAAGAAAATGAGGGGTAAGCCTAGGAAGGGTCAAGGAACTGGGGGGATGGACTGGCCAGGGTCATAGCAGTGAGACTGCCTTGGTGGGCGCTGGGTACATCACAGGCCCCCAGCAGTGAGCTCAGCAATTGGTATGACAAGAATATCAGCCATTTTTGTTCCTCCTCTTCCTTAAAAGGCAGCTGAAGTGTATGGAAAGTTTTCCTAAGGGCCATTTACAGGGGCTGCTGGGGCGCCCTGGTGTGTGTATGTGTGAGTGTACATGTATTCACATGCAGTGTGGGCTTGCTTACCTGCTGGTAGGCTGTTGTTCTTTGTCCTCTTTTCAAGAAATAAGCAAATAAAATGGAGGAAACCCATTCGGAAAAAAATGTTACTTCAAGCAGCTTTTTACAGCTCTTTCAATCTCATACTACAAGCGTGTAATTCTGGGCCCCCAGTCACTACAATTCATGACTATGTCGTCTTTTGTCTCCTTTGAGCTTTTATATTTTGATGTAAAAGTGAATTATCAGTAGGTTTTCTGAAGCCATGCCTGTTTGTTCTTTTTTGTTTGTTCAAATGAAACAGTGCATCAAGTATGAAATTAGATTAATGGAGTAAATATTATGAATCATACACTCTCGCTAATCTGATGCTCTTTCTTTTTTTTTGACCCCATGTTTTGTTTTCTGTCTGTCTTTCTTCATGTAGGATTTTCAGTCCAGTGTAAAGCTGTTGGAGCGAGGAGCAAAGGTAAAGAATGATGTAATGCCCTGGCTGTCCCAAAGCATCTTTTGTTGTGGAATGGTTATTCCAGTCATCTCTTTATGAATCAGATGTGAGGGGCTGCTTTGTGGAAGGAGTCCTTTGCAAGAACACATCAACGGGGAAAGAGAAAGGGACATTCACTTGGAGGGCTCTTGCTGAAAATGGGTTTAACTCTCCTTTTGCCAGTCACCACCAGCCTGACCTCATACATTTTTAGTACAATGGAGTGGCTGAGCCTTTGAGTACACCACCATTACATCATCGTGGCAAATTAAAGAAGGAGGTGGGAAAAGAAGACTTATTGTTGTCATGGCCCATGAGATGATTGGAACTCAAATTGTTACTGAGAGGTTGGTGGCTCTGCTGGAAAGTGGAACGGAGAAAGTGCTGCTAATTGATAGCCGGCCATTTGTGGAATACAATACATCCCACATTTTAGAAGCCATTAATATCAACTGCTCCAAGCTTATGAAGCGAAGGTTGCAACAGGACAAAGTGTTAATTACAGAGCTCATCCAGCATTCGGCAAAACATAAGGTAAATGCTTTCTTTTTTTGCTTTTTAAAACAGACACCCTGAATGAGGAATAATTTTAAAACAAAGCCTCACTTTTAAGGGGAAAAAGTAATCTGAGGAAGTTTTGGTTGCTTTTTAAACTTTGGTACCTTAGGGATACCTCAAAGTAATTTACTAACCACACTGTCACATTTAAGAATATTTCTAAACTATACAGAAAGGTTAACTTGTTTTAATTTGGTCAAGTGCTATGTTTACCTCTTTTAATGGTTTGCTAAACTTTTTAAAAATTTAAACACTAATAAGTAGTTATAGTCGATAACATGATATTAATTATTAGTAACTTAATATATAATAATTTATAGTACATGTGTCAACAATCACTAAATTAATACATTATTTTGTGTTATCTACAAATTTACTGAAAGGAAATCATTCTTTTCAAGTGGTTTGGGAAGAAAGTGGAAACTGATTATATTAGAAGTGCTGTTTATTTGTGGGAAGGGAAGGAACCATTGTTCAGGATTTAGGGATGTAATTTATCTTGGAGGAAGGTTATTTCTGGGATTCCAAAATGTTGTCCTTGTGGTAGGTAAGGCTGTTTCTTTTCTTCAGGAATAAAAATGAGTTCACTTTTTTTTTTTTTTAAGATTTATTTATTTATTTATTTATTTGACAGAGAGAGACATAGCGAGAGAGGGAACACAAGCAGGGGGAGTGGGAGAGGGAGAAGCAGGCTTCCCGCAAAGCGGGGAGCCCGATGCGGGGCTCGATCCCAGGACCCTGGGATCATGACCTGAGCCGAAGGCAGACGCTTAATGACTGAGCCACCCATGCACCACAGCTGATTTCTTCGTTATGTAGAAACATTTTAAAATGTTTCTTTAGTTTAAGGATTGTTACGTTTATTTTACATATTATTTGTTTTATGAGTTTTAGCGTTTTATAGCGGTAAGGATTTTAAACCAAGGAGATTTGAGCATACCTACACAGAAATAACACCAATTTTGCCTTTTAAAAGTTGATTTTTACAAGCATTTAAACCATTTGTATACTAGGTTTATCCAGTCAACTGCGTGTCCTTTTTATTCAGATTATTACTTGAAAGTGGAGGGGGGAGGCAGTTATTTGCTTCTGGGATGATTTTCCCAGCTTCTTTCCTAACAGCCTCTCATTTGCACTGCAGGTTGATATTGATTGCAGTCAGAAGGTTGTAGTTTACGATCAAAGCTCCCAAGATGTTGCCTCTCTGTCTTCAGACTGTTTTCTCACTGTACTTCTGGGTAAACTGGAGAAGAGCTTCAGCTCCGTTCACCTGCTTGCAGGTAAGGCTTGTGGTAGAATTGAAAGAACTTCAATCTCATGGAGCCCTCCCCATAAGCAGTTTTTCACAGAGAGCTCAGAGTACAGTAGGTCATCACAACTGTGAGTGTCCTGGGTAAACTGATTTATTTAAAGCTTCTGATTGACGTAACTATTCTATTTAAGTTCAATACTACCATTCTTCGACAGTAGTCAGTGTGTTTCTTACTTAGCTCAAATGCCTCTTCATTTGGTATTTATTTGTTAGCTAGAAATGTCACATAGATCTGTGTGCTGCTTCCGGCCAGAGATTTTTCCATTCATCTGGGATCTAAAAACAGTAGAAATGCTCTACTTCTCAACTCCTGCTCTTGGTTCCCACCGCCTGTGGCAAGAGCCAGGCTGGTGTCACAGTGTCCAACTCTTATTGAACAGTTACAGTTACAGCGGACTCCAGATCCCACCATTCTTGGACATTATGAGCAATGAGGGGGAGAATGTGTATAAACTATTTCTTCTGGTAATTAGGGAGACAGTTTAAAAACTCATTTACTTGGGCGCCTGGGTGGCTCAGTTGGTTAAGCGACTGCCTTCAGCTCAGGTCATGATCCTGGAGTCCCGGGATCGAGTCCCGCATCAGGCTCCCTGCTCGGCAGGGAGTCTGCTTCTCCCTCCGACCCTCCCCCCTCTCATGCTCTCTCATTCTCTCTCTCAAATAAATAAATAAAACCTTAAAAAAAAAAAAAAACAACTCATTTACTTGTGTATTATCGTTTTGTTTTTACAACTGAAAAAGGTCTCAGTTTGCAAACACTAAGCAAATGACTTTATAAAGTACCTGGGAAGAACTATTTTATGTCTGTCTGAAAAGGGGGGCAGTGTGCGAGTTCCATTTCATCGAATTCCAAAGCAGTGTTCATCCTTTGCTTCCCCTGTTTTGCAGACGTTACTAAAGCCCTTTCACTGACATGGGCTCACAGAGTGGGGAATACAGTGTGACAATGCACAGTGACCTTTAACACAAAGCTGCTGTGTCCCGCAGATTCTGCCACCGTGAAAGGCAAGAGGGCTTTTAAAAATGTGATCTAAGAAAACAAAATATGGTAGATATTATCATTTTCACACTTTTAATCTTTTGTTGCAAGGATGGTACCATGAACTTGATGTCGTTGGCAGTTGATTGTTGGAAGTGTAAACGTTTCAGTTTTCAGAGAATAGGATTCATCAGTTGTTGGTATGTTAACACTTCAACTCTGTGAAGGTTTAGATAAGATTTCCGTGTCTCCAGTTCTCGCTCATCAGCTTTTGCTTCAGGTCTCAAAAAGCAGGCATGGTTTCCTGTCTCTTTCAGATCATCTGTTGCCCCGCCTTTTGCTCATGCTGTGATGCTGCATGATCTTTCTGTTAGTTTCCTTAAGTGAAGCCAGCGTGCCTTAGAAAGAAATTTTCAGAGTTCTGTGACTGAGAATTAGAGTATCAGGCTCCATCTCTTGTTGATCGGTGCATTCTTTTCCTGGGAGTATACTGTGGTAAATACCGCTTTTATTAGAGTTCCACTAAACTGATTTGGTGAGTTTAGGAACTCCTTTCATGCTTCTTGTAGGCACTGTGAGGACTTTACCTTGGCATGCTATTAGTAGGACCAGGGTTTTTCTTAAAGAGGGGACACCAAGATGTGCTTCACAGCAAAGTGACTGTCTCACCTTACTCTTGTTGGAGACACTTTCCCTGTGGGGGGCTCTGGCTTGGCAGCATGGCCAGACAGACACTCCCGTGGAGGAATGAGCTCATGTTGAGTTTCTAGCACAGGAGTTTTAGTTCCTTGAATACCCTTTCCCCACTTTAACAAAGAGCATGCTTGAGTTACCTGGGAAGGTAACTTCTTACCGGCCGTGTGTCTGTTTGGGAGGAGCACTCCTTGGGCAAGGAAGAGAAAGGGCTCAGTCTGATCAGCTAGATCAGCTCAACAGTGGAAAGACATGTGGAATGACACACTGAATCCGAACACCCTGACATTCCCATGTTGTACAGGCAATGCCTGGTTGCCTGGATCTAAATGAGAGTCCATCCAGGCAGCACCAAGAACCACACCGAATGTATTGATAGCACCATATCCCGATCCACACCCCAGAATCCTGTGTATCTTTTAGTTAAGGAGGTGGCTTAAGGGACTGAATTGAATTGCCTTGTTTGGGAGTTTCTGAGCAGCCAGATCTCTTATGATACCTAAGAGAGGGTTCTGGATGGTTTGCAGCCTTCTAACCATCCAGAAGCCCCTGACCAATTGGAAATTCCCTTGGTTAGTGAGTCTGCTCCTCGGAGTAGACCGAGGAGTAGCATAAGTGGAAGAGAGTGCTGGGAAGCTCTGGCCGTCAGTTCTTGGCAACCCGCTTTGTTGCCAAGGTCCAACTGCTCATTGGATGTTCCAGGGATGTGGGACAGGTGTTTCTTCAGTATCTTGTGGGGATGGGAAATAACTGTGGAAAAGCACACAAGCTTCTCACAGGCGCCATAGAAAATGACAAGGTAGCTAGAGATCATTTCTACTACAAACTGCCCCTGTTGCTCTTAGCAGTTGGAGATGGTTGTCAGCCTCATAATAGAAAGATGCGGTGGTTTCTTGGGGGTGATTTCTCCATCGGCTTAAAGCTTTCAGCTACTCTGAGATTATTCGGGAAGAAAGTATCAGATGTGAGATGGCTTTTATGGTCATTAGATATGGAAGTAAAGAATTGTGGCCTCAATTCCATTCGCATTCACAAGGCCACCTTGCCTGTGCAAAAATGACTTTAGAGAAGGGGGAAGAAAAGACATCCCCCCGGAACAGATAGAAGAAGTCTAATGAGCTGTCTCCCTCCAACAAGTGGAGACCTACGCCTACCTATAGGACCTAGTTATAGGGACATAAAGAAATGCAGGGTTACTGAAGGACGCTCTACTGGAATGGGCTTAATTCCTTAATGTGGAACAGGTCCTCTTTGGGGATGGGGCTAGCTTATTAAACTTGTTTTTTGTTTGTTTTTTTAAGATTGTGTTTATTTATTTGACAGAGAAAACACAAGGGGGTTGGGGGAGGGCGGCAGGCAGAAAGAGAGGGAGAAGCAGGCTCCCCGCTGAGCAGGGAGCCTGACTTGGGGCTCAATCCCAGGACCCCGGGATCGTGACCTGAGCTGAAGGCAGACACTTAACCGACTGAGCCACCCAGCTGCCCCTTAAACTTGTTTCTACCAGGTGCAAAGGGTTCTCTTAAGCCACGTGGGCAGCTAATTATCAGGGAGACCATTTTACCAAGTCTTCTAGTCCTGAAACTTGGACCCTTGTTCTGCAGTGAACGTTGCCTGTACTGGCCTCATCTGCAGGCCCCCACAGCCTGGGACCTTGACCCTTGCCTGACCAACTTTCTCGAACTCTTCTAAACAGTCAGTATTCCCAAGATTAACTTGATAGCCATATACTATTTTTCATTATTATCTTAAAATCTTATTTAAATCTTATGTTATCATTTTTCATTTATTAGCTTAGCTCCCCTTCCTGGATTCTCTTTTTCAAGCTGAGGACTATGTCTTTTTCATCTCTGTGTTCCCCCACAAGGCCCAGCACTTCTTAAATTCTCAGTAAATATTTGATATGTAAATTAGCTTACATGTAGTTTTACCCCATTTATATATTATGTGATTCATTTTATTAGTGTAGAATATAAGTGATTGTATTAAACAGTGATGAAACTAACCTGAAAGTGTAGTGAAAACTTGAGATTGTTTTAAAATAAATGATTTACAAAGTATATTCATTCAGAGCAAACATACAGCTGTTATGAGGAAAGCAATATGAAAGTGTTTCCATCTATTGAAGTAGATTTAAACATGATTTTAAGAGCTAATAAAAATAATGCAATGAAATCATGTGAATCTTACTTGATCCTTAAATACTGAATGTTGATAAAAAGCTAATAGCTCTAGAGTTCTCGCTCCACTCATAGGAAGATACAAGTCCGTGAATCCATATAAACTGAGAATGGTTGTGATAATTTCTATATGTTCTTAGAGGTGAATATAAATTGATTGTTCTATTTAGCCATTAGGAAGTCTCCCAATAACCAAGCCGAGCCAAACCATAACATCGTTTTACCCCCAGAGGAGTAAAGGGTTTAATTACCAGTAGTAGCAGCCTCATCTGAATAAGAAAGAATGAATTTGGATCCCTTTGGGAAATTCTCCATCATCATTGTTGGGTAGGTGATGACAAAACCATCTTTTCCACTTTTTTTTCAGTTTTGAAATCTGTTATTAAATAAGCACAGTTTAAAAACCCATCTGTGCTCCCACAGCCATCTGTGAAAACAAGACCGAAGAATTTGAATGGAGGGAGTGACGGAAGGGTGATGTAAACATATGTTTCACAAAAATGACCATAGTGGAGGGTCCTGGTTGTGAGGATTGGCTTAGATGATGCATGTGGAACCCCTGTATCAGTTGTCTTCTTTTAAAAGCTGTTATCATCCTGAGTTAGAAAACAAATAGTTGCCACCATTGACTTACTGATCAACTTTTTTGGTCTTGGTAATGTTCAGAAAACTAGTTCTTTTTAAAAAGTAATTGTTTCTTGGCCTTATTCATTTCTCAGGGCACCAGATTGAACATAAATCTAGAAGAGAAGAGAAAAAATACCGAACTTGGACTTTTATTTCTTGCTAACATAGAGAAAAGAGAATAGATGGGTCGTTAGTAGAAATAAAGATCAACCTGCAGATGAGAAATACTGTTGTTATTTCCTTCTCTTTCCTTACTGCTGTGGTTCTGAGTAAAAGCAAAAGGGACCCACAGCAGTTTATTAACTCTGCAGCACTCATTTCTGTCCTGTGATGAGACACAGGATAACCAACCCTACAGCAAAACACCACACATGAATCACAGACTTCAGCCCTGCCATTTACAGACGAGGAAAATAACTGAGCCCTGAGTGACTCTCCCAAGCTCTCACTCCCACCACGTGCCCAAGGCCCATATCCACAGTAATTCCAGAGTCTTGTGGAATTTCATCAGGAGGCTGGACTGAAGGCTCTTTTTGTGGTAGCTCTTTCTCAGACTCTCTGTGGATTTCAGAGTCATATTCTTACTTCACATTTTATGGAATGAAGCAATGTATAAAAATATACTGTATATAAAAATTTTTAAAGCATTAAATTATTTTAGCGGGGGTGATCATCACATAAAAGTCTAACTCCTCTGTTCTGTGCTGAAGGACAGTTCTGAATAAGATAGAAGATACCATTTATTAAGCATTTACTCTTGGGTACAATGTTAGTAAAGCACTAAGGGCTTTTATAAACGTTTGTCTCAGAACACAGCTAAGGTCTAGATTGATGTTTGCTATGGTTAAAGACCAAATACACATTTCTTTGTTTTGCATTAGATTTGCTAGTCTAATTAGAACTAGGAGGGAGTAAAAGTGTATTTGACTCTACACTTTTTCAATTTAACAGGGATCTAGATTCAGTCAGTAGATCTGTATAATAAACCTGTAGCTTTGTTTAGTGGAATCAGTTATCATCCTTCCTAATGGAAGTACAGTAGAACCCTGTCTTGCTGGTGACAGATTTTGCTGTGCGAGCTGTTGTTAACCATCAGTTCTGTGACCTAGTGACATTTCTTCTGTCCTTTTGTCTAGAGAAGGGTGTCTTCAGTCATCCCATCCCAAATCCTGCAGTAGTTGGTTAAAAGAGATGGAAATGAATGGATTTCAGTAAAAGTACTACAGCTGCTCAGGAGTTGGCTGTTCTTGGGTTTCAAAAGCTGCAGGGACTGAGAGCCCCTGAAAGCAGACTAAACACAGGTGCCGTCTTGCCCGCTGGCGGCCGTGTCCCTGCGGCCCAGCTTGGTGAGGCCCTGCAGCCTGGATCCTCTCTCTCCAGCTGCTGCCTGCCAGTGTGGTGAGCCGGTTGGTGTCGCTGCCCCTGCTCCTGGTGCCGAAATCATAACTGTGGCCGTGTCTTTTTTTTAAAATGGGCTGCAGACCAGACTAAAGATGGTTCCTTGGTTCCTCATCCCGATCCTCTGCACGAGCCAGATGACGGCAGCCTCAGTGAGCACGGTGGTCTCAGCCTTGCCCCGGTCGTGTCACCTGTGGCTCTGGAGAAGCGCCAGACCCAGGACTTTCATCCAGTCCACCTCTCAGGGTTTCATGGGCACTTTTGTGGTTGGGCCCAGGGCTGAGCCACCAGAAAAGCAAAAGGCTGGCCCTGCTCTTGAGAACCTAGCGACCAATTTGGGGAAATATGCCTAAAGTGGACGAAAGAGGGGCGTATGATCCTGTGCTATACTGTGTGATACAGTGAAAATGGTGACGGGGTGTCGTCTGCAGGGGTTGGGGAAGATTTGATTACGGCAGTGGGGTTCTAACTGAACCTTGGAAGATGAGTAAGATTTGGAGGGGGGGCCTCGGCATTCGGACGGGGGGAGAAACATGATTCAAAATGTCAGGACTGCACTTTGATTTTAGAGGGCCGTGGGGGGACTAGAGTAGATTTCTTTTGCAAAGGGGAGAAGTGGGAATTGAGAAGAGATGAAATCAAACTATGCAAGCTCTTTAAACCAGAAGGACAAACTTGTGAGCCGTCGGGGATTTGGCTGCAGGCCCTGCCGCCTCCCAGTCCCCTAGGTCTGTCTTCTGAGTTCGCAGGGAGTCCACTCTCTTCCTCCTGCCAGCAGCCGAGTCAAGCCCAGAGCATCCCCCCCGCTCCGAGCGCTCCGGGAGCCTCTTCACTGGCCTTCTCCTATCTTCTGCCTTGCCACCTACAATCCATTACTCACACTGGAGCCAAAGTGGTATTTTTTTTTTTTTAAATAAGATTTTATTTATTTATTTGAAAGAGAGAATGGGAGACAGAAAGCATGAGAGGTGGAGGGTCAGAGGGAGAAGCAGACTCCCTGCCGAGCAGGGAGCCCGATGCGGGACTCGATCCCGGGACTCCAGGATCATGACCTGAGCCGAAGGCAGTCGCTTAACCGACTGAGCCACCCAGGCGCCCCAAAGTGGTATTTTTATTTTATATTTTAATGTAATCCAGATTATATAACTCCTGGGTCTAATATGCATCATTGCTTTTCGGATAAATTCCCAAATCCTTCACTGACTCACCAGGCCCTGTAGTGGCTGGCTCCTGCCTACCTCTCCAGCTTCATCTAATGCCACGTAGGTCCTCAGTTCGTTTCACTTCTGTAGGCCTCCTCCTGGTTGTTGCAGACCTGCGGCATCAGTGTCTCGGGCCTTCACAGAGGCCCCTCCTCCTGTCGTCCGCTCACTCACCCTAGCGTCTCCTGCTGGATTCAGTGTTGTTGTCAAGCCTTCCCTCGCTACCAGGCAAAGTTGGTTTTCTTTGTTATATACGCTTCTTTGCCACCTACCTATAATTAGTTAATTATTCATCTAATTATTTGGTTAACATTTATCCCACTAAGCTCTCCATTCCAGAGAGGGCCTCTGTTTTGGTCACCACTGCCCCCATTACCTAGTGCTGTGTCCTGCTCACGGTAGGTGCTCGTTAAATGTCTCTTTGAACCTACAAATGATTCCAGTGGTCTCGAGTTGTTTGGTTGGCTGAACAGGTAGCCCTTGCTTCCTGCCTGCTTTGTCAGGTCTCCAGGGAAGCTGTGCAGTTGGCCAAAGAGGACTGTGGATAGAGAGGAATACATAGAAGTAGTCTATGGGAAAGCCTGCTACGGGCTAATCAGAAAGCTTTGAGCTTCATGTAGAAAGGCCTGAGAGATGAGTTATATGGTGATTCACAGACAGTGTACAAGTTAGTCAAATTTGATTTTTAAGAGTCATTCCCCAGAGAGCAGACTCATAGCCCTTTTTCCTCTGACTCATAGAGTTATCTCCTGATTAATAATCTCATTTCACCGAGCCCTTTGATGATCACAGTAGACCTGTCCAGCAGCCATTTCATCCTGATCTGGGTCCTAATTGTAGCTGGTCTGATTAGTTTCCTGAGGGATGTGCCCTGATTCCCTGAGCCCTGGGGTATTATTAGACCTTCCAGATCGAATGGAGTTCTGAGCGACTTAGGGACATCTGAAAAATTTTTTCTCTCCACCTGTCACGTAGAGTCAGCAGCACACTGAAGATTGGGTAGGACAGAAACACAGTGAGGATTCAGTGTTGCTTTTCAGCGACCAAAGCAGCACTCACCAGTTCTGCCTTTTTTCCTTTAGTAGCAGAACAGTGTTTTTCTTGTCCTGTGCTGCTCCTGTCACCCTGAGAGTCTTCTGGGCATTGTGGTCTAGGAATAGGAAGCAGATTCTGGGCCCCCACCCATGCCAGCATCATTTTAGGCTTTGAACGGAATCAGGAAATCCTTCTGAACACCAAAACTATACAAGACTTATGTCCATCAACAGCTATTCATTGTAACAAGGAAGGATTCAGTAAACATTTATTGAATTTCAGTTATGGGCCAAGCACTGTGCTAAATGCTGAGGGGATTACAAAGGAGTGTGAGACATAATTCTTACCCACAGGCAGTTCACAGTGTATTCTAGCTGGAGAAACAGAGGTCACAACACACACACAAAGATGATTCATAATTACCAAGTCATTGGCAAATACTCATTGCCAGATGGTTGCCATAAATTTTATGGAAGTTCTAAGTTGTCAAGATCATATATAGATACACTGGTCAGGAAAGATTTTGTTTGTTTTTTAAGATTTATTTATTTTAGAGACTCAGAGAGCACACATGCGAGCAGGGGGAGGGGCAGAGAGCGAGAGCGAGCAAATCCTCAAGCCGATTCCCCGCCGAGCACGGAGCCCAATGTGGGGTTTGATCCCAGGACTCAGATTGTGACAAGAGCTGAAATCAAGAATCGGCTGCTTAACCAACTGAGCCACCCAGGCACCCTGGAAAGATTTTTTTTTTTTTTAATGCAAGAGAAGAGTATTGAAACTGTCAGAGAGTAACTCAGTAAGGGAAGATAGTAGGGTGAAATTTGTTTCTGGGACCTGGCCCCCATCACCAACCTGAGACCCATGGCCAG
Source organism: Mirounga leonina (assembly GCF_011800145.1). Classification (NCBI taxonomy): domain Eukaryota; kingdom Metazoa; phylum Chordata; class Mammalia; order Carnivora; family Phocidae; genus Mirounga; species Mirounga leonina. The sequence continues at coordinate 20,470,510 of NW_023270504.1, forward strand.
TTCTCCTGAGCTCTGGGTGTCTCTGTGTTTAGAAGGTTTTGATGTAAAGTGTATTTTATTGGTTATGGTAAGAAATCTTTGGAATATACTTCCGTAGAAGAAGTATGACTTGTGCTTGCCTATGGTTTGGAAGGAAATAACAAAATGGATTGGAGGAGAGATTAAATTGCCAAAGGCCCAAGATTGGAAAGCACATTGTGTTAGGAAAACAGAAGACCAATTTTCCTTTTCCATGGAGGGTGGTGGCATGGAAAATCAGGTTGGGCTGTGGACTGGGATTAGATGAGGAAGGGTCTTGAATGTCTGGCTCACAATTTTGGATTTTATTCTGTGGGTATTGAGAGCAGAGATCACATCAAAACTTTATTTTTAGGGTGCTTAATCTGGCAGCAGAGTGGCCATGAGTGGTGGGGAGGAGGACAGGTGGATCAGAGAGAGCTGTTACTGAGTTTATCTAAGAGTGAGGGATGAAGGTCCTGGAGCAGGGGGGCGGCAGGAGAATGGGAAGGCAGGGCAGAAAGAAGAGACATAAAGGAAAGTCAGTGTGGGGATGCCTGGGTGGCTCAATTGGTTAAGCGTCTGCCTTCGGCTCAGGTCATGATCCCAGGGTCCTGGGATCGAGCCCCCGCATCAGGCTCCCTGCTTAGGTAGGGAGCCTGCTTCTCCCTCTGACCCTCCCTCTGTTTGTGCTTTCTCTCTCCCCCAAATAAATAAATAAAATCTTTAAAAAAGAAAAAAAAAGGAAAGTGTGTTGGCACAGCAACTGGATGTTGCTGAGCTGGGAGGTTGGGGTTGCCATGGATGGGGATGCAGAAGGAAAGAGAGGGAGACATTGGCTTTGACTTTAAGTGTCAGTAAATCTTTTAAGTGAACATGACCAAAGGGAGTTGAAAGTGTTAGCTTGGATTTTGGGACCTCAAACAGTACAAGCTTGGAAATCTTTGATTTTTAGGTGAAATGAGCCAATGTGGTCTCTTTAATAACCTCCTTTCGCATGCCTATGGCAGAAGGGGCCTCCTGAGTCTGTCCTTCTCGGGAAGTCCCCGGACGCTGATCGCTCACCCTTGTCTTCACATCTTCATGTCACTGCAGGACCAGTCGGGCTGCCTCTGCAAGTCTGGCTCCCCTCCTACAGAACTCATTGGTTTTATTCAGCAAGTGGTGGATTCTGGCCATATTCCTTTTGTTTAGGTATCCTGGTTGCACTCTTTAGAATAATCTTTGAGGGCATTTATTAGGGGTGCGAGCTGTGTGTTCTGGATGTTTTAAGAGGAGGAGTTTCTGGGTGTAGCTGCGTATTGTCAGTTGGAAAGATCAGTAAAATAGCTATCATTCCACATCTTCTGAGAATTCTTTACTAAACAACACTTCTGGATTTTGCTAATTGATTCTGATAATGTTATCTTAAGAAATAATAGGATTTAGACCTTCTGAATCACAAGAAATTGCATTATTATAGTATGTGGTGGTTTTTTAATGCTAGTACTTTGAAACTTTAAAATCTGTTTTGTTGTCTAGGTGATAACTGTATTAATCCAAAAATTAGATAGAATTTCTCATTCCCTGACTGCGCCAGGTGAGAGAGTTGTTTAATACAGAGTGAATTTTTTTGGAGATGTCATTTATGGGACAAGTTCTGTGAGACCCAAGCTACTTGTCCGGCTTCCTGGACGGTCTCCACAGAAGTGCATATCTGTCCACTTTCCTCTTGGTCTGTGCTCCGGTAGATACGGAGCAGATGGAATAGGAGCTTAAAGTTAATGCCTTAAGTTATTAGGGATTTTTCTCATCAGTGCTTAGTGGAGATTGGCTGAAAAAGACACAGATGGAACACTACTAAAGATGTTGAGAAAAATCTGCCATGCTCTCTACCCTCCCAGAAATGATTTATCAAACATGTGTGGCTTGGCTTACCCAGACCAGCCTATTGTACAGCTACTTATGTACGTTTGCTTTCTCCAGGGGCGGGAAATTATGGTGACTTCATTTTTGTTTCATTTTTTTAACTAGTTTCAACTCTCCATGTATACAGTTTGCGGACCCTGGAAGAATTCTAACCACACTTGAGTCTTTTTGTGAGTGGCTAGAGAATAGAGAACAGAGCTGCTGGAATCAGTCACTTCATTGTGAAGTGAAATGTACATCTGTTGTGAAATAACATTTCAACAATCGAAATATACATGTCAGCAATTTAGTTTTTAATATTAGGATTGTCTCCTAATAGCAAAGTAGCAGATTTTATTTTCAGGATGGAGAGAACTCTTCTCTACGGGTGGGGTGTACTTAAATCCTTCACATGCACTCTGGAAGAAGTAAGTGAATGGGTTGTATTATGTCACAAAAAGGGAGTCTTTGTTTTACAAAGGTTAAACTACATGAGAACTATGTTTAAAAAGTATGAAACCATATAAACTATGAAAATGATTTAATATGAAAAATTAATTTGCATTGGCTTTTTAGAAGCATGTCTTTCATAAAATCGAGCTTGGTATAGATATTTTTTCCGTATAGAGCTGTGGAATCCCTTCACAGTGTGGGAGGGAGTAGCCTTTAGCTCTCCTTCCCGCTCTGCATGGCTCTGTGGGGCTGCGAGAGCTCTGAGGGACTGGCCACCTGTTGGCACTGAAGCGTAAGCAAAGTCCTGTGTTTCTCCCTGCAGGGAGCTAGCTCTAAAGGGATGGAATTGACATTTATCTCTAGTTTGAAAGACCAGGGAATCCATTTTTCGAATTTGAGACTTCAACATTTATTTCACATCACTAAGCTTTGGTAAAGTGCTAACTTTTGTTTATTACAAATACTCCTTTTTAAGAAAAATCACTGTGATTTATAACTGGTTGCAAGGGTCAGAGAGAAGAGAAAAGAGTGACTAATTGGAATTGTTTAGTAGAGTTGTTATATGTATTTTACTTAGCAGATTTTCTCCCCCAAAATTAAATGTGGTTCACATTGGCTTTTACAGAAAATGGTATTTGTGATTAGAATTGTGAAGGTGGTGCTCTGAAGGAAGAAGTTTTTCTTGGCTGCATGAGAATAAAATGGTGTATAAGTTATGAATGCCTTTATACCAAACGTTTTCTCTGTTCAGAGTAATATATATGTTTTTATTTATAAACGTGCATTCTACTGGTTGGATTTGTGGAAGACTAACAGAAATTGTAGTTTGTCTGCCTGTCCAAATCTGTGGAGGTGGCCAAAGGTGTCTGCATGTCTACCTGCCCGTCCCCTCGTCCGTATTTCTCTGTGGGCCAGGCGTGTCTGCACACATGTCTTCCTCTTGAAAACAAACATTTCAGCATAAGGGGAAGAGTGGATACCACCATTTTTAGATTCAGGTCTATCTTCGGGAAGCTTGTCTGGGTTACATGACTTTGCGTTTTCTCCATTCCCAGATGATAAGCAGCATAAAATCTAGGGAGAGGAGAAACGTGGTGAGATTGGATGGTGAGTTCAATCTTGACCAACTTTATAAGTATTTTAAAAGCTTTTCAACACGAGAGGATGATGAAATGATGTTGTGTGTTCTTGTCATGCAATCTAACACGGAGTCTGGGGGACAGCGGAGGGTTATGACAGGGCAGAGAAGATGACTGTTCTTTATCTGTCAGCCATTTGTAACAAAAAATTTGCATGGATGAATTATACTTTTCTTCTTGTGAGTTCTGGTTTGTAAGAGGAAGAAGGACATTTTAGACATATTTCAGAACTGAGTGGCTGATGAGGCCACAGATAGTTTTTCAAGAGTTCGGGGAAATCAGGCAGTGTCTCATCTGTTGTTAATTAATGAAATGAAACTAGGGTCACTAGAGTACAACAATGAATGAAAGGTCAGTGAATGGAAAAAACTGTCAATGAAGGAGGGTGTTAGCAGAGTGGAACATTGTCCTAGATAAAGATCAGGGAAAATGTACTCTTTGGCTGAGGTAGTGTTTTCTGGAAGTGACTAGGAGCCATAGTTTGGGACATTTCAGTCCAGACTGAGCACTAAATGAATGCTCTGATTTCAACGAAATCTGTTAAATATTTTAAGGCTATTCAGGTTTGTGCCAGAGATTAGTTGAAAAGATAGTAAAAAAAAGTTTTTTTGTTTTATAATGTGTTCTATAGTGTATTGTTGCTGTTTTGTTTGGCTTTTTGGTTTTGTTTTGAGGTTAAACACTGGTTTCTTGCTCTCAATTATTTCTGTTCTCTTAGAATTTTCTAGAACCACCCTCACTTTAGAGATTCCCCCTGAAGTTAAAGTGATTTGGGATCACGGTAATAATTAGTGTTAAAGCCGACCTCAAACAGCCCAGGCCTGCTGACTCTGTCGATGATGGTTGCCAAATTATATATACCCCCTCTGAGAGTTGCCTTGTGGAGGATGGCCTGGAAGTCCTTAGGACAGCTTCACCACCATCTTGCACACTGTGATCATGAACAAACCAGTGACTGTATTTCTATCTTAACTAGTTCATCTGTCAGCTCTGTTCTTGGTTTCATGTGAAATGAGTGCATTTAGAGTCTCTCGTGTCTCTGCTCATGTCAGACCGCTTTCCCTTTTTTCTCTCTCATTGAAGCTTTTGAACCATATATGGCTCTGGGGAAGTGAGGCTCTGCCATCAGTTTGGGAGAGGCCCATGGCCATTTTTAGCCTGGTATTGAGACCTAGCAGGTCACGGCTAGTGAGGGCAGGACCCCATAGAAATCAGCAAGGCTATCCCTGCATCCTTACAGTTAATCCTGTAGTATTTGGAGAAGATGCATAGCACAGCAATTGACAGTATGGTCTCTAGGGCCAGACTGCTGGGGCTCATGTCCTAGTTCTGCCAGTTGTTACTCCGTGTCTTTTTGAACCTCTGTTATCCTATCTGTAAAATGGGAATAATGATAGCACCCACCTCCTAGTTATAAAGATTGAATAAATACTTGTAAAGTGCTGAGAGCAATGTGCGTCACTTAGTAAATGTTAGGTAATTCTTTGATTACTTATATTATTTGTACATCTGATTACTTATAAATTTAAAATGGAATTCAAGTGGAGTTTCCTTGGATTGTCTCTCTTTTCTCTGAGAATGTTTACTGTAATATTGTTCTGTTGGAATTAAACCAGTGACTAGTATGTGAACTGTTTTGGAGCCAGGATAGAAAAAAAATGTGAGAACAGTTCTTTGTAGAAACACCAGAACCACAGAAGTTAGTAGAAGCTAACATTTAAACTCATACAATTAAATTGTAATCAAAATAGTGCCTGTCGGTTATTATGGTGGGTAGGTGTGAGATAGGCAAAGAATGGTGAGACCCTCCCTTTAACACTTACTATTATAAAAAATACTTTGGGGAAAAAAACCACACACCTCACTTAAATATAACTGTATTATGCAGTTAGACTGAAAAAGAACAGAACACTAATAGGAACAAAATTATAAATCCTAGTCCATGACTCTCATATACATAGGCCAATATAGGCTGACCCCTTTCTTGAGATTGACAGTCGGTCATGCTCATGGGTGTAGGAATTCTGACTGACTCCATCTCAGTACTTGGAGTGGTGGCCCTAGTGTAGCATTTCCTTAAGTATGAGTTGCCCTAGCTATTAAAAGATTTTAGTGGGGGAAGTGGCAGGGGTCAGGCCATGGTCAAATAAGTTTCTCAAACTTATTTGAGTTAAATTAAGCTTGTTTTTTTGGAGATATTTTTTGGGGCCTTTAATATGCTAATGTGCACTGTGATTCTCCCAGGGAGGTAGGATATGCAGTACTTCCCTTTTTTTTTTTTTTTTTAAAGAATTTATTTATTTATTTGACAGAGAGAGAGACAGTGAGAGAGGGAACACAAGCAGGGGGAGTAAGAGAGGGAGAAGCAGGCTTCCCACTGAGCAGGGAGCCCGATGCGGGGCTCGATCCCAGGACCCTGGGACCATGACCTGAGCCGAAGGCAGACGCTTAACGACTGAGCCACCCAGGTACCCCACTCCCCTTACTTTTTGGACCAGTATCTCATCTGTTAGCTTCCTGCAGGACCCCAGTGCTTTGGCGCACACTTTAGGAAATGTAACCTGAGAAACATTGCTTTTTTCCCTTTGTGTCTCTGGTGAATCCTAACAAGATGTAGCTGAACAATTAGCTGCAGATCGAGGGTGGAGGAAGGCCTCACAGGTGAGGCTGGGTCCTGATGTATTTGAACTCAGCCTGGGGCACTCTGCCACACGATCGATTGTGGGACTTGTCTGTGGTTGGCTGGCTGTGCGTGTGTTCACAGGGCATGGCAGTGTGGTGGTATTCTGGATGAGAGAATAGCACCGAAGTGTGAAATAACAGTGGCTTCTGTGTGGCTGGAGGTCATGCTTGGAAATGGGAGGCAGTGAAGCCACGAACCTGTACAGGGACACGTCCTGAGGGCTGCATCTCTCGCAGGAAGGAGCTAGGGAGTTCTGTAATGGAGCCACTTACTCTTTCCATCAGGTTATCCTAAGAACTTCAGTAAGCACACTGCTGACGAGTAAAGACTGTGCACTTAGGTAGGAGGCTAGGAATGCACACTTGAGCATTTTGCAGGTGGCATAGTTGTCACCGACTTCCTGCCACCCTAGCTTGCTGCCTCGTGGAACCTGTACTGAGCCTAGACAGTAGACACAGAGTCCAGATTACTGCCGGGGACAGAAGGGATGACACTGTCCCCTCCCAGCTCCTTGCGCATCTGCAGTTTTTGAGGGCGTGTTTTGTATGCTTCTGGAAGTGGACTGAAGACTAATAGAATGTAACTCAAGGATCCGAAGATAAATATTAAAAGATTTTAGTATCTTGTTTAAGGCTTGATTAAAGAGGTAAAAGTAGGGGCTGCCCTGTCTCCTAATAACATGTTAATTGTTTTTAATTAAATAGTACTAAAAATATACAAGTATTTCCTGTGATCCAAATCTCTTTGCTTCCTGACAAGTAGTAAGGGTTTGGCTAGCAGGGGATTTATCTGAAAATTTATCGGAATCTTTAGGTTCTGGGTTTGGGTTTGGATAGCAAGGAGTGTTTAGATTGGAAAACCCAGGGAAGACCCTACTAATTTTTTCTTTTCCAGAGGAGGTGAGTGTGCCTCCTGTGTCTGGACAGATTTCTCTTCATTACGAAATGGCAAGATTGTGACTTAATGAAGGTCATAGAGCAGATCACTGTAAGGACTAGACTAGGAAAAACGGGGTTCTTCTGGGTCTAAGAATCTTGTCACGAGGCCTTCCTGTCCCCTAAGCAGTTAGGGTCTGTCACCACTTCTTCATAGTGCTCAGCAAAATGAACTGCGGAGCCCAGGAATCCGTGGTAATTATGGGAACCTTAATTAATGGTCCAGGAATTTCAAGGGCTTGATGTGGAGGCTGTTTGCAAGAGTAGGGGTGCATATGTTTGTGATACCTATGAAATTTTAAAAAAACCTATATAGTAGGAAGATTTAAAGTTAATTCTAGAAAGAATTTTTAATTGATCAATTTTATTTTGATGAAATAACATCTGGCCTCAGTTCACGGGTTTTTTTTTTAAATATCCTCATTTTGCTCCTGTGAATATTTGTCTTGGCTTGGTTATTTGCTACTTATTTTAAATTCCCTTTAAGTTCCACAGAAAATCATTCCTTTGGGGGGTGGGGAGCCGGGAGGAAATGTAGGGTATGTGATGTTGGAGAGCGAGAGAGAAAGAGAGGAGTCCTTCCAAGTGTCCTCAGGGCCACATCCCCCTCTCGTGGCCCCGTAAGCTAAGGCTCGGTGCCAGGCTGTGCACCGTACTTAGCAGTTGGTGACTGTGGACAGCAGTATGTGTGTAGGGGTGCTCACTTACATCTGTGGGATTTGCTTTTGCTTTTTTTTTTTTTTTTTTAAGATTTTATTCATTTGGGGGAGAGAGAGAGCATGAGCAGGGGGAGGGGCAGAGGGAGAAGCAGGCTCCCCACTGAGCGGGGAGCCCGACGTGGGGCTTGATCCCAGGACCCAGAGATCACAACCTGAGCGGAAGGCAGACGCCTAACATCTGAGCCACCCAGGCGCCCCTGATTTTGCTTTTTAAACTGTTTTGTTTGAGCAGTTCATGGAGGGCTGATTTTTATCTTTGTATATGGCCTAATTTTATGATGTTTATTCTTAGGTGGGTTTGCAGAGTTCTCCCGTTGTTTCCCTGGCCTCTGTGAAGGAAAATCTGCTCTAGTCCCTACCTGCATTTCTCAGCCTTGCCTACCTGTTGCCAACATTGGGCCAACCCGAATTCTTCCCAATCTTTATCTTGGCTGCCAGCGAGATGTCCTCAACAAGGTGGGTGCTTTGAAAACATCCTTCACTGCAGGGTTTCTTGTTAGTAGCTGGAGAAACTGTGATTGCCTGTTCGCTGTCATTTTAAGCACATGCTGCTTCCAGAAAGGAAGTACACCATGCTCAGTGTGACTGCCTGCAAGCATTTGGTTGGGTTATCTTCTGGAGGGCTATTTTGTTTGAGGTTATTGATTGCCACAAGAAACCTAATCTGTTGTCATATTGGCTTGTTCCTCAAAGGTCCAGGAGACCTGGGATAGGACAGGATTTTTCAGAAGTTTAGCCTTATTTTCTTAGCGTATTAATTGTTCTATTGTAGTAATTGGGCACACTCAGGAAGGCTAAGGCTTCTTGGATTATTTCACATTTAGAAATGTATTTACTGAGGCACACTAGAAAGGGACTCGAGTTGGGCTTGGATTGAGGAAGGACCTCTGGCCAGAGGGATGGGGGGTGGGAATAAGATGGTGAGGCCAGGGCTAAGGGCATGCATTTCAGGCTCCCCTGTCAGAGGCTCACTGGAGCAGTTTCACTGAGAAGAGGGAAGAGCATGGATTCTCGCTGCAAAGGATGTGGGCCATACTGAACATGGTGTGCCTACCAAAGGAACCCATATTGGAACCATTGAGTATCTGATGGTATGAGCGGTAACAGTAGTAGAACTCAGCTCTGTCTGCCTCCACAGCTCATATGGTCTTAACCAGTAGTGGTGGGAACTGGGCTTCTCACTGCCCAGAAAAGTGGTTTTTCCTCTTAAAAAAACTCTTTTTTACACCACCTGTAATTGAACAAGCAGTCAAAGATGTTAATTCACCTGTTGGTGATTTACAGGTGCCACTTTCCTGTAGGAGGGGTGATACCTTAACATTTTCTTCTTGGGTAACTGAAAGAATTGGGCTGACCATAAAACTAGCTTCCACATTGGCTTGCGTTAGCATGTGAAAAGCAAAAATACCCTACCATTGGGCAGTGATGAGGCATTCTTTCATTTCTCTTTTTTGTTTTAAAAACTCCTGCCTCTCTAAAATTTTGCCTCAACACTGTTATTAATACATCTGCTTTTATGGTGAGATATTTGAAAATTGATAGTTTATACTTGTATTGAGCCTTTTCTGGTGGAGTCCCAGTTCCTTTGAACATGTGATTATTATTAATTCTCTTTTAAAGATAAGCAGACTATGTCACAGAAAGCAAAATTAATTTCCTAGAGTCACATGCATCCCTGGGGCAAAGCTGAAGATGCTTTAGTTAAAACTCAATCAGAAAATGAAATAAAATTCCTAGTTAAGAATCCTGTTCAGAATTACACCCCAGTTAAAACAAAACAAAAAACTAACCAGTCAGCAGGTGCTTTTTACAAATAATTGCCGTATAGATCATTTTTGTTGCTTTTGACATTACATTAAATGGCACATTTTTGCTATGTACTGTTTGCAGGTTTAACAACTGTGTCAGTTAATAACTCTGTGAGTGCCTGCAAGGTGAGAGCAGTTAAACTGGACCCTGGAGTTGAGGATGGGGAAGTGGTTTTTTTTCCTCCTTTAATTGGCTTCTCAGAATATACTGCACAGGATACATCCACAGATGCACTGGGAGGAGGGTGGGTATAGGGGGAGGAGTGGATTTATGGAAGTTCATGGGAAAACAACTTGGGCAAGGAGTTTCTGTGGAAGATTGTCTGGAAACTTCTTTGAGACAGATGTATGGATTAGAGAATGGTGAGAAGTCAGCATGCTTTGAAAGCGGTGAGTAGAAACTCATATTGACCTCTGGATTCATTGTTGAGAAGAGTCAAAGCACTGAATGGGATTTTAGTGATCATATAGTCAGTCTTCTTTCTTTGATAAATGAGGAAGCTGCTATTCCAGAAATATTAGATGAATTCCACAACATCACCCAGCAGATGAATTTTGGGACCCGATGTGCCTCTATTTCAGGATAGCTTGAACTGATCTTTCGGCTCAGCTCTCTGATTTAAACTTTACAGGAGAAGTAATATGCTTCTTCTCTTCCTGAAGATCTCCAAAGATGAAGATTTTATATTTTTTCCTTCTTTTTTTTTAGATTTTATTTATTTATTTATTTATTTATTTATTTATTTATTTATTTTTTATTTGAGAGAGACAGAGAGAATGAGAAAGCGAGAGAGCATTGCAGGGGGGGTCAGAGGGAGAAGCAGACTCCCCACTGAGCAGGGAGCCCGATGTGGGACTTGATCCCGGGACTCCAGGATCATGACCTGAGCCGAAGGCAGTCGCCTGGGTGGCTGCCCCTTATAATCTTTCCTAATAGTACATTTTTTTAAAATTAGAATTTAGAAGCTGAAGTCTTTAAAAATAGCAACTATAAGACCACTAATTTTATTACTTGTTTTTTTTTTAAGAAAGTGCCACCAAAATATTTTGAAAGCATGTCACAGAAATTTTCTTAGGATCATACTATTTACCATTTAAAATGCTAGGCTCTTTATATTATTGCATTTAACCCTCATATTAGGAGGTAGGTTGACCCTGGGTCGTTGTCACTTACCCAAGATCTTGTGACTGGGAAGTCATGTGCTCAGTGGCAAGAAATCATCCTCAAACTCAAGCTGCTATTCTGGCTTTAAGTCCTATGTTTATGTAAGACCGGAAATACCCATCTTCTGGAAGATAGAACTCTCTGTAATAGGCTGTTATGAAGGACTGACAAATCACTGCTGAGATTTTCTTTCCCTGGTTTTCCTACAGCATATTCTATACCAGCACTGCCCACTAGAAATGTAATGTAAGCCACATACTTAATTTAAAATGTTCCAGTAGCCTTATTAAAAAAGTAAAATGGAACAGGTGCAATTTTTTTTTTTAAAGATTTATTTATTTATTTGAGAGAGCACAGGAGAATGGAGGAGAGGGGCAGAGAGAGAGAAACTCAAGCAGACTCCACACTGAGAGTGGGGGCCCGATGCGGGGCTTGATCTTACCACCCTGAGATCACAACCTGAGCCGAAACCAAGAGTGGATGCTTAACTGACTAAGCCACCCAGGCACCCCGGTGAAATTAATTTTGATAACATTTTATTTATCACAGCATATCTAGCATTTCAGTGTGCAATCAGTGTAGAAAAACTACTGCTATATTTTTTTGTACTAAGTCTTTAAAATCCGGTGTATATTATACTCACTGCACATTTCAGGTGCTCAGTAGCCTCCTGTGGCTTCTGGCTACCACAGTGGACAGTGTAGGTTAATGCTTTCAACATGTATTCATTTTACTCTGGTTTCAAGGCATGGCTCTTCTGTAAAAGACCGTAAGAAGTTACTGGTAGCAAAAAGGATACTCTCAGTTTCTTTTTCCCTCACGACTATACTTTTGTTTCTCACAGTCTGTTCTTTTATTTTCTAGTCTTGGTACGAGGGCTGGAACAGGAATGGCTCATTGTACTAAAAGTAGTTTGCTGATGCCCAGATTGCATCTGAGCGGAGCAGGATTTGAGCAAGAATCTCCAGTTACTATGTGAAAGACTAAAGATTCTTGATTTCTTTCTGCCTTATCACTTAACGTTTCCAATAGAAACTTTTGTTTCACACTGAAAGACATGAAACAGATAATGGAACTACGTGTCACCAGTAGTTCTAAGCCGGAGCCGGAGCCGGGTCTGCAGTGAGGGTGGCTTCTTCCCTGAGGCGCTCTGGTCGTCCTCCCTCCCCGTGTAAACAGTGTGCTGTGGGCGAGCTCACTGTTGCTCATTCGCTCTTCTAACAGGCACAAGGTTTTCCTGTGCTCCCTGGTCGGTCCGCCTGCCCTCTCTCTGGTTTTCTTGCCGGAGTCAGCCTAGACACACAATACTGGATTTCCGTATGGTCTAGGAAGACAAAAGATCCAAGTTATCAGTACACATACACCACACGGTGTGCAAGTTGGTTAGACAAGGCCTGTTCATTCTGCAGTGATGCACAAGACAGGCTGACTGACGGTAGAACTCCCTCCGGCAAGGCAGCGTGGCTCGCGGTGGAGAGCTGGCCTCAGAGCTGGGCAGTCCTGTGTCCCAGGGCTCCGCCTGACCAGCTGCATCACGTCAGCCAAGTGGCCGAATCTGGGCTTCTTCACCTACAACACCTACAAACCGTAATGATTCCTGCCTTGTAGTGTTCTGTGAGGTTCAAATGAAGTGACGTGTGCCAAGCACCAAGGACAGTTCCTGGTCTGTAGGGACCCTGATTACTGTCAGCAAGAGGCCGAGTGTACGAGCTGCTAGGGTGAGTGCTGGATACAGTGGGTGTGGTTGGTGGAGGAAGGCTGGACGGAGGAAGTAGGACTTAAGGTCAGTTTTGAAGGCAAAAGGAGTGGCAAATGCAAAATTATTTATTGAATTGACTTCAGAAAGAAAAATTACAAATCCGTTATCTAGAATTGTGATGTCTGTGGTGATTTAATGTGATCGCTCTCCTCAGTCTAGCTGAACATGGGAAACTTGATAAATAGAGCAGTTCTATTAAGGCGATATATCAATCTGTATCCCATATACTGCTCCACAGATTATAGAACCCATATTAGGAATTAGTCCAACTACAGGGCAAAGTTCATTTCACGGTTTAGGAGAGAGAAACTTTTTTTTTTTTTTTTTTTTTTAAAGATTTTATTTATTTATTTGAGACAGAGAGAATGAGAGACAGCATGAGAGGGAGAAGCAGACTCCCTGCCGAGCAGGGAGCCCGATGCGGGACTCGATCCCGGGACTCCAGGATCATGACCCGAGCCGAAGGCAGTCGCTTAACCAACTGAGCCACCCAGGTGCCCGGAGAGAGAAACTTTTAAAGATTTTTTTTTTTTTTTTTTTTGACAGAGAGAGACACAGTGAGAGAGGGAACACAAGCAGGGGGAGTGGGAGAGGGAGAAGCAGGAGAGGGAGAAGCCGGCCTCCCGCAGAGCAGGGAGCCCGACGCGGGGCTCGATCCCAGGACCCTGGGATCATGACCTGAGCCGAAGGCAGACGCTTAATGACTGAGCCACCCAGGCGCCCCAGAGAGAAACTTTTAAAGGGAAAGAATTGTGAATGGAAATCATAAGTAATAATAAAATAATAAAATAAAGATTTGTTTTTTGACTAGAAAAAGTCATTTTTGAAAGTTTTCTTAATTGTATATTGAAGCCAGAATCCATTTTTTAAATTCTTAAGGGGCAGTCTCTTCTACTTTGCAGATGAACCCTTTTATACCCAGCCTGCTATATTCAGTGTGAGTGACCTACTTAGGTCTAATGAGGAGAAGACAGTTTGAATTAGTGAAAAATGTACATGACTTGTTTGGGGGGGGGGGGCAGCTTTTTGAGACATAATTCATATACTGTATGATATATAAGCTATTTTTTAATGAGATGTAATTGACATATATAAAGTTCCAAGTATACAACATGATTTGATATTTGTATATATTATAAAATGATCACAGTAAGTCTAGTTAACTTCTGTCACCACACAGTTATAATTTTTTTTCTTGTGATGAGAACTCTTAGCAACTTTCAAATATACAGTACAGAATTATGAACTACAGCCACTATGCTGTAGTGATTTATTTTATTACTGGAAGTTTGTCCCTTCTGACCACCTTCACCCATCCCCCCCAATATGTTCTCTGTATCTGTGAGTAGATTCCTTTAGATTCCACATGTGATATCATACAGTATTTGTCTTTCTCTGACTTATCTCACTTGGCATAATGTCCTCAGGGTTCATCCATGTTGTCGCAGATGGCAAGATCTCATTCTTTTCATATGGCTGAGTAACACTGCATTGTGTACATATACCACATCTTTATCCAGTCGTCAGTCGATGAGCCACTTAGGTTGCTTCCATATCTTGACTAAATAATGCTGCAGTGAACATGGAGGTGCATGTATCTCTTCAAGTTAGTGTTTTCATTTCCTGCAGATACATACTCAGAAGTGGACTTGTTGGACCATATGGTAGTTTTATTTCTGATATTTTGAGGAACCTCCATACTACTTAACATAGTATCTGTACCAATTTACATTCCCACAAGCTATTTTTTAAATTAAGACAAAGTAAGGGAATGAATGTTTAATGAGACTCTTATATTATGTGCCACTTACTTTGTCCTCATATAGCTTTACAAAATAGACATCATTAGCCCTATTTTACAGGTGAGGAAACTAAAGCTGAGTGAGATTACACAACCTGTCCAAGATCATGCAGGTCCTGAATGGTAACATGCTGGGTGGTGCTCTGGTTTTTCTGGGGCCAGTACCCATAGACTTTTAATTATTCCTGCCACACTGAGTTCATCTATGCCGCAGGAGGGGAAGGCCGAGCATACAGGTGCATGTGCTGCTAGAAAGGTAAATGTAGTTAGTGGAAATTTATACAAATTTGCTTCTGTTTCACATTTTTCAGTGTCACAGGAAACAAGATCATCCGTCGAGTGAGAGTGAGGATAAAGGGATACATAGAGCATTTGAAGAAAAAGGGAGAGGGGTGGAATGGCGTCTAGGAGAGAGGGAAAGTGAAGGGACTAGGGAAATAAAATGATTGCTGAGGAGCGTGAATCGATGTGAATCTGAGCAGCATTGTTGAGCTTTTTTCCCTGGCTGTGTTCAGCTGCATGGGTGGTAGAGACGCAGACCAGGTGGAGAACTAGATTTACCCAGAGCTGCAGTCTTGCCGAGTGAGTGTGAGGAAGCCATAGTGGGACAAAGGAAGGTGGATGCAAGGAAGTGGTTTATAATGACTGCAGAATTTCACTTGAGCAAGGCAGGCAGACGACATGAGGATGAAGGACAGAGAGAAAAGGAGGTGGGATCAGCGACGTGTAGATCCTGGGGAATCGAACGATTCCGAGAGTGCTGGTATCAGAGACAGCAAGCCGGAAGAAGAAGAGGAACAGTCCAAGAGTGGGGTGTGTAAGGTCGAAATTAGGGCTGGTTGCTGGTTGTTGGCAATGACCGAGGCCAGACCAGGTCTCAGTGAGTGGTCAAGGTGAGAAGTTCAAAGAACTGAGAGGCCAAGGTGTTGGAAGGGTATTTGTAGGCCAGGGAAGATTATTTTGTCAGTAGAAAGCATATGTTAGCAGACTTAGTGCAAAGTTGAGCTAAATATTAAACAGCATAACAAGTGTCCTCTGGAAGTTTACAGACTGTGATGTTTAATTATGGGACACAGTAATATTCAGTTGTGTAGGTTTTATACAACATACTAAAAACGGAATGAATTCCATAAATATCTCTTTATAACATAGTAAGAAGTCATTGACATTCATCTGTGAATAAAAGCAATCATTATTCTGTAAAACAGACCCATTCTTCACAATTATAGTTCCATCCCAGTTCTAGTCAGAAACATTGACTAAGATGCCCTCTCAGCCACGTATATGTACATTTGTAAAAATAAGCAGGAGAGCAAGTTAATAGTGTGTATAGCTACATGAAACTTCAGACCTCAGAGATTCACCGCCATCTCAACCCTGAGGCTCTTTGCTGAGGCGTGTCTACTTCTCCCACTGGGACAGGATGCTTACCAGGAGGCACTGTGTTTGTTTTCAGACCTGTTTAGGCCAGTGGCCTTGTTATTATAATTGTGCACATCAATTAAAATATTACATACACCCATGAAATATGAATGAGGGAATGAAGAGAGTTGTTTTTCTATGACCTGAGGTAAGCGTTTCAGGAAGATTCCGGAAGAACAAATTGCATTATATTTTTTCTGTCTAAACTAGGGCAGAACTAGCAACTGTAAAATACCCGGGGGTCATAATCCAGGATTCTGTACTGATGTTCTACAAGTTTTTGCTCTTCTTCAAAGAAATGGAAACTCTAGTAGATGCATTTGGTTGTGATTTGCTTAAGAATGCCAATCAGCTAACTCCTACCAAAAAAAAAAAAGCATGGTCCTGCATCAGAAATTAGTGAATTAATGTATTTGTTTTATTTTATTTATTTATTTATTTATTTATTTATTTATTTATTTATTTATTTATTTATTTGACAGAGAGAGACACAGCGAGAGAGGGAACACAAGCAGGGGGAGTGGGAGAGGGAGAAGCAGGCTTCCCGCAGAGCAGGGAGCCTGATGCGGGGCTCAATCCCAGGACCCTGGGATCATGACCTGAGCCGAAGGCAGACGCTTAACGACTGAGCCACCCAGGTGCCCCTGTATTTATTTGTTTTAAATTAAAATGTTTTGAGTGTGTATGTATCATTTTTAATGATTTCCTCCTTTAACTTTTTCACTGATGTAGTAACTGCCAATCCAGATTATGTTTTGTGTTTAATTTAGTAGCCAAATCATATTTAAATATTACATGGTAACATTTTAGGATTTTTTTGTTTGCCTCTTTGATTTCAAAATTGGCCATGTTTTATCAAGTCCTATTGTATTACAAAAAGAATTTCGGGGAATAACTGATAATTGATCTAAGTAGATTTTTTTTTTGCTATAAAATTTTTATAAATCAAGTTATGTTTATCATTGAGATCATTTCCTTTTTCCTCATTTTGTGTTTAAATTATTTTACCATCACTCTGTTTTAATACATTAATGCCTTTTTCCCCTTTCCCCCTTTTGCCAGTTGTTTAAAAGTAAAACTGCTGGGGCATCTGGCGGGCTCAGTCAGAAGAGCATGTGACTCTTATCTCAGGGTCATGAGTTCGAGCCCCACATTGGGTGTAGAGACTACTGCCCCCCCCAAAAAAAAACCCTTAAAAAAACCCACAAAGCAACTCCTTAAATGCATCTATTATGGTACATTGTTTTGTGAGTGAAAACTACTTTATTGAGCTACAACAGCATTGTGAGCTTGGCTTATCGAAGGGCATCCTCTTCGTGTGTCCGCTGTGTCAGCGTCAAGGGGTTCTGCGCTGGGTGTGTGGCAGCTGTGAGCACGAGGGCAGGGACCGGGCACGCCGGCAGCCTGTCCTCACCGTGCAGCGGTAGATGCCAGTGTCAGCGCGGCCCGAGGCCAGCACTGTGATGCCTGCGGCCGCAGCGGCCGCAACAGTAAGGGAAAGCAGAAGCCGACAGAAACACCTTGACTGCATCTCCTCACCTGTGTCCTGAGTTGCTGGCTCGGAAAGCCTCCTCGCAGAAGCTCATGGCCAGAGTGGTGCCCTTTTACTTTCTAATTTATTAGCGATAGTTGAAAAGGGCATAAAGAACGAAGTTAAACTTTGTATTACTTCATTTAGTTAAAAAGGATGTGTGTATGTAGGCTAGTTACCTTGTTGCTCCACCTAACTTGAATGAGAGCATGGTGACTCAGGACAGATTCTGGAGATGAATGTACTTGGATTTGAATTTGACTCTATACCACTTGCTAGCTGTGTGACTTGGCAAACATGCAACCTCTCCAAACCTCAGTTTCCCCATTTTTAAAAAAGATTTTATTTTATTTATTTATTAGAGTGAGTGAGAAACAGCCTGAGAGAGGAGAGGGTCAGAGGGAGAAGCAGGCTCCCCACTGAGCCGGGAGCCCGATGCGGGACTCAATCCCAGGACTCTGGGATCATGACCTGAGCCGAAGGCAGTTGCTTAACCATCTGAGCCACCCAAGGTGCCCAGTTTCCCCATTTTTAAAATGAGGATAATAGGGCACCTGGGTGGCTCAGTTGGTTAAGCGACTGCCTTCGGCTCAGGCCATGATCCCGGGAGTCCCGCATTGGGCTCCCTGCTCAGCGGGGAGTCTGCCTCTCCCTCTGACCCTCCCCGCTTCATGCTCTCTCTCTCTCAAATAAAAAAAATCTTAAAAAATAAAATGAGGATAATAATAGTACCCACGTCAGAGGGTGGTTGTACGAGGATTAAATGAGACCATCTGTGTATTTATTGTTAAGTTTTTCATTTTAATTCCAGTATAGTTAAAATGCAGTGTTTTCTGTTACTTTCAGCTGTGCGCTCTAGTGACTTAGCACTTCTCTACATCACCCGGTGTGCTCATCACGACAAGTGTACTTACTTCTTCATCCCCATCACCTATTTCCCTCATCCCCCACCCACTCCCCTCTGGTAACCATCAATGTATGCTCTAGAGTTAAGAGTTTCTTTCTTTCTTTGTCTCTTTTTTTTCCCCTTGCCTGTTTGTTTCTTAGATTCCACATAGAAGTTGAAATCATATGGTATTTGTCTTTCTCTGACTTATGTCACTTAGCATTACGTGCTAAGCTAGCTCCTTCCATGTTGTTGCAAATGGCAAGATTTCATTCTTCTTTATGGCCAAATAGTATTCCATTGTGTGTGTGTATACCACATCTTCTTTATCCACTCATCTATCAGTGGACACTTGGGCTACTTCCATAATTTGGCTATTGTAAATAATGCTGCTATAACATAGGGATGCATGTATGCCTTTGAATTAGTGTTCTTGTATTATTTGGGTAAATACCCAGTAGTGCAATTACTGGATCATAGCGTAGTTCTAGTTTTAATTTTTTGAGGAAACTCCATACTGTTTTCTAGACTGATTGTCCCAGTTAGCATTCCCACCAACAGTGTAGGAGGGTTTCTTTTTCTCCACATCCCCGAGAGACAGTCTATTTAAATGTTCAGCCCAGTACTTGGAAATAGTAGGGATTCATTAGCTGTTAGATATTATTCTGGTAGATATTATTTTATTAATATGTACTATGTACCATAATATTATTATATTATTAAACCTCTAGCAAAGGTGCTCAACAAAATTTTTTTTTTTAAGCTTTTATTTATTTATTTGACAGAGAGAGACACAGCGAGAGAGGGAACACAAGCAGGGGGAGTGGTAGAGGGGGAAGCAGGCTTCCCACTGAGCAGGGAGCCTGATGCGGGGCTCGATCCCAGGACCCCGGGATCATGACCTGAGCCGAAGGCAGACGCTTAACGACTGAGCCACCCAGGTGCCCCTCAACAAATATTTTTTGATTGAATTTAGGTTCAGTGGCCATTTCTGTAAACTGTAGGTTATGAGAAGTATATTGTGAGAAGTATATTACTTGTGAGAAGTATATTACTCTTCCTATGGGGAAATCAAGTTTGACAGTCATTATAGACTTGTAACATGTTTTGTCTTTAGTGAGAACTGCCTGTTATCTTCTGAAACTTCTAGGTCTTCATTACTGAATTGGGTGGAAAGTGATATAACTACCTCCCTTCACTTTTAATTTGTAGTCCTGTTGGTGGATAGGAGAAAGACCTATAAAATGATTCCTTTCAGGACCATTGTAAGAAAGGCCTGAAAGGCTCCTTAACTCCAGTGACCCGCTGCTGTGCTTACATGGGAGATACTGCGGTTGATCGAATGGTAGTAATCTCAGCGTGGAAAAACAAATGTGACCTTTGCTACATGTGCAAAAGCTGAAAAGTTGTAGTACACATCATTAAGATCTTCACAGCCTGATTGTGAACCTCCCAGAAGCAAATGAGAACATGAGAAGACTGGGGCTCTGGCACAGCGCCAGGGTCAGTGGGTCAGTCCAGGAAACTCACCTGGTTCCCAAAGCTGTTTCTTGACATTATCATCTCCTAGTTGAGAGAGGGTTGCATACATGACTTGGATTTATTAAGTCTACCTTTTATGTAAAATGTATTTATTGTGCCAGATGTGGTAAACGAAGAGGTTTAGAATTGGCATATTTCAGGAGGGAAAATAGGAAGAAAATGACCAACTGTCTCTCAGGTAGTTGGAAAACTTTTGTAGAGGAGGTACCATTCCAAGAAAGGGAATAAATGACCAGAGTTGCTTAAAAGAGAATTATTTCAGGCTTAGAACATTTTGAACTAAAGGAAGTGGGGTTGTGTAGGCTTGCCTGGAAAATGGTAGACAGGCTGTCGGTTGAACAAACACGTACTGAGTACAACTAGGTACCTGGTGCTGAAGGTAGAAAAACAAGTGCGAATCAGTCCAAGATCTCACTACTTCATTACTTAATAGGAGAGACAAGAATTATCTGCTCATTACAACAGTGTGCTTGGTGAACAGAGTACTTTGGAAGGGCAGAGAATGGAATGGTGAATTATGCATCAGTGGAAGGAGCTAATTTCAGTAAAGTTAATTTCATCAAAGCCGGAAAAGTGGACGAGAGTGACCGGGAAGAGGAACAGGGCCTACGAAGCACAGGAGTGGTGTGAACGGCCGCAGGGAGGGCTGGGTGTACATGTGACATTGGGGGATTTGGACGAGAGCAGGCGGCGACACGACATTGAAGTGTGGGCAGAGCACTTAGCCCATGTTTGGTTACTCTGGATTTTGTTCAGTATATGGTTTAGAGATGAAGCATCACAACTTCAAGAGCTCCCTGGTGGCTTTTTTGTTGTGGCTGCCCACTGACTGAGCAGTGACAGGCAACAGAGAGGAGAGGACAAACGGGAGAGGGATACCAAAAGGATCTGGCAACCATTTGGATGGGGGTCGTGAAGGAAGAGAAATGACACGAACATATTTTCTAGCTCAAGTGTCTGAGTAGATGGTATTACCATAAACCCAACTTTGGGTTACAGAGAGAGATAATTTGTTGAGTTTCTGACATTGTGAGTTTGAAGGGCCTGAGAAACATACAAACGGAGATACCCAGTAGGTAGTTGGAAAAATGGGTGGGAAATTAAAGAGAATGTATATTTAAAAGTTGTCAGTGTGTAGAACTGATAATTAAAGCAAAGGCAATAGATTCAGTCTTTTAAAGAGAGTATTCAGAGCCACAAGACTGCCTAGGACTTTATCTTTGAGAACAACCAGCATGTTCCGTTTGGGAAGAAAATGTTCTTGTTGTGTGTGCCTATCTATACTCTAAAGTCATAGTAAACTGTCATGGTTTTATTTTGTGTTCTTCCACTTCTCAGTAATGAAGATAACAGAGTTGATTATATTAATGATGCGTGATCTTCAAGCATATTACTTTATTTTCAAGATTTACTTATTTGAGAGAGTTGGGGGAGGGGCAGCGGGAGAGAATCGCAGGCAGACCCCCTGCTGATTGTGGAGCCTAACACCGGCCGGGCTCGATCTCATGACCCTGAAATCATGACCTGAGCTGAAACCAAGAGTCAGATGCTCAGCCTACTGAGCCACCCAGGCATCCCTTCAAGCATACTATTTTACACAGCCTTTTTTTTGCCCTTAAAAACAATTCTGCTTTAAACTAAAGTCTCTAAATGTCCCTGTGCTAGGTTTTTGGATTTCACTGATTGAATTAACTCTGATTTCAAGGAAACTAGTAATTGTTATCATTAAACTTTTACTCTTCCAAAATGATTGTGCTGGTATGTTAATCACTTTAATTGCTCTTTCCCTCCATAGGAGCTGATGCAACAGAATGGGATTGGTTATGTGTTAAATGCCAGCAATACCTGTCCTAAGCCTGACTTTATCCCCGAGTCTCACTTCCTGCGAGTGCCTGTGAATGACAGCTTTTGTGAGAAGATTTTGCCATGGTTGGACAAATCAGTGGATTTCATTGGTAAGTAGCTCCGGTGGTATTACAAGTCGTCTGGGTTATAGTCTCATGTGCAGGTGCACCCTTTACCTCCCTCCCTTTTTCTCTCTGGAGAGAAAAGGGGCCTATGTTCAGAGATTTCGTAAGTCTAGGAACAACACATGATGCTGCTTATCTTATTCAGTGGCCAAGGTGACGTGTGTGCCATGCTGTTCCTGAGGGACTGCCCTGTGACATTCCAGCTACCTTAACACTACCAAGGTTAAGCCTGATGGGATCTGTGATTGTGTATTTGCCAGTGTTTGAAAATCACTTAAACTTCTGGGATTAAATTTTAGCCATTTTTTCAAATCCTATAAAAGACTTTTGGAAACCTTGGTGGCATTCCTTAAACTGTTTTTACCTCGCTGCTGTGTTCTCCCCAGAGAAAAGTCAAATCCTGTGAAAACACATATCATTACATTTAAAGCCTTTATGTCACGAGATTTGTAAGCCTCAGTTCGCTTGCCAATAATTTCAAGTAGTATGGGATCTAATAAAATTCCAGCACATGCACACACACACTCACTCACTCACTCACGTCCTTGGGGTTGGTTGTGGCAGGCTCTGATCTGCCCTGTGCTGTGTTCTGGTTGCTGGCCAGTCAGTCCTGGAGCCTCCCGACTCCTAGCTGCAGGGGCTTGGTGACACTGTGGCGCCTCAGGATCGGGTCTTCTGTGGTAAACTGGTGATGTGTATTTGAAATGTAGTTTTAGTGGAGAGTGGCTGAACAGGGGAGATATGCTGTTCGCTCTTGAGCAGCGTGATGAGCTTCACTCCTGATGTTCCATGTGAGAAGTTTTTGATGTTTTCTTCGTCTAGTCACAGAAGTGTGTGCATTCTACCCCATAATTAATATCTCTGAATTCGTTACTGTAATTAAAAAAGAACTAGTTCCTTTTAAAATGTGAAATTAAGTACATTAAGCCCTTCAACTATACCTTTTTATCTGTGAGAGGAATTTCTAGATAATGCTTTTGGAACTTGGAGTAATTCCAAAACAGTTCTCCCTTTTTTTTTCCTTCAAGATTCCAGATTGCCAAAAGTTTTCATCTTTAATTAGGATGCATTCTTTGAAACATCAGAAGATAAAAGGCTTTAGAGAAGATAATTCACATTATAATATTCACAAACAGAACTCCCAAATGAATCACCCCCACCGTTGTATTTCTAGGAAGTATTCAGTATATCATTCAGTTTTTGCCTCTTTAGAAGGTAACACTTACGGTTAATGTTCCTATTGCATGTCCTGTCAATCCAAAGACATTTGGCTCTAGATTCAGCTAAAAGTGCAATTTCACGATCTATTTAGAAGAGAACTCATCATAATGTCTGAGCTTTAGGAGGGTTAGCAGAAAAGAGAGAATATGAATAACTTTGCCCCAGCTTGCTTGCTTCTCTCCTGAGAGATATTGGGGTCATCCTGCCACTTAATTCAGACAGAAGGAATTTACCATGTTTCAGCTTGGTTAAGCACACCCAAATGCTATTCTAATTTATTAGTAATATCTGAAAATATTTATACTTCCCAGTATTTCATTTACTCGTCCCTATTTACTAGAGTCACCGTTCCCCCACCCCTCCAGGTAATTCAGGGCGTCCAGCGGGGTCACGGTGGTTGCTGGCCTCTGCCGTGCTCTCTGCCGTGGTCCGTCCTGGCAGGGCGCGCAGTGGGAAGACTGCCCCCATACCAGGGCTGAGTGACTTGCAGGCTTGTGGGGGTTTTGTCTTTTTATTACTGAGATAAATTTCAAATAAGTTTCTGGGTTTGTTAGAAGGACTCAAGTGTTCTGGAGTTTTGTCTTTATTTTTAGTTCACACGTGCAGCAGTGAGCTGGGGTTGCCTGGGACTGCGGGACACTCTCAAGATGCCCGGTCCCGGCTGGCTCCCCCTCCGGCCCTCTCCCTCCTCACCCTACCCTTGGCTCCTGCCCCGCCTCTTGGGTTTGCGCGCAGGCTGCACAGGGGGGTGACTCAGGGCATGTACTTTGGAGTCAAACTGTATTTGGGCCCTGCCTTCCTTGGTTACTAGTTAAGTGATTTGGGGTAAGTTTCTCCATTTCCTGACCTGGAAACTGAAGATAGTGTGTGTACTTTAGAGGGATACTGTGAGGATTAAAATAGATAACGGATGGAGAATACCTTGCAAAGTGCCTAATTCATAATTGGCTCTTTAATAGTTTTACAAATGATCATCTGAGAAGTTCTTTTGGTTTTCCTTAGAGCTGTCCTCAGTGAGCTCAATTATTGCTTCTTTATTTTTGGCCTTTATAACGTCTCATCCTCACGGGCTCCCCCTTACCTTTTTCGTTTGTTATCCTCTCTGCCCCTTTTTGTCCTAGATTTTTATTCCTGAACTGCTGTAGTGACAGCCTGCCTTTCTTCTTTCCACTTGTCACCGTCAGTGCTTTTGCTGTTCCCTGTTCAGCAAGCAACCTGCGGTCCTTAGCCTAATGTTCCCAGACCCTGCAGCACCTGCTCCCCACCTTTGACACCTCCTTTCTGGTAACCCCCCTGCCCCACAACATGTGTACCACAGCCACCTGTTGGGTCCCCCTGCACGGCTGCCTCGTACACCTTTCCCTTCTCTTTGCCAGGTCCCTGGGCATGTGACCTCCTTTGCTTTAAGACTCCCTTTAGCACTCATTTCTCCCAAGAGCAGAACCCCAATCCAGTGTAATACTTTTTTTTTTTTTTTTAAGATTTATTTATTTATTTTAGAGAGAGCCTGCACGCATGGGGTGGGGAGGGGTGCGGCAGAGGGAGAGAGAGAGAATCCCAGCTAGACTTCCCGCCGAGCGCTGAGCCTACGGGGCTTGATCCCACAACTCTGAGATCATGACCTGAGCTAAAATCAGGACTGAGCCACCCAGGCGCCCCTCAGATTTCTAAAATACATCCTTAAAAGTGTCGTGATTGTAAAAGCAACGTAAGTACACAATGAAGAATATTCGAAAAAGAGAAAAGGAAACCTAAAACCTCAACATCCTAACACATCTGTTATCATCATTGTTTTATTTCCTTCCAACCCTTTTCACATTTTTTATAAAGATTGCTTTTTAAAGGTATGTATTAGTCAGCCAGCCAGTATGTACTGGGTGCATAATATATGCCCAGTGTGAAGCCCTCTGAGGTAGAAGCAAGATCTTCCTAAGTCCTTATAGTCTTGTTTTGAGATAACTATTTTAAATAATTGAGAGAATATTGTCAACATTTAAAAAAAATTTGAGGGGTGCCTGGTGGGTCACTCGTTCAGCGTCTTGACTCTTGATTTCGGCTCAGGTCATGATCTCAGGGTCATGAGATGGAGCCCCATCAGGCTCTGTGCTGGGTAAGGTTCTCCCTCTCCCCCACCCCACCTCCCCTCCAACTCCCCGCTGCTCCACTCCCCCACTTGAGTGCACACACACTCTCTAACTAAAAAATAAAGTTTAAAAAATTGAAGCCCAGCCTACTTCCAATAAGAATTTAGAGCAGCTTACAGTATGAGACTGGGATCAGAAGATACACACATTACACACATACACATTAAAACAGGATCAAAGGGCAAGAACCAAGTAATATGGGGCTAGAAAAGGTACAGTAAAATCTGAATTACAGTTACCTATTGAAATTGAGTAAAAAATCTCAGCTTTGAGCTTCTTAGCAGCCTAGGCAAAAGGGGAAATACTAAGATTAGTACAGGCTGACGACTGTATAGTTGAAAAAAGGAAGAGAACGGTACGGGCCCAGGAAGGCATGGGACTTTATGTACATGGGTTTATATATTATCACGTTGTATATTATATATTTCTTTGTTTCAAGAAGAATTTATATTCATTTGTTACCGTTTCATTGTGTTTGACTTCACTATCTGAGGAAAGTTGTTTATTCATATACTATCCAAAAGTCCTATGTGTTTTGTACACAATGAATAATAACTCATCTACATTAGGAATTTGTAATACTTACAACAGAAGCAGTGACACTGGAGTGGCCTCATATTATTATTCAGCTGCCAGAGCAGATTCCCAGGATATCTGTTAATTACAGGAACTGTACTACAAGGTTTGGTAACTTTTGCTGGTGTCAGCTAAAACAGGAGTGAAAAGGGAAGAATTGAGCCCCGTGGCAGTGGCTCACCGGTAAGGACGCATGTCGTCGTTTAGAACGGAGGCGGCCCTGGTACCGGCAAAATGTTAGTAGCTTCCAGGCGGCGTGGGGCAACTTACTCCTACAAGTAACTTGTAAAGCCCCTCGACAGGGAAAGATGGCAGCACTGGGGTTGAATGTTCTTGGTTCTAACAAAGTGTCCAAAAGTCCTGCCATGTCGTGTGGAATAGACATGATGCAGTCAAGAACTCCTGGATATCCAGAAAAGGTTCCAGTTCCCTGGGTCCTTGCTAACGTGAGCTGCTAAACCCGATTCATAGCATATACGTGGTTTTCTTCTTAAATTTAGCAAATAAAGTCGAGCCACTTTATGACGTACAGAAAAGTCTAAACAAAAACAGGAAACTATAGGAAGATAGGGTCTGTGAGTCAGCATTTTAAAAGTAGCTTGACCTGGCATCTTCTTGCTTTCTGATGTGATATGGTGATGAAGTCCACCCTCCTGCTTTTTCAGTTAGTAATGTATGTCACATATGTTTGAAATGAGAAAGTATTTTTTAAAATTTCATACCTCCTATATGTAGCAAATCATTATACTGAAATACAACGTTACATGTCAGTTATATCTCAAAACTGAAAATTCTGTCTCTAAACAAAAAAAAGTTTACTATCTCTTCCTAACTAGAAAAAAGTTGAAGTGTCAGACAACATGGGTCAACAAAATACTAGCTACATCTTCGGATTTGAGAGGTTATTTTCTTTATACTTCTCTGTATTCTGCAGTTTTCCACACTAAACAAGTAGAATCATGTCATCATAATGTAGGATTTATACCCAGGGAAAGTTATTAAAATGAAAAAATAATGTAAAAAAAAACCCACTGGGAAATGTACTAAGAAGTGAGCTTGAGTTAGGGAGTGGTTGCTGACTTAACATGTCTGGCCCTTCATTGTCCTGAATATTAATGGTGGGGAAGTGATCTTCCTTTATCTCCCTAAGAAACTATTGAAAGGGACAGTATGTAAGTAGATGAGATTTACTTTGAGTTATCGGATGAAAGGAGGTACATGACCGCAAGATCTCACTGTTGACCACGGTTGTTCTTAGTGACCCTTCTTGAATTTGACTCCCGCAGAGAAAGCCAAGGCCTCCAACGGGCGTGTCCTGGTGCACTGCTTAGCGGGCATCTCTCGCTCAGCCACCATCGCCATCGCCTACATCATGAAGAGGATGGACATGTCCTTAGACGAAGCTTACAGGTGAGGGCCGGCACGCGTCTTGTGCAACAGGCTTTTCATTTGACCTGAAGTGTGAAGGGTGAGGAGGGCAGGTACCCAAATTAAAGCAAATCAGGACTGTTCTAGTTACATGCCTTACAGGTGACTGGATTTTTAAATGGTTTTTCAAAGACCAGAGAAGAATGCACTTTTGTAAGTTAGCATGAATTCCACCTGAACATGTGTCAGATTCCTCCTCAGCTACTTTTTAATTTTCATGAACAACGAATCTGAACAGATCACCATCCTATTTAGTAAGTTTATATCTTTTCCTAGTTGGGGAAGTACATATGAGGAAAAAAGCTCCAGCAGAATACCCATTACAGAATTCCTCCTTCTGCTTCAAGCTTTGTGCCTCTGTCACTGTGAGGAAAAAGCCAAGAGCAAATAACTGTCAAAATCGGTTCACCGAGTAAAATGTCCTACATTCTAGAGTTGTCCAGATTCTGCATTTTGACTGGATTGCTCCCCCGACCCTTGGGCCAAGTGGAGGGCAGGCAAGTGGCAAGCATGCACAGGACCGGAGTTTGTGCAGTGGGTGAATCAGAGGTCCCTGGGTGCTTAGTGGGTAGAGGTGGGTAGTTTCCATGTGATAAAGAGCCAGTACGTACAGATGCAGGAAGGAGGCCTGTTGTAACAATTGGACTTCTTTCTCAAATTGGAAGATCTGGAAAGAAATGAGCTACCTGAGCAGCTTCTCATTCGAGGAGCGAGCCTGGAGAAGGGTCCTGCCTTGGTCTGCATCAGTTCCCTTGTCCCCCAGTCAGGCTTTTCTCCCTACAGATCTTCCGACACCATGTAGAAACCGGAAGGAAAGGCACTCTTCTGTCATGTTACCAAGTCTTATTATGCGGACCCTACATTTATACTTGTTATCATGGGGCCAGATGTTTCTGGCTTCATTACTTTGCTTTAGGTTACTTGATTTCCAAGGAGTTTGTGATTTTTCTCCTTCCATATTCAAATGCAAATCTTCAGTGTAGTTGCACTCCTGCATCTTCTGAGGAGTGTCCATGAAGGTCAGGAGCCACTGAAGAATTTGTCTACTATCTCTAAGAGTCTGTGTTTCCACAATCAAATATAAAAGCTATTTATTACTAGTTTTTACCCCTTGATTCTTTTTTTTTTAAAAAGATTTTATTTATTTGACAGAGAGAGAGACAGCGAGAGCAGGAACACAAGCAGGGGGAGTGGGAGAGGGAGAAGCAGGCTTCCTGCCGAGCAGGGAGCCCGATGTGGGACTCGATCCCAGGACTCTGGGATCATGACCTGAGCTGAAGGCAGATACTTAACGACTGAGCCACCCAGGCGCCCTTGATGATTCTTTTTTACACGTGTTTACAAAAGTGGACCCAGACATTAGGCCTGGTTTTGAATCCCAGCTGTGTGATTTCAGGCAAGTCACTTAAGTAAGGACTTGGTGTCCCTTGTATGATGGGGGTAATCCACCCACCTGACACGGGGTAGGTTTGAGGACTGAATGAGATAATACTCTGTCTAATGCATTAGCCCAGTGCTTAGCACACTCAGGCCACCTGATAGCTGATGACTCTCATTTGAAGACAAAGAGAAGGAACTCGAGTGTGTGCTTTGGTGCTCTGGTCATCTGATAACCTCTTTTCTGGTCATTAACTAAAACATGAAATGTTCTGAGGAAGCGGCTGTGGGGACTTTGAGAGGCACGATACCGGGAAAGCTGTGGAGAGTGGCCGTTACCCGTATGTCTGTTGGTGGCACCACCGAGGGTGGGGGGGGAGGCCCCGGGGGGTGAGCACAGAATCCTCGCTTGCCAGCTGCATTGGAAACTCTGGGTCCTTGAAAATAAGAAGGCTAAACTAGAGCTTTGGGGGCTTGGCCCCTCTCTTTCTAGCATGCTCTAGGGACATGTTGTAGGTCTCCCTGAACTTCCATACCAGTCATCTTCCATAGGTATGTAC
Organism: Mirounga leonina; assembly: GCF_011800145.1. Taxonomy (NCBI): domain Eukaryota; kingdom Metazoa; phylum Chordata; class Mammalia; order Carnivora; family Phocidae; genus Mirounga; species Mirounga leonina. The sequence continues at coordinate 20,499,513 of NW_023270504.1, forward strand.
GGGAGGCTCTAATAATTCCTTATCTTATTTATTCACCTAATATTTCTATTTTCTAGCTGTTTTTAAGATAAAGTGTAGTTGCAAAAGTCAAGATTTTTGTGTCTTTCCTCTCTACATAGATTTGTGAAAGAAAAAAGGCCTACTATCTCTCCAAACTTCAATTTTCTGGGCCAACTCCTGGACTATGAGAAAAAGATTAAAAACCCGACTGGCGCATCAGGGCCAAAGAGCAAACTCAAGCTGCTGCACCTGGAGAAGCCGAACGAACCTGTCCCCGTGGTCTCCGAGGGTGGACAGAAGAGCGCCATGTGCCTCGGTCCACCCTGGGCCAACTCTGCTACCTCAGAGGCGGCAGGGCAAGGGCCCGCGCCCCCGGCCAGCGCGCCCAGCACGCAGCCCTCGCTGGTGGAAGACGGGCCGCTGGTCCAGGCGCTCAGCGGGCTCCACCTGCCCTCGGGCAAGCTTGAAGACAGCAGTAAGCTCAAGCGCTCCTTCTCTCTGGACATCAAATCCGTCTCGTACTCAGCCAGCGTGGCGGCCTCCTTGCATGGTTTCTCCTCCTCAGAAGACGCTCTGGAATACTACAAACCTTCCACAACTCTGGAGGGGACCAGCAAGCTCTGCCAATTCTCCCCGGTTGCAGAAGTATCGGAGCAGAGCCCGGAAAGCAGCCCAGGTAAGGAGGAAGCCAGCCTCCCCAAGAAGCCTCAGCCGGCCAGGCCTTCCGATGGCCAGGGCAAGCGAGTGCACTCAGTTCGACCCGGCGTCGGCGGGACCGGCCCGCGGCCCCTCTGCTCGCCGCTGCACCGGAGCGGGAGCGTGGAGGACAACTGCCATCCCAGCTTCCTTCTTGGCCTGGCCACCAGCCAGCAACCCCTCGCCAAGTCTGCCGCCGGCCTGGGCCTCAAGGGCTGGCACTCGGATATCTTGGCTCCCCAGACCTCCGCCCCTTCCTTGCCCAACAGCTGGTATTTTGCCACGGAGCCCTCTCACTTCTACTCGGCCTCGGCCGTCTACGGGGGCAGCGCCAGCTACTCGGCCTACAGCTGCAGCCAGCTGCCCACCTGCAGCGACCAGGGCTACTCCGTGCGCAGGCGGCAGAAGCCAAGTGACCGAGCCGACTCCCGGCGGAGCTGGCACGAAGAGAGCCCCTTCGAAAAGCAGTTCAAACGCAGAAGCTGCCAGATGGAATTTGGTGAGAGCATCATGTCGGAGAACAGGTCGCGGGAAGAACTGGGCAAAGTGGGCAGCCAGTCCAGCTTTTCAGGCAGCATGGAAATCATTGAGGTCTCCTGAGAAGGAAGACACTTGGGACTTCTATGGACAATATTTCTCTTGTTCACAAAAAAAAAATATTCCCTGTAAATCTGAAATATATATATGTACATACATATATATTTTTGGAAAATGGAGCTATGGTGTAAAAGCAAAAGATGGATCAACACAGCTGTTCTCTCAACGTCTTGCACTTGAGAGATCAGCTACTCTTTCTCAACAAGAGTGGAAGGGCAGATGCTAGATTTCCTCCTAGACAGATGAAAAATTGTACGCAGCGCATTGCACATCCTCTCGTTTTTACTGAATCCAGTTTGATTTGGTGTTGGAGGACAAAATACCCTCCCGTTTCCATGTTGTGCTACAAGAGATCTCGAGTACTAGTCTCTGTCCGGCCCCTTCCGTAGTGCACCTTAGCGCTGAGACTGAGCCAGCTCGTGGGTTGGGCGGGTAGACCCCATCAGGGACAGAACCTCATGGTAAACGCAAGAGAAATGATCCCATCCAAAGCGGATTCGCACCTCCAAGCTCACGTGGCAGCCGAGCACTGCGAGCCGCATTCTGCTGCACAGACCGTTAGGGGCCTTGCCAAGGTCAACTTCAGAGCAAACCCAGTACCTCAGACTGAAAGTCGGGGCTTTCACCACTACCAAGTCTGGTAGCCTGTCTTCTAGGCATTGTGAATAGGTAGGTAGCTAGTCACACTTTGCAGACCAATTCAGACCGTCTCTGCACAAATTTCCAGGTGGGCCTGGATGGAGGTAGTTAGTTTTTTCTTCTCAGCTTGATGAAGAGAAGGGAAACCATCTAGGAGTCAATTGAACGGCCAGAGATCTGGCCGCATGATGATTTAAGGTAGGTCGGGAGGCTAAACAAGTCTGTCTACCTCCCTGCATGTAAATCAAAGAATTGTTCCAAATGGGCTTGTTAATCCTTTAAATAAAGATGAACTTGGTTGAAGCCAGATGTGAATTTATTTGGGTTGGTAGCAGAACAGCAGTACCTTCAAGTTCTCAGCCAAAGTAGATTTTTTTTCCAGTTCAGTTTCTTTGCACAGATACATTCTGTAAAAACCTAACAGGTAGACTTTTCAAGGAAACTACTAAGAGGGAGAAAAGCTCTGGAAAGAGTAAAGAATTAAAATCGTTAAGAAGGAGAGGCAGGAAACTCGTTTTTCTCAATGGTTTTGTTCCCCTGAGCATGTGATGAGGGAGGTAGTTCTGTAATTTCCTCAGACTTTCCGATTTACTAATAGGGCTGAGAAGCTAGTTCCATGAGGAGGGTTCAGAATACAACCTCATAGGCAGGTGAGGGGAAGGGGGCAGCATTTTGTTTCGTGTGAGCAGAGTGGAAAGCCACAGCCAAGCTGTTCTCAGAAACTATCCCCGGCATTTCTTTTAGTAGAAGGGACATATCAAAATGGAGCGGGACCAAGGTGGCCTCTCAGTCTTTGACCTACAATCACTGTATGGAATCAGTCCTGGCAGCTGAAAATAGGAGTCGATTGGAACAAGTACACAAGTGATTAGTACATATCTGCTTTTGAGCTTCCTGGCTTGAGTCTTGTCAGCTACAGTATGGTCCTCTTTTGAAGCCTTAATTCACGTCAGCAGCTTTTTGTGTGTGTGTGGGGGGGTGATGTCATTATTCTTTACTGTAAGTGTAGCCAGTTGCTGACTCATATCTCAGGTTTTTCTGTGTTCGAGAAATGGATAGTCCTTCGACTAGGATGTGACTTCATGTTTCCTGTGATGACTGCTGAAACCAGCACAGAACGAATGACATGATTCAGAACACACTTGCTCGTGATGATTCTGAGCGTCACGTAACGTAACTGCTTGTACACAAATAACGTGCTGTGAGCCGGGTGTAAAAGGCAGGCGGGAAGAGAGGACACTGCATAGGGAGCTCAGTGTTACTGTGTGGGAAAAGTTCTATTCAATGAGCTGAGGTAGTTTTTCTACATACATTTAACTTGGGGATGTAATCAGACATTTCAAGGTGTCACGGAGTCATTTTTGAGGTGTTACGTATACACCAAGCGTGGAAGAGCTCACTCCTTCCAGAGTCTGGTCACAACCGTGGAACATTTTTAGGAAGGGAAAGCAAGAGCTCCAGTGTTAAGTATGTCCCAGGCTCCTGGCCATGGTCCCCTTCCCCCCCGTGACTGTGAGGTAGTCCTGCCCTACAGCCGTCATCCTGGATTGCGCCTGTCAGGTACGCGGTTCCCGGGGCCCAGACTGCCGCCGCGTGGGCGGGCGGGCTGCTCTCTCCACGGAGGCATAGGGGACGCCCTGGGGTCTGTCAGCGTGACAGTGAACGGGGATTTCTAAAGAGCAAAACTAGACTTCCGTGTGAGAAAGGCTGGACAATGGTTTAGGACATTTGTAAAGGGAGGTGGAAAGACTGTATAAATGTTTATTATGAATATAGTGTTCTTTTGGAGTAAGATGCTGTTGAATGGTTAAATTGTGCATTTCTCATTTTGATGTTCATGTATGTTAATATGAAATAAAATCAAAACTGGTACCTGTTTATACATAAATGAGAAAGGACCTCTCCTTGCAAACTGGTTGGCGGGAAGAGCAACATCCGAGTTGCACAAGGAGGCCGCGGTGGAACCCGTCGAAGGGTTCCCGTGTCGAAGGGATCTTAGCTCAAAATAAAGTGCTGAGGGCATCAGACACGGTACGTGCACCATCAGCCCACAAAACAACGGCACCTTGGCTAACAGTGCCCGGCTGGCCTCCGTTCTTTAGCGCGTATCCCAGATGCACACTACAGTGGAGAACCCTAGACACGGTAAATATCTGCTGGCTGACTGAACCGAGAATGAGTATAGGGTAGGAAGAAGAGAGGCCAGATGCACAGTCCTGGCACATTCTAATGGAATATGTAAATGGTTTTATAATTCTTGTAGGAAAAATGGGGACTAGTCCTAGATCTGTTCTCCATCCTTGCCATGTACATCTTCATGACCCCTCTGCTTATATATGGCACTAGGAGCTTAGTCTCATCAGTCTGTCAGAGAGTTCTGTGCATCAAAGGAATAAGCATTTACCTCCATAAATATGCTTCATAATAAAGCATATTACCCTGGAATAATGATGAGAATCACAGGTGACGTCATTTAAGTTGGTTGGGACAGGCTTCCAAGTTGAAGTTAAATTTAAGAAAATTTAAAAGCAAGAAGGATGGTACTGGGTGAGCCAAGACTAGAAGAGCTGCCTTGGCCAGGACCTTGCAAAGAACTGGAGGCGGGCAAGGGACACAAGAGGAAAGGGAGTGTCGAATACGTCTGACTCCAGAGACGGAAGGCGGCATGTGCGAGCAGGTGTTCAGTGAGAGGCTTCAGATGAGGAGGTGCAGATCTTGGGAAGTCCTGAAGGTCAAGCCACTTACGACTTAAGTGCACAGATTTGGGGACCTCCTAGAGATCAGTAAGAGCAGGCTAGTGCTGGAGGACTAGTTTGGGTCTGACAATGAAAATTAGAGCAGGGCTCAGGCTAAGGGGAAACAAGGAAGGTAGAGATGGCAAGGGAAGGGTGTACATACTGGGACTAGGTGACAAACTTCACCTAAAAGCTGTCCCTGTTATTTTAAATACTGTCTGGTTTTGTTTTCTGACCCCACGCAGAAATGTTTTAGATCCAGTAACATTTGTCTAGATGCTTTTCTCTGAATATTACTTGCCTGCATCTATAAATGGAAGAGGGAAGTGAGTTATTTCTAGCATTCCGTGGGGCCCATTCATCCTTGTACAGCGTAATTATACTCGGTTATATCTTTAAAGTATTGTGAAATCAACTGGAAAATGACATCACTGTCTTGGAAGAGGTTTACAAGTCAGTCCCATTGTTGCAGTTTATGTGCACAGGCATCAAATGGGGTTTATGTAAAAACCAGTTTCATTCCTTTGGTTCTAGCTAAAACAGTAAAGCCCGTGGAACCGCTGTCACACGGGAAATGCAGGCTGTGACCTCGCGGGCGCAGTGTCCCAGGCCAACAGGGTGGCTTGCAGAGGGTGAGTGCAGCCGTGCTCTGGGTTCTCTCTGCTCAAGGGAACTGCGACAGTTTCAAAGGCTGAAATTAAAGTACTTGGTTCACCAAAGCTTTGAGCGTGAATCCCGCTCACTGTACATAATAAAAATAAAGGGTCGCAGTAAAAAGAGGCCTTGACTGGTGAAGAAAATGGGAGTCCTTAGTAAATTCCGTCAGGCTTTATATCGACACGGATAACGCACAAATTCCTAACAGTGATGGACACGCATCAGCACACCACAGGAGATGCTGGTTAGACTGGGAAGCAACTAGGTAGAGTTGCCAAGAATTTTTATTTTTTTGGTTTGAGGCATGTGAATAAAGAAGTTATCTGGTCACCCTTCCCCTCTGGAATCGGGCCATTTGAATGGAAGCGACACGCCTTGTGTGTGTGCAAGAAATTCAGTGTTCCTTACTGTACGTTGGTCAACAGCAGTGACCTCTCCCCTGGGGCGCTACGCAGCTCTTAACTGAGGAATGAGAGGGCAGGGGAAAGAAGAGCAAATTATTTCTCTTGGCATGAAGAACAATTTACACCTACGACATCCCCAAGAGGAAAAACTGTCACTTCACTCTACCCTTCGATCTTTAATAGCAACATTTTAAGTAGTTTCCTACTGAGTACTGTATGTCTGGGTTTAAGCTGAGGTATAAACAAATCGGGAAGATAAAATTTCACTCACCCTAGAATCTTAATCCATGTTTGCTCCCAGCTTCCATTGCTGCAGATTCCTGGTTTTGCCTTGGGACTTGGTAAGGGAAATGCCAAAGCTAAGTAAGTTCCACAACTCCACAGAAGCAGGGGCACATGTCAGTCCCCCAGGGCCATTAGTTTATGTAACCTTGGAAACAGCATGTTTGGAATACCCATAATGTACCTTCTTCATATGTCGGCGGAAAGAGCAAAGAAATACCCAGAGGAGATTTTAACGAACGAAAAGCCCCACCTCATTCCTTGAGTGCACTCCTGTATCTCAGGCTATGGAGTCCTCAGAATTCACTTCTTCAAATACTCTGCGGAGAATATAAATTACATTCCTAAGAAGGACAGAACATTAAGGGCAACAAAGACATGACATCTGTCAAATTATATAGGCTCTCATGGAATCTACACTCTCACTGGCTCTTAACCCCACAATTCAGTCCCTGTAAACTGACGTGCACACATGACAGGGGGTGAAGGCCCGCTTCCACCAACATCCACTTTGAGTCAAATAAGGACACTGCGGTTATAGGGGCCTGTTTGACAGTGTCCGTAATACAGATGCATAGAGCAATAGATTAGCAAAACTGGTGCTCAAAAGAAGGGAGCCACTGGACACTTTCTAATTTCTACTTAACAAAAAGAAGGAAACAAGCTCTGTTGGGAGCTCGGAACTTCAAGTCCCTTCTGAAACGCAGGGCCACTGCTCAGAGACAACAGGTAGAGGTGTTGCCAGAGTCACAGAAGTGGAATCCTGGAGCCGGAAGAGGCCCGAGAGCCCATCCAGACCAGCTCACACACAGGGAGGTGGAAACAGGCTCAGGGAAATGAAGGCATCTGCCAAAGGTCAAGGCTGGAAATCTACAGCCAGGGCCCCCTACAACGCCAGGCTGCCTCTTTGTCCCCGAAGCTCCTAGAGGGTCCAGATAGGTCACCAGGCATTAAGCAACAGAGATTCAGCAGAATGAGCTCTTCAAATAGCACATCACTCAGATTCCCAGAATCTGCCAGAAAATGTAAAAATCTGAGGCCGGAAAAGGCTGGTAGCGCCATGTTACCAGCCAGGGTTCAGTCGGAGCAGAGGCACCAGGAATGACACAGAATCGGGGACGGGGGCGTTGAAGGACTGACTTCGAGCACTTCATTACAGGTGCTGCTAAGAGAGCCCCAGTCGAGCTGTTCCTGGCGCACGTGAAGTCACCGGGCAGGCGGTCGGGAAAGAAGGGAAGGCCGGGACGGCTGGAGCCCGCGAGCAACCCGCCGGAACCTGGCCTCTCGCCAGGACCCACGCTGGCCTGCCCCCTTCTCGAAGCTGCGGCCTCCTGCCGCAGAGGGCCTACAGGAGAAGCTCGATTCGTACCTGGCCCGCCATTTGGAAGAGCCGAAGGCAGGGTTCTGTGGGAGCCAGGGGAGCCGTGAGGCCGGCAGCCGTCCGCGAACGCGAGCCTGAGGTGCAGCAGGGCCTGACGTCGGCGACCTCCGGTGACGGAGCAAAGCTGCAGCTTTCTGTCCACTTCCAAACCTCACGCACATGGCTCTCGTGGCCAGGCCTAACCAGAAACGAACAGGGAAGGGGACTGCAGCAAACAGTCCAGCTCAGCCAAGGTGACGATGTTGCAAGACCACCCCCCATGCCATAACGCACTAGAATTCTTTAAAAAAAATACTGAATATTGTTCTTCTCTGCTTCTACCCAGTAATGAGCAGCCTTGCTACTTAGGACCCAAACGTAAGTTATTCTCATTCTAACTTTAAAAAAAATTTTTTTTACATTACATCGTTAGTTTTTGGTGTAGTGTTCCATGATTCATTGTTTGCATACAACACCCAGTGCTCCATGCAGAACGTGCCCTCTTTAATACCCATCACCAGGCTAACCCATCCCCCCACCCCCCTCCCCTCCAGAACTCATATTTTTTCCAGTAAGCTCTACACACAACATGGGGCCTGAGCTCAAGAGTCGCATGCTGTGCTGACCAGGCCAGCCAGGTGCCCGTCTAACTTCTTTGTAAGCAGAAGAGTTGGCTTTTGAGTTGGGTGGCGAGCTGGCTGGCTGGCTGAGAATGTTCTCATGCCATGGTCAGTCTGCCTTCCTGCCACGCTCACACCATGAACTGCTAAAGCACAGTGAGCAAGCTCCGTCCTCAGTAGGCTTGGTCTGCGTCTCATTTTATTCGTTCTGCGCTTTAGTTGGTAAATTATACTAAGTGCAGTGATGGTACGCACCTGATCCCTGAGCTGTTTTTGTAGCTCTTCGTTCTCTGAAAGCTGCAAGCAGGGCTGGGTCTGCACACTCCAGGAACTCAGAAAAAGACAACGAGGGTGATGGCTTAAAAAAGCCACTTCCTGTCAGTCTTGGCAAAGAGAATAGAAGTATTCCTTGTATTATGTTTTCAAAACATAATTTCTGCCGGTTTGAAATTAAAAAAAAAGAAAACAGTAACGAGCACAGGTGGCACCTAGGCTAGCTAAAGCCGATCTTAAAACGTATTGTGAAATGATATCAAAACAGTAGAGAAAAATGAAGAACTGCATGAAACAGTGGGGAGAAAGACGAGTGGATGAGAATATAGTTCAGAACTAGCTCCTCAATCATATGGAAATGTGAAGCACGACGGAAGGGGTTCTGCGCGTCAGCGGAGGGAAGACGCATCATTCAATAAACGTGGCCACCCTCCCCTCCGTGACATTTGCTAAAATAACCTTAGCTATTAATAGGTTTCTAAGAAACAAAACATCTTTCTGGATTTGTACCCATGAATAAATTGCTCTAGAAATGGTTTAAGACCCAGTAAAATCCTGACCATCAAAAGGCATTAGAAACACAGCCTTCTTTGACCAGCGTGGCCCAACAAAGGTTAAAGGGCAAGTTCCTCCCTCCCCAGCTCATGGCTTCCGAGCCCTCCATGACACAGGCCACTTTACTGCCTCAGGCTGGACATCTCTAGCCCACCTTCCTAATGGGGAAAGGAAAGCATCAGTCTCCAGGAAGGCAGAAACGCCATGTGAAGGTTGCCCCCTGACGGAGGGGGACGCTGCCTTAGCCTCTTCCCTGGGCTCTGGTGTCCACCTGGTCTTTCCAGCTCAGAGGGATGAACAATCTTGACATTTTTGGGTTGCTCCTTTGAAAATCCTAGAAGCTGTTTTTTTTTTTTTTCCCCCCGTGTCCGAATTAAAAATTTTTTTCCATTTAGCTTCGAATGCTCAGGTTTCTTCTGTCATCCAGTTGTCTTATGTCCTACGTTTTATCCTGGGTACGAAGAATCTTCCAAAATAGTATGTTTAAAATCTGAGATGAGAATCAGATGAAGTTTACCAGAGAGATGCTAAAGTAAGTGGATCAACTTTAAGGTTATAAATATACCAAAGGCTGTTTCTGACATCGAAAAAACACCTTCTGAAGTTTAGAGGATTTAATAAAGGGAGCGAGGTGAGTCCTGACAGGATGTCCTGGCCCCAGAGGCGTCCCCGTTGCCCCAGCTCCTGGTCGCAATGTGCCTGCCTCCATCTGTCCCTCCATTCTGTTTCTCTGTGTCGTCAGTCTTCTCTTCCCTGGGGACAGTTGATTTGCGCACTCCTGCACTAAGTACTTCTGTGGTTACTCAGGTGGCTTCCTGTCCTAAACTCCCAGCAGTTCAGCAGGAAACAAGGGCCGGGACCACAGAGCCCTGTTTGTAGTCGGGGCACAATGTTAGGCGCATCAAGTGGGTTCGATACACGCCCGCTGCAGGCATTTCAAAGGCTGCCTAACGCTGCAGGGTTGCCAGGCTAGTAAAATAAATGTGGTTAAAACTTTCTTACAGAAATTGGGAGTCTTGCCAGTGCTGATGTAATAAAAAAGAAACCTAAACCACATCTGCATTAAGGAAACCAGTTATCAGTGGGAGATGAGCCCGATGAGGGTGTTCAAAGGAAGTCCTCAGTCTCCGAGGACGACACACGAGGGACACCATAACCCAGCACACAACAAAAACACCAGTGGTAAGCCCCGGCAGGAACAGGGTGCCCCAGATAAAGACCTGATGTGACGTCAACAGAGTAGGAACAGTAACAACACGGAGACTTAGATTAAATTAGCTCTTTATGTTTACAATTCATAACGTGGAAAGCCTACTGAGTAAAATTTCACAAAGGCATCGAGGACACAGAGCTTCTTAAAACATTTCTCCCCTTCTCTCTGTAGTTTCACTCTGCAAGCTAGACTTGACAATATACACTCTCGATTAAAAAAAAAAAAAATCTAAACAAAATAAAAAGAATTCCCGACACAGTTCTGTAATAAATTCCTACTAATTCAAATGCTCCAACTTCGGTTAGCACCGAGAATTAGTTTGGTTCGTTTTGCAAAGGGAAAAATGCATCAAGGCAAGGGGACAGGCGGGGCAGGATCAGACTTGCAGGCCAGCCGGCCGCTTCACAGCCCTTCCGGGAGTCCCAGAGCCTCCAAACAGCTTCACGATCCAGTCACCTCCCGGGACTTTGGTTCCAAATGTCCTCAGGGCATTGGCGGTGCCAGGCTCTGCTCCCACAGAACAGCAGCCCGGCCGGAGGGGAGAGGCGGCTCTAGAGCTTGAGCTCTCGCTCTGGTTTCATGCTGAAGGGCTCCAACCTTTCGCTCTCCGGCAGCATGCCGTTGAGCCGCTCCATCAGGGGCACAGTCTGGTCAATGCCCATCTGTATGCGGCGGAGGATGGCCGACATCTCGTTGACTTTCTGGATCTGCTCCGCGTATTTGGCGTATCTTTTCTGGCGCTCTTGCATGAAGCTGAAGAGAGTTTCTACAGACAAATCCATCTGTAGAGGGAGGAAAGAAGGGAAATACGTTAAACCTAGTTGAAGCAAGTCCTCTCCAGAGGACCAGGTGCCAAATGGAAGCTGACCGGCTCAGCGTTGTCAACTGCTGCCCCCCAGTCATCTTTGGAGGGGGACTCAGAGATGACTGCTTCTGGCTCTGTTTTGGGCATGTGGGCCACTTATAGACCTTGTTGAGACCCTCAGATTTTTTTCCCTCTCTCTCAAAGAATCCTGGGCTTGGAAATCAGACTAGCGTTTGAATGTGGCTCTGCCACCTCAGTTGATACTACTTACCTTTTTTTGCACATCTGCAAAAAACAGGGACCTAGGGGCGCCTGGGTGGCTCAGTCGGTGAAGCGTCTGCCTTGGGCTCAGGTCATGATCCGGGGTCCTGGGATCGAGCCCCGCATCGGGCTCCCTGCTCAGTGGGGGGTCTGCTTCCCCCTCTCCTGCTGCCGCTCCTCCTGCTCATGCTCGCTCTCTCTCACTCAAATAAATAAAAATCTTAAAAAAAACCAAACCAAACAGGGGAACGGATTCCCCAGCTGTGAGGATGGAGTGAGAGAACACACCGAGCACAGGACCTGGCATGGCTCAGAGGTGCTTCACATTTGTCACTCCTCCCTGTCTTCCTTGAATGGCTGCAGGGCGGTGGCCCCTTGGGGACAAGTGCAGGGAAAGGGCTGGCTTTCTCTGACAGCCAGGGCTCAAGTCCATACCGCGCACCACACTGTTGTGAGGCAAACTGCTCCATGCACTCCCTCCCCCAGTTAAACAAATGTTAGGCTCTGTGCTCCCCTTTTGTGACTATGTTCTTCCCCTGGGGAAGTTTTTTTGGAACCTGTCACCTGGATAAAAATAGGGGGCAGGAACGTCCAGCCTGTCAGGTGTCTATACCCGCCCCTCCTGTGTAGGGAAAAACACAAACTACCAAGACCCCAATTTCGACCCTTAAGTTTGAGTTCAAATGCTACTTCAGCCCCTCGTTCTTATCCACTCCAGGAGCGCATATGCCCCTGTCCCAACCCCCAGCCTCATGCAGAGTGATGGCACCTAATACATGTTACCAGAGCCTCTGGAAATGGTGTGATAAAAACCAACACACGGGGCACCCGGGCGGCTCAGTCAATTAAGCATCCACTCTTGGTTTCAGCTCAGGTCATGATCTCAAGGTCGTGAGATCAAACCCCACATTGGGCTCCGTGCTGGGCACGGAGCCCGCTTGAGATTCTTGCTCTTCCTCTCCCTCTGCCCCTCCTCCCCTCCCTCCAAACAAACAAACAAAAACACCGAACGAAACAAACAAACAGGAGGAGACCAAAGCCATCCCTAAGAAAAAATAACTAGTTCTATTTTTATACTGTTTGTGGGGGGGGCGGGCGGGTGTGGAGAGAAGGATGGCGAGTAAGGAAGGTGTCAGAAGAACTTCGTGCTTGTTTTTTCTATGTTGGTTCTTTCCTCACTTGTTTTGAAATGCTCAGGGGACAAAAAAACAGCTAGTGGGAGGAAGGGTGGGGAGGGAAACAGCCACCTTCCGATACTGTGGAAGCAATTTATACCTTCAGATGGTTCTCTGCAACCCTGTTCCATCATTCAGCACTTTGAAGGTAGTGGGCTAGTAAATTATAGTGTTCCTGAGAGCCAAGCACTGGGCCTTTTCAGAATGGCAATTCAATCCAGCACCTAGAAACACTCCACCTTCCAAAAGACAGTGGGTGACCTGGGAGCTTGCTGGAATCCTCATAAGAACCAGCAGAGCCCACTGAACCACCTGCTCCAGCATTCAGAACCATCTGGAGTTACCACATTTCACTTGGCAGGGCCATTCCCATCCTCCCCACAGCCAACTCTACCAGACTAGACAAACACCTGTAAGTTTATCTGAAACGGCCTCCAAGACTCTAGCTTATCATGTCTTAGGGCCTGGCAATCAACCACTCCCCGGATTTATACTTGATCAGACAGCGGTATTTGTTCAAATGACATATACGCGCCCACACATCTCCACATCTGACAGGGGCCCATGTTTGATGTATCCAGAGCTTTTGCCCAAATCCACTTCATGTTTAGTGCCTGGGGGAGCACACATAATTCGAGCCTGCTGTTCACACACACTGACAGTACGTCTCTCAAGAGTCAGTTCCCTGACAGTCCATGGAGAAAAAAAAGCACAGAAGAGGAAACCTGAAGCTGAGTGACCTGTGAGGTCTCACAGCGACAGAACCAAAACTAGAAGCCAAACCTCCTCAGTCTAGCATCTTCCTTTCACCCGTATTCCCCGAGCAAGAGAGTGTACCATTAGATTCTAGTTGGTGCATGGCATTAAAGAACATTGAATTGCATGATGGAGAAGTTACTGCCTTTTAAACCTTTCCCCCTTCTTTCTGACTGCTGCCAGGAAAGTCTCGAGTTGGTGCAAGTAAGACTTTTTTTTTTTTTTTAAAGATTTTATTTATTTATTTGACAGAGAGAGACACAGCGAGAGAGGGAACACAAGCAGGGGGAGAGGGAGAGGGAGAAGCAGGCTCCCCGCCGAGCAGGGAGCCCGATGCGGGGCTCGATCCCAGGACCCTGGGATCATGACCCGAGCCGAAGGCAGACGCTTAATGACTGAGCCACCCAGGCGCCCCAAGGTGCAAGTAAGACTTTAAAACCCGGGGAAGTGTAACAAAACTGGCGATGCCTATTTCTCACGTCCCTGCCCTTCGCTCTCTTGAGGCAACACGGCTGCTGCTCCCTGTTGCCTCCCTCCGTGTGTGTACAGACGTACTCCAGCACATCTGACCAGGCTTCAGGCAGTAAGACAGTATCCAATGCAATTCCGAATCTTACCATTTTGACAATCTGGAACATATCCTTATTTACCTTTCCTATTTCTATTTTTGGCACAGAGATTCTAATGAGGAAGCAGATAGATAATACACACAGTCAACAGACCTATGCTGGTACTACGGTGTGCCATCCCGCACGCAAGGCCCTGGGGACACAGATACTGAGAACCACCCTGTCTGTACCCCACACAGCTTACTGTGCACATTAACATGACTTCTGTTTTCCACTGTCTTTGTTAACGTATCTTGACTCTTCCAGAAAACAGGCCCAGAAAGGGAAATGTTGCAAATAACTTTGTTTCAGAAAAACCATGTAAGTGAAAAAGCTATTAGATTTTCCAACAGACAATGACTGCTTACTTTCCCCAACCTTTGCCTCAAAACCCACACCTTGCTATCATCACATGACTAAGTTCTAGTCAGAGGTACGTATATGTGGCAGTCTCTCATGGCAGCTTCTGGGTATCTTCCTTAAAACTCAGCTGGCAGAGACCCTGCTCCTCCTTCTTCAGCCCTTCCCTCACTCTGCTCCTGCAGGAATGCAGATGCAGCCCCCTCAGACGACGAGAATAAGTAAGGTCACATCCTAGGGTTGGTAGAGCAGTGCACTAGAAGACTAGGTCTATGAGGACTTTTGTGGATGAGAGTAGTACCAGGCCTGCGAGAGAAGAAATTTCCATTCTGTATAAGCCACTGTGATTTTGGACCTCTGTAACACCACTTGCCTTTAATCTTATACTGGTAGAAATGAATGAGATAAATTCCCTGCCCTCATAGAACTCACTGTTTACTCTTAAATTCATACCTCAAATGTTGCCTCCTAGGACATGAACATACTGTCTCTGATGCCAGTACACTTCAAAGGACAAATGAAAAAGAAGGTGAAATTATTTGTGGGTGTACCTACAGCCTTTACTAAGACATGAGTTATCTGTAGAATGTGCTCAAACTTGTTCCAAACACCTTATTTGGATAGTACAGCCTAATTGCTCATCTGGGCAGTCCACTGTCAGAAACATCCAAAATATTAGCAAATCAACCCAACAACGGTACATCATAACCAAGTGAGGTTTATCTCAAAGATGCAAGCCTTTTCATCCAAAAAACAAAGTAATTTGCCATTTCAACAGAATAAAGGTTAAAAATTATATAATCATTTTGGGCTATAATCAAAGGTTCCAAGGTAATTCAGTGGGGAAAGTAAAGTTTTTCAATAATTTGTGCTAGAACAACTAGATCTCTGTATGGAAAAAAATACATCTGGACCCCTACCCTTCACCCCATACACAAAAATTACCATGAAATGGATCACAGTCCTAAACATAATAGCTACAACTATAAGACCTCTAAAAGAAAACAGGAGAACAACCTTTGCTATCTGGAGTAGGCAAAGAATCTTCATCACAATTTAAAACTTTGCTTAGACACCATTAAGAAAATGAAAAGTCAAGCCACAGACTAAAAGAAAATATTTACAATACATATATCTGATAATAGACATCTAGAATATGTAAAGAACTCTTACAGCCCAATATTAAGAAAAAAATCCAGGGGTACCTGGGTGGCTCAGTTGGTTGAGCATCTGACTCTTGATTTCTGCTCAGGTCATGATCTCAGGGTTGTGAGATCAAGCCCTGCCTCGTCAGGCGCGGGGCTCAGTGGGGAGGTCTGCTTGAGATTCTCGCTCTTCCTCTACTCCTCCCTGCTCCTTGCCCTGTGCTCTCTCTCAAAAAAAAAAAAAAAAAAAAAAAAATCTTTGAAAAAAGGAAGAAAGAAAGAAAGAAAGAAAAAATCCAAATTTGGGATATTTCCAAGAGTACTGCCCCGGGGCTTCTGTCTTGTTAAAACACTAATTAAATTTCTAAGGGAAAAAAATCAGCTTTTAAGATCTTTAAAAGGAGAATTAAGACCCCTTTCAGGAAAGTAAGCCTCCAACTGATCAGTTGAATATGAACTGAGTTTATTAAAAAGAAAGGTAGGGGAGAAAGGGTCAGTGAAGAATCCTCCAGGAGATCATGTGGACATGAAATCTGACCCTCTTGGGACAAAGAATTCAAAATGTATACAAGTAAAACTTGTCTGAAGATTGCACCTACAGGCACTATTAAGTAAACTGAACTACAGATCAGGGAAAAAAAACAGGGTGCCTGGCTGGCTCAGTTGGTTGAGCATGCAACTCTTGATCTCAGGGTTGTTGAGTTCAAGCCCCACATTGAACAATCACTATATTGGGTGTAGAGATTACTTAAAAATAAAATCTTTAAAAGAAAAGGAACAAAAAAAGTAGCTAGATGCTAACCAAACAGCTGTCTGAAAAGAACTCCCTTGCTGAAGCTCTGACACAGCTTCCCTGGTGGGGAAAAAATTCTAGTCAGTTCTCAAATCACTCTGGAGGCTTCTAGCTCATGACCAAGACTAAATCCCATTCCTTGTCTGCTGCCAAATGAGAAGTGGCTATTCATAACGTTGCACATCGAACCTCAGGGAGACCGGTTTCATGGAAACCCCTGTCTTGACTGAGCTCGAGTGGCAGACTCCGATGCTTTCAGACCCACTGGCTTAAATTCTCAGTAGTTCACTTCCCAAAGGTTTAGCCAGAGCTTTTACCTCAGGTGTGAACTGACTGTTCAGACCCTCCAAATGACCTATGTAGATATCTGAAGGCATTCCTAAGCTCCAACTGAGTGACTGAGAGTCACTCTGTGAGGAGCAGCCTCCTATGGAAGCAACACAATAAATAAAAAATTAAGGTGAGGCTGAGTAATCATTCTAGGTTCCCAACCAACTTATGTAGCTTGCAGATGAAGACAGTGGTGTCAGAATCGGGTCAAACTCTTGGTTCTGCACATGACTGCTTACCTTTGTAACTTTTTCTTTTTAAAGTAACCTCCATGCCCAATGTGGGGCTTCAACTCATGACCCCAAGATCAAGAGTCGCAGGCTCTACCAACTAAGCCAGCCAGGCACTTAACCTCTTCGAGCCTTAGCTTCTTCACCCTTAAATTGGGCATAATGACAGTACCTATTTCAGAACGCTGATGTGAGGAGTAATGAGATAACACGTACAAAAAGCCTACAACAGCCCCCAGAAAAACAGAGCACCATAAATTATAACATATATGTGAACTGAAATAGAAACTATGTCTAAAAATTCCTTTTCAAAACAAAAACAGGGTAAGTAAGGAATTTAGTAAATAAGGGCAGGGGAAAAAATGACATTTGAGGTATCCAACAGACACAATGTATCTTTGTTGTACCGGCAGGAGAACTTGTTATGCCTCGGCGCGAGTACATTAACCATCTTCAAGGCTTACACAATCACAGTGACAATTTACCATTGTGTTTTTCACTGACATGTTTCATTTTTGTTCCAAACTTTGCTACTGAAAACCTTACAACAGAGTCACATTACTCATCTTGTAGTTTCCTGACAGAAACATTTTACACTACATAATAACTAAAATCACTATTTACCTACAAGTCCTTCCATGTGTTTTTGATTTATGTGTTCAGCCATGAGAATGAGTAACTCCTTCCACTGTCTGTGGTAAAATAAAATGGTAAAATAAAAAAATATATAGGTGTACATGCATGTATATATATTTTTTCAAAAAATATTTTGAAAGCAAGCAGAAGAGCTTTAAAAAATGGTATCTTGGGTGCCTGGGTGGCTCACAGTTGGTTAAGCGACTGCCTTCAGCTCAGGTCATGATCCCAGGGTCCTGGGATCGAGCCCTGCATCAGGCTCCCTGCTCCACAGGAAGCCTGCTTCTCCCTCTCCCACTCCCCCTGCTTGTGTTCCCTCTCTCGCTGTGTCTCTCTCTGTCAAATAAATAAATAAAATCTTAAAAAAAAAAATGGTATCTTCCCCAAGAGGAGTCCATTGCTTCAAAAATTTTGTTGCATAAAATTTCCTGATGGGGTGCCCTGGCTGGCTCAGTTGGTGGACCCTGCAACAATCTTGATCTTGGGTTGTGGTTTCGAGCCCCACCCTGGGTGTAGAGATTACTTAAAAATAAAATCTTTAAAAAAGATTTCCTGATAAAATAAGCTTTGATGCTAGTTTCGCACAGGTCGGTCATCCTATGTAAGATATCGAAATGCTTGATGTAACTTCCTTTTCAAAGTAAAGGTAATCTTTTCAAAGTAGTGGTACATACTACAAAGGCCTACAGTTTTAAGTTAGATGTATAATACAGTAAGAGCTTCACAAAGATACTGTACATCTTCTAAATTCTTAAAACCTTAATCGTAGATATGTCCAAGACAGTCAAAGGTAGTTTAATACCTTTTTCACAGATCAAAAGAAAAATCAGTAAACTGTGTACCACAGTTAACAAAATTCAAGTTTATATGATCAATAGACTCGTTTTCCTATCAGTGACTTAAGTTTAAAAAAAAAATGTTAAAAAAGACTGCTTAAAGGACGCCCGGGTGGCTCAGTTAGGCATCTGCCTTCGGGTCAGGTCATGATCCCAGGGTCCTGGGATCGATCCCCACGTCGGGCTCCCTGCTCAGTGGGGAGCCTGCTTCTCCCTCTCCTCCCTGCTCATGCTCTCTCTTGCTATCTCTCTCTAAGAAATAAAATCTTAAAAAAAAAAAAAAAGACTGCTTAAGAACTCAACTGAGACTACATTAAAAAAAAAAGTCATGTTATCTTTCCCACCCTTTAAAAGTATTGTTCAGTTCTTAATGTAATAATGTCTCTTAGTTAACTTAAGTGTCAAGGTCAACTTTTATTTGGTTTCAATAAATAGTTCACTTTCTTTGTACTCATTCTACATTTAAGTTCCTGTTTCCCAAGGAGATCAATTTAGGAATGAATATGGGGTGGGAAGCAGAGGCCATGAAGGGCTGAGGCCAGCTCACCAGGGGCCATCTGCCCCTCTTCCCACATTCCAAATCCTGCCCCAGCTTTGTTCTTCCTCTGGACAGACATCCTTCTTTGGAAATGCTTCAGTGTTTTACATAAAGCTTCACCTTTTTACATATTCTAAGTGCCAAAACGACCAATTCCCCTGATTAGAGAACATTAGCATAGCTATATAAATCAGTACTGTTCCAAGGGCAAAATCTGCTGTTGCAAATTCATTTCCCCAAAGATAAACAAATGGCCAGTAAGTACATGAAAAGATGTTCAACGTCATTAGTCATCAGGGAACTGGAAATCAAAACCACAGATACTACTTCACACTCACTAGGATGGCTAAAACGACAGACGACAGTGAGGATGTGGAGAAACTAAAATCCTTGTGCACCGCTAGAGGCAACGTAAAATGGTGCACTGTTTCAACAACAGTTTGGCAGTTTCTCCAAAAGTTAAATACAGAAGTACTACAGGATCCAGCAATTTCACTCTGAGGTGTCTGTCCAAGGGCACTACAATATATGTGCATGCAAAAACTTGCACACAAATGTTCATGGCTACGCTGTTCAGACAAAAAGCAGAAACAACCCAAATGTCCATCAGTGGATGAATGGATACACAAAATGTTATCTCCCTACAACTGAATAGGATTGGGCCACAAAAAGGCATGCAATACTGATCTAAGCTACAAAAGAGATGAGCCTTGAAAACAGTACGCTAAGTGAAAGAAGCCAGACACAAAAGGCCACATATTATGATTCCATGTATATGCAATGTCCAGAACAGGCAATCCGTAAAGACAGAAGGTAGATGAGCTGTTGGCAGGAAATAGGAGAACGGGGGATGGGAGTGACTGCTAACTTATATAGGTGATGAAAATGTTCTGAAATTAGACAGTGGTGTTAGATGAACAACTTTGTGAATATACTACCAACCACTGAACTGTACCACTATAAAAGGGTGAGAGGTACCCTGAAGCTGAGTTCTCAGCAATCTCCCAGAACCTTCCTTGCTCGTTCTTAAACTGACCCCTTAACGGCTGCATTCTTAATCTTGGTCCTGACTAGAGGCACCTTCTGCTTTTAATTTAAATTTAAATTTTTATTTAAATTCCAGTTAGTTAACATACAGTGTTACATTAGTTTCAGGCATACAGTATAGTGATTCAGTACTTAGGTACAACATGGGGTGCTCATCGCAAGTGCCCTCTTTTTTTTTTTTTAAAGATTTTATTTATTTATTTGACAGAGAGAGACACAGCGAGAGAGGAAACACAAGCAGGGGGAGTGGGAGAGGGAGAAACAGGCTTCCCGCGGAGCAGGGAGCCTGATGCGGGGCTCAATCCCAGGACCCTGGGACCATGACCTGAGCCAAAGGCAGACGCTTAACGACTGAGCCACCCAGGCGCCCCGCAAGTGCCCTCCTTAATCCCCATCACCCATTTAACCCACCCCCCCACCTCCCCTCTGATAAGCATTAGTTTGTTCTCTATCGTTAGGAGTCTGTTTCTTGCTTTGCCTCTCTTTCTCTTCCCCCGCCCTTTACTCATTTGTTTCTTAAATTCCACATGAGTAAAATCACATGGTATTTGTCTTTCTCTGACTTATTTCACTTAGCATAATACTCTCTAGCTCCATCCATGTTGTTGCAAATGGCAAGGTTTCATTGTTTTTTATGGCTGAGTAATACTCCACTGTATATATACACCACATCTTTATGCATTCATCAGTTGATGAACACTTGGGCTGTTTCCATAATTTGGCTATTGTAGATAGTACTGCTATAAACATCAGGGTGCATGTACCCGTCTGAATTAGTATTTTTATATTCTTTGGTAAATACCTAGTAGTGCGATTGCTAAATCACAGCATAGTTATGTTTTTTGAGGAAACTCCATACCGTTTTTCAGAGTGGCTGCACCAGTTTGCATTCCCCCAATAGTGGAGGCACCTTCTTCTCAAGATCTTTCTTCTACTCTCAGATCCTGGTGCTTGGGCTTAGTTGTTCTATCAGTTACCACCTGATTTTGTCTTTGACTCACATGAGTAGCTGTCTCCACTTCAGAGAATCGAGTCAAAAAGCCCCTTGCCACCAGTTTGGCCCATTCTGACCAACCCTCCATCTTCTATCCCTTACCACATCTTCACCACTTGCCCTCTGCTGGGGATTCAAAGATTATGAAGGTTAGTGCATGCTAGGTTGCAACAAAAACTTTTCTGGGTCCACTATGTGTTTTCTTGGGTTTCTGACCTCCTGATCCTCATTCCCACAGAGGATTTGGGAGCTGTCTGAGGCAATCTTCTCTAGGATGCCGCTCTCTTGCACAATGGACACAATGGGAAGATGTTTTCATTAATTACACCACGGGCTAGATGGCACCGATTACCGCAAATTGGACACTTTGAAGCAATCCTGTTTCTGAACACAACAGTTCGCAAGGACAGCTTATAAAAGTAAACTTTTACCATTTATCCTCATATCATACCTTTGCTCTGTAAATCAGACGAGAAACTCCTCTCTGGCAAATCTCAATCTACATGACCTACCAAAATCAAAACCTGAAATCCATACAAGTGGAACTTTTTGTAACACATATACATATTGGGATGACAGGTAGGCAGAACACAGTATATAACAGTAATTCCCTAGTTGTTTTAATTAATGTAATAAGATAATGTCTAACAACTACTATACCTGGAGTATCTATTAAATGTTAGGCATTGTACTACGTACCACACACACAGTCTTTGTTCCTCACAGAAGTTCTATAGGGAAAATGTCACTCTCTTTCTAGGGACGTGGAACTAGAGACTCAGGTCACAAAGAGTGTCCAGGGTCAAAGAGCCAGCACCAGCAGTGAAGCCAGAATTCAAGCCCATGCCTTTCCATCTCATCTTTGCCTCTCTTTTCCCCAGAGCTAATTAATTTGAATGTCCATTCATTTCAATTAAATACATACCATGTTGAACAATGTGTTCAATACTTCTTTTGAAAACCTTAACAGATGAACTGAAATGGCGATTTCTGACAGTTTTCAAGTGGAGTGAAAGAACACACTTTTGTTCCTATTTTAACCACCAAGATTTATTTTTTAATGACCAAAAAAACCAAATGGCCAGATATAGCATGGATATTTACAAAACAAAAACAGAGGAGACCAGAGGGAATAATCTTTGTCAGCAGATAAACTGGAATGACATTTTCACTGGCAAAGTCTGTACACTTTGGACTCTGACGCTTCACTTGTACAAGCATTACACAACCCTTGACTTCACCAAGGGGGCTTAAACACAGAATGTTGGAGCTGCAGGCATCCTTGACAGTCAAAGACTACTCCAGAGTGCTCGAGCCATTTGCGGAAGCCCACTGGGCGGGTCCGCCAGAGCCGGGCTGGGTTCCACATCTCACGGTCGCTGTCAGCCATCCCAAGGAACGAAGGTCGGCCAGTGACATTTCCTTTTCCACAGTTAGTTCTACTTTGTCAAGTGAATTAAACTGTGTGAAAACTGTGACTTGATTTCCATCCATAAAGAACCCCCAAATCTGTTGTTAATGGATGTCAAAGTCAAATCAGACATCTCTAAGTCTGTTAGGAATAGGAACCTGCTCAGGTGGGCCTACATCTGCAATTAGGAGGGTATCAGTCAAAACTGTGCACAGTTTCTACTTCCTTCTGGAATTACGTAAACCTTCCCCGGGTCCTTATTAGTCTGCCATTTCCTGTTGCGAAAGGAACAAACAATGGGCAGACTGTCCCCAATGTTTTCATTAATTACAACACAGGCTGAATGGCATTGATTACCACATAATGGACATTTTGAAGTGATCCTGTTTCCTTTTTTCAAACAATGTATCTAAATGTCTCCTAAAAGAAACACATTTGGGCCTTCAAGAGAATTAAGACATACCAGGACCTCAGGAATTTGAATTGCATCACTTTGTTCCAATAGTCATTTTATGACTTGCCCAACTTCCCCAAACGCCTTCTTACACTGTGTTAGGCCTAGCAGGGAAGGTAGGAGAGGAATCTCAAAGCCTTTAGGCAGTTTCCACAGCTAAGTATGAGAAAGTCCAGCCGATTACCCCTTCCTTCTCCATCCCTCACAAAAGAGCTAGTGAGGGCCTCCGAAGGGCAGCAAGTGAGGAAAAACATCAGGGTACAAATAAAAGTTCAGGGCAGAAATCCTGCTTCTCCTGCCCTTGGGAGAGCCTTCCCTGTACGCTATGCAAGACAGTAGTTCGGGGCACACAGACACACTCTGGCTCTGGCTTGAGAAGTCTCTGTTCCGCCTCCTTTCTAGTCCGAGTCCCTCTCCGTACTCCCAGAGAGGAAGTGGGGGCAGCATGAAGCCCCTCAGCACAGGTCTCCTCTCTGGCTGCCCCTCATTATCACCAGTCCCCCAAGGTCCCGGTAAAAGGCCCTCTTCTCAAAAGAGTTATCAGGGGAAAGTGTGGAAAGTTAGCCTGGAGGAGGGCAGAGTTGGCATTTTAAATGTGTAACGGTGGGGTCTTCAGGGTTATTTTTTGTAAGTGTGGTTGCATCCTGTCAGGATTGCTTTTGAAGTATAAAAGTGTATCATGAAATTATGGAGGGAATGTTGTAAAGGAAGCCGGGGTCAGGGAAGGTGTGTGAGCACTGCACATGAGTGATGAGAGGACGTGGGAAGCCAAGGCGTTAGGATAAGGAACAGAAGAGAAAGAAAGTAGAACAGTAGAAAAAGCATGGGTCTTAGGGCGCCTGGGTGGCTCAGTTGGTTAAACGACTGCCTTCGGCTCAGGTCATGATCCTGGAGTCCCTGGATCGAGTCCCACATCGGGCTCCCTGCTCGGCGGGGAGTCTGCTTCTCCCTCTGACCCTCCCCCCTCATGTGCTCTCTCTCTCGTTCTCTCTGTCTCAAATAAATAAATCAAATCTTTAAAAAAAAAAAAAAAAAGCATGGGTCTTAGATCTGGGTTTGAGTCCCAGCTCTACCATTTCACAGCTGGGTCACCCTGAATGGTTTAACTTTCAGGTCTTTGAAACTCAGTTTCTTTGGAAATGTAGATGTAGACAGGGCACGTAAAATGCTCATTCCACCCCTGGCACACGGTCCAACGTAAAAAGTGACAGCTGTGTTATCAGGACTACTATTACTACTATGTTAAGAGAGAATCTGGAGAAGTTGTGCTGGTAGATGGAGCGGGTGGATGGTGAAGAAAATCTGGGAGCCCCGTCACTAACCCGGACTCCCCTTACCAAGGTCCAGGACTAAAGGAAAATAAAGATAAGTCTGTATGAACCTAAGTGACACAGTCAATATTTAAAGCTGAGATGAGGTGACTAAAACAATGTCAAACTGGGTCATGTGCTCTGTAATTCCATGTATGCACCCCAACCGTCTGTGAACACAGTCCCTTTTTTGATTCAGAGTAGAGAACAGGCCTTACAGGTGGTGTGGAAGTAAATACTTACTGCCAAAATTCTCTACCCCGTGCCTGAAGAAAGAACGTGAGAATACGAACATACTAATGTGGGCGTATCTCAGTTGACGCCAGAGGGTGTGCTCTTAAGCACTACGCTGCATGACCTCACCGGACACGTGACGGCCACAGCATTACCCACACAGAAGGCTGAGGTGACAGCTCAACTTAATACACACATTCATCCAGCAGACACCGCCTGAGCACGTGGGGAGAAGCGCGGCAGATGGCTTCTGACCGGGGAAACCAGGAATGCTGCATGCCCAGGCTGTTGGCATGTACTGATGGGACTGTCAGATCCACCAGGCGGGGACAGGGAGCAGACTCCAGCAGGAGGGAAGACAGGAGACACGGAGAAGCAGGAGAGACCAGAGGGCAGTGTGAATATGGTCGACGTGGGAGACGACGACTGTGACTGCTCCGGGACGGAAAGGCAGGGGAGGCAGTGCTCACAGAGAGACTCCAGGTCTCGGCAAGGATGAAGAGGGAATGGCTGACGGGCCTTCGGGTTAGGGAGAGATCATTCCTGAAACAGTGCCACTAATACCATACTTCTACAGGTTTACATCACTTCCTCCTGGTCTTGCTGCATTTGAGATCAATGTCTTTTACTCCCTAAAATGATCTCTTCATTTACATAGCTCCCCGCAGTCCTGCAGAGCACCTTCCCATTCATGATCCCACTTACTCTAGGCTGCAGGGCGGCCGTCACCTTAACTCTCTGTGTGAGCAATTTCTTTTTTTTTTTTTTTATTTAAAGATTTTATTTATTTATTTGAGAGAGAGAGAATGAGGGAGAACACATTAGAGGGGATAGGGTCAGAGGGCAAAGCAGACTCCCTGCCGAGCAGGGAGCCCGATGCAGGACTCGATCCAGGGACTCCAGGATCATGACCTGAGCCGAAGGCAGTCGCTTAACCAACTGAGCCACCCAGGCGCCCTGTGTGAGCAATTTCTATTAGTGGTTTGATGTGACCTTAGACAAGTAGTAAGCTCTCTAGTCATGTGTAGCATGAACCGTGGAGTAATGCCAGGATGGCATCTAAAGGCTTACAATATTAAAATCTAGTTTGTCGGGGAGCCTGGGTGGCTCAGTCGGTTAAGCGTCCAACTCTTGATTTCAGCTTAGGTCATGATCTCAGGGTCATGCAACTGAGCCCCACGTTGGGCTCTGTGCTCAGCGGGGAGTCTGCTTCTCTCCCTCTGCCCCTAACCCTTGCTTGCGCTTGTGCTCTCAAAAATAAACAAATAAATCTTTAAAATATAGTTTGTCAACATGGGCAGAAAAAAGCTAACTGTTGCTTCAAGCTCTAAGAACACATCCTAGATAAATCCTTTGGGAATCCTTGAGACCTGAAAGAATTAGTGATATTTTAAAAATATGGATCTGCAAGTGTCCTCCCTACTAACAACAGAGATAGCAAATAAGTCTCCACTTCAGAACATCCAGATAAGTATGACAATAAGCAGATTGTTAATAAGGACAAGAATTTTGGGTACTGAAATTGTCATTGGTCAAAAAAATTTGATAAATTTTAGGTATAGACAGAGTTTTGAGGAATAGTCTCCTGGCTCACTCTGTACTAGCCAGGAGATCTTTATCTTACAAGTTCCTTTCTAGAACGGTCTTCCTGGTCCACCCTACCTATAATTTGCAAACCACTGACATTTTAAATCCCTTTTCTTGCCTTAGATTTCCATTCTTAGCACTTATCTTACATTTTTTTTGTTTTTTTTTTACTCTTTTACCTTTATTGTCTGTTTCCCCAGACACGTAAGGTTCTATGAGGAATTCTACTTTGTTCAGTGATATATCCTCAACACCTAAAACAGAGCCTGGCACAGAGCTGAATGAGTTCATAAGTGAAGCAGACATGTAAAGGCACATGCATACAAAGTTCTGAAAGGCATGTTCTTATCTCAGTGAGTCAAAATTCTGCACCCAGGAAGATAGAGCCCTAATAAGACTCATACATTATGGGGGGCGGGGGGGAATAGAGGTATTCCAAGTTGGGAAAAAAACATATGCTCAAGATAGACATATATAAAGTACAGAAAATAGAACGAAGCAGGCTAAAAACAAATACCACCAATCATCTCATCATTAACGGGCAACCACAACTAACTGTCATGTTTCCTTTGAATCTTTTTTTAAAAAGATATTTAACATAGTTGAAATCATACTGACTGTATAATGCTGTGTTCTGATTTTTCACTTAATGTGAAAAGCTTAAGTGTTTTCATAGTATCACCTGGTTTTCATTGACAGGACTTAGATCGAGTGAAATTTATCATAAAAATTTGCCCTTCTGAATCTCAAAGTTGGGTTACAGACACATTTTAGGAATGTAAGCTGAAAGATGACACAGATGTTCAAAGCGTAGCTCAAAATGTAATGCAGCCCTGGGCATGCATATAGACTACATTCCCAGCCTACTTTGGAGTTAGCTGCGGCCATGGGATTGAGTTCCAGCCACAGTGATGTGTGACACAGGTTTGGTCCACAGAATCTCCCATCTGTGCTATTCCATTCTCGTTCCTCTTCTGCCAACTGGGTGCTATCAGGATGTAGTCTTTGGTTGGGTATGGCAGAGCCACATGATGGGAGGAGCCTAAATCCCTGAACTCAAGGGAGGAGAGTCACCTGCTACCATCCAGAAACATCCACCCTGAACATGAGCAAGAACTAAACTTCTGTCGCATTTGAGACATTACACATTTCTTCATCTATTTATAGCTGCAGTCTAGCCTACCCTACCTAATATAACTCTCAAACCTTTATTTTCCCTAATAGAATAAAGGCACTATGATAAAGATAGTAAAATAATTGAAGAATATATTAAGTTTTTCATTTAACAAACATTTATTAAATGTCTACTATGTGCCAGGCATTGTTCCAAGCCCTGCAGCAACATTCAGGTTTGCTAAAATTGTTTTTCTTCACCGAAAGAGACACAGGACAGGGAAAAGTTTTCCCAGCCCTACTTCCAGTTCTATAGCCCATGTGCCCTTAATGCACTTACCCTCTAGCTTACAGATGGCAATTACGCTTGGATTCCAGAGGCAGCTAAAGGGGCCTCCACACTACCTACTCTGGCAGACTGGAAATGACCTATGGGCGGGAGAGGGAAGGGGCTCTAGTAGCTGGCTCATGCAGCTGGTACTAGAAAAGCTGGCAGCCCCAGCTGTCTAGGGGCATGTCGAGGGCAAGCAAACTAGGGTGGGGAAGAGGGCTGCTGTTCACACATGCTCATATGTCAGTATCCAGAATTAGCAGGGAGTTAAATCTTGGAGCAGTCAAATAACTGGGTTGTGCTCCTGCCTCGCCAAAAAATACAAGCCTACATTTCCAAAGGCAATTAATAAACTAGATTGGGCCCGCTTCCAGGATTTCAGCCTTTTGGCAGGACAGTGCTGGTGTAAAGGAAGTGTGGGGCCAAGCCCAAGGAAGTACTGTACGGTCTACCTTACAGCCAGACAAACCAGAATAAGCCCAATCCCCCATCTGCATTTCCTGCCTTCCAAGGGACCAGTTGTATCTCTTACCAAAAAGAAAGTTGCCCAAAGGACAAGAATGGGGGAGAACTATAATTATATTGTAAGGTCTCAACCTGAAATTTACAACAGAGTAACTTGTAAAATAGAAAGGGAACACAAAACTTTCTTTCAAATACCCTCACACGTAAGCAAAAAGAAGCCCAACATCTCAATGATCTTGTCAAAATTTGTGTTGTTTTTTTTTTTTAAAGATCTTTTAATTTATTTATTTGACAGAGAGAGACACAGTGAGAGAGGAGCACAGGCAGGGGGAGTGGAGGGGAGAGAGGCAGGCTTCCCGCCAAGCAGGGAGCCCGATGTGGGGCTCGATCCCAGGACCCTGGGACCATGACTTGAGCCGAAGGCAGACGCTTAACGACTGAGCCACCCAGGCGCCCCTCAAAATTTGTGTTTTAAGTTTTAAGTAAACACTCCCAACCCATTTCATAATTTGAGGTCAAGCAAACAGAAAACAGTGTGAGGGCATGTTTAAAAGCAGCAACAGGAATCTAACAAGGCTGAACTTTAAAGGAGATTCAGTTCAAGGTGGTAAAGGGTAACAGCCTCACAAGGCCAGTGATCCACATGAACCAGGCTTTTAATTGAAGGAGCTACAATGAAGGCTAATGCCACCTCAGACACTGATTCTCTGTGCAACACTGTAAGCGATTCATTTAACCTTGACCAATCTCTTCCCCAGCCCCGTGGGAGGAAGCATGGTACAGGAAGTCAGGCCAAATACTTGGAAAATGGCTCCACCTAGGTCTTAAAGATTCCAGTACTGTCAACAGAAAGAAATCCCTGCCCAGCTCTGTGTGCCGGCCCATGCCTGGTAGCTCACTCCTTCAAACATCAGTTGAGTGTCTACTGCATGAAAAAGGAATAACTAAAATAAAAATGAAAGGGGCGCCTGGGTGGCTCAGTTGTTAAGCATCTGCCTTTGGTTCGGGTCATGGTCCCAGGGTCCTGGGATTGAGGTCCACATTGGGCTCCCTGCTCAGTGGGAAGCCTGCTTCTCCCTCTCCCACTCCCCCTGCTTGTGTTCCCTCTCTCGCTGTGTCTCTATCAAATAAATAAAAAATCTTTAAAAAAATAAAATAAAAATGAAAGATTCCAAAGAAGTAGAATATAAGTAGTATGGTCATGTAGGAAAGAGGGCTGGCGATCTTCTATCATATCTTATCATTTTACCTAGAATAAAAATCTTGGGCAAATCCCAAAGAAACTCAAGGACCTTGTTTTCTTTATTTGTGCAATGAAAGGGCTGCATCAGAAAAAATTTAGGGTCTCTTTGTTTTTTGTTTGTTTTTTAATTTTATTATGTTATGTTAGTCATCATACAATACATCATTGGTTTTTGATGTGGTGATCCACGATCCATTGTTTTCATATAACACCCAGTGCTCCATGCAGTACGTGCCCTCCTTAATACCCATCACCGGGCTAACCAACCCCCCCTCCCCCCTCCCCTCTAAAACCCTGTTTGTTTCTCAGAGTCCATAGTCTCTCATGGTTCATTGCTCCCTCCAATTCCCTAGGGTCTCTTTGTAATCCCATGTAATCATGTGGCTTTCTCAGAACTAAAATTCTTTCTTACACCTGTTCATCTAAACTTCCATTCAATGCTTTATATTGGTTTATCCTAGAATAGCATGCTTATCAACACATCCAAGAATGAAAAACACAGATTACCAGAATCATACCATGAATTTAGTCTCAAGGCCTTTGAGCCAGCACACAATAACCATAATGAAATAAACCTAGTGGTTTTATCTTAGTTCACAAACTATTCCAAACTAGGAACATACTTACCCATTGACAGCAACTACAGTGAGGCAGAAACATGATCCAGGTCAGTGACAAGAGCTACTCCAAATGTCTCAACTATGTCTTCCTGAGACTGTGTATTTGCCACCTGCCCTTCTCTCCCAAATCTCCTGCCCCTGGGGAAGGCACCCTCATTAGGAGGATTTATGTTCCTTTCACTTTTCAGTTAACCCAAATTTCAATGGTTGATGTGACCTAAAACTAAAAGTGTCTGCCTGCCAACTTGAACCTTAACTAGAAATGAGTTATCACAGAAAAATCACCGAAATGACAAGAGTGATGTGTCTGCAGCCTAGAAGCCAAGGACTCATCATTCACTGCCATCCAGTTTCATGGTTCTCATGATTCATGTTCCCAGGCACTGGTTTGTTACTCACAAAGTAGAACAAACAATTAACCACAAAAATTTACACATATTACATATCCTTAGCATGGAAGAAATCATGCAGGGCTTGAGAGAAATCAAGAGTGGGCTAAAAAATTGTGTCTTGCCTCTCCTTAGTTCTTTATCATACTTGGGTTGTTTAGAGTACAGCTTAAAACAAGCCAATATTCAGGCTGCTACTGGTATCAAGAAACTACATATAGGCCAACTCATGGCATTAGGGTTATTGGGTTTTTCTCTTTAGTCATTAATTATATTAAAAACAACCGACAAGAGGGCGCCTGGGTGGCTCAGTTGGTTAAGCGACTGCCTTCGGCTCAGGTCATGATCCTGGAGTCCCGGGATCGAGTCCCGCATCGGGCTCCCGGCTCGGTGGGGAGCCTGCTTCTCCCTCTGACCCTCCCCCCTCTCATGTGCTCTCTCTCTCTCTCTCTCATTCTGTCTCAAATAAATAAATAAAATCTTTAAAAACAAAAACAAAACCCGACAAGAGCCAACACTGTAGTGTTTACCATATGGCACACAAAGTCCTAAGTACTTCCCAGAGAGTAACTCATTCAACCCTCACCAAAACCTTTCTGAGGTGGATACTATTCGTACTCTATTTAACAGAAGAAGAAATTGAGGCTCAGAAGGACTGAGTTACTTGTTCAAGGTCACACAGCTAGTTAGAGGCAGTGCCAGGATTTGAATCCAGGCAATGAGGTTCTGGAGTTTGCACGTAGAACCACTATGCAGAAGCACCCACAAATATAAGGTACATGCTATCCCCCCTTAGCTGAGCCCTCCGTGACTCCCAGTGCTCTCAGTGAATGACCTCCCCTCTTCTTCAGAGGGAATACACAGGCTCCTCGGTTTGGCTGGTCTATGCCGGTTACCCTCTTTTTATAAACTTGTCCAAATTCTCCCTGTTCTCTCAAAACAAATGCCCTAGGGTTCTAAATCCCACCTCTCTTGCTGCCTCAGGGACCCTGCTCCAAGACCCTTTCTATCCTTCATCTTCAATCTCTTCTTTTCTGTCTCTTCGCCATCAACCTGTGAACACGTTCAAGTATACCACCTGTAAAACAAAACAAAACACCAAACCCTCCTTTGATCTTCATCCACTTTTAATTCCATAACTTTGGCCACTACCTCACTCCATGACCCTGGATAACTTGCTTACCCTCTCTACTAGGCTTCAATTTCTGCATCTAAATAATGAGGGCACTGGACCAGAAGATCTCTAAGGTCCTGTGAACTCTAATGTTCTATGGTTCTTAATGCAGAGTAGAGTTTTTTGAACAAGTTTAGTTTCTTCACTGTTACCTAAAGCCTCAAAGTTAATTTTCTTCTAAGACTGCCAAGGTGTTCCTGTAGCCAGCAATGCTCCCCCTCCTTCATTCATTTCCCAAACTTTGATTTCCCTTTAAGAGCTGGCTTCAACCTCACCTTCCCCAGGATATCCTGATCTTTAACTCATAGCACCTCAGTTAGGGACCACAATGGAGCACTCTCCATCAATAGTGCCTTATCTTTCATGTTACTGTGCTGCATATCTCTGTTCCCTCACTTAAGACTAAGCTCTCAGCGAGCAGGCACTTTGTCGCATTTCTCTGTAACCCCTAAAAACCTTCACACTGAGTAGGTCTGCAACAGTTGCTCAGTGATGCTGGTCGGCTGACTGAGGGGTCCCCCAGGAGCCACCAAGGAAACTGGTGATCGGTGTGCATTAATTACAAGGCTCTCTGGGAGAGAGCCTCTATCTCCTACTCCTCTCTCAGACACATGAATTTGTAAAACACAGACTTTTTATTCAAGAGCATCATCCAAATTTAGGAACAGGAAAGCTTAGCTAACTCCCTGATCTTCTTTTATCTGAATCAGAACAGTTATAGCCATGTTTCCCTTTGATCCAAACTTAAAGTGACTGCAGGCCTGTAATTTTATGAGTCTCTAGTTGATCCAGGTTCTACACTTCCACTAATACATATTCTCCAAGGTTATTAAGTTCCTTACTTTTCAACACATACAGCATTATGTTACTTCCTCACACTTGCAACCAAATTTCCAGGAAACATCTGGAATAATATTAGAGAGTTGGTGTTATATCAAAACTACATCCTCTGCTTTATTCATTTGGAAGTGACTAATTTCAACCCTGAGGTTAGAAGTGAGCACAGATGGATGTGTATGTTTTAGGAGTTTGCTAGCACTTACCAACAGAGATGCCAAGTCACTAATGAAAACCCTAGAACAGTGCTCACCTCCTTCACCTTCAGAGAACTATCAAGGTACCGCATACCGTGGGTACTGTCCTTTCTCTGTTCTGTAACAACCCCAGGTAGCACTCAAAGTGAATCCCAAAGTTCCTCAAACAATTTTAAACTCAGTTTGTTTAAAATAAATGCTCCAAAACACTGGCTCTCAACCCTAGTCACATGTTAGAATCATCTAGAGCACTTCCATAAATACCAATGCCTAGCTTCCTCCCTTCTCCACTCACCACCCTTCAAAGATTTGTATCTAACTAATGTAGAGTGACACCTATACATCAGTTACTTCTTTTTTTTTTTTTTAAAGATTTTATTTATTTATTTGAGAGAGAGAATGAGAGAGAGAGCACATGAAAGGGGGGAGAGTCAGAGCGAGAAGCAGGCTCCCTGCCAAGCAGGGAGCCCGATGTGGGACTCGATCCCGGGACTCCAGGATCATGACCTGAGCCGAAGGCAGTCGCTTAACCAACTGAGCCACCCAGGTGCCCCTACATCAGTTACTTCTTAAAAGCACTTCAGCTATACTGATAAATGAAGGTATTATTATTTTAGGTATGACAACAGCATTATGGCTGTGTTTTGGAAAAGGCTCTCTTAGTGGAAAAACTGATGAAATTCAAATAAGGTCTCCGCTGAGTTACTTATGTGGTACTGATATTAATTTCCTAATTCTGATCATTGTACTAAGGTTCTGTAAAATGCTCACTTTAGAGGAAGCTATGTGAGGGGTATAGAGGAACTCTCTAAATTATTTTTGTGACTTTTCTCTAAGTCTAAAAGAGTCCTTTACTTTTAATGATATAGACTTAGGGGCGTCTGGGTGGCTCAGTCGGTTAAGCTTAAGCTTCCAACTCTTAATTTTGGCTTAGGTCATGATCTCAGGGTCCTGAGATTGAGCCCCGCATGGAGCCTGCTTAAGATTCTCTCCCTCTCCCTCTGCACCCCCATGCTGCTTGTACTCTCTCTTAAAAAAAAGATATATACTTAAATGCTTATGAATGAAATTATATGCCTGAGATTTACTGCAAAATAGATCAGTTGGAGAGGTGGCAGGGAGTGAGTCGGGGTATAAACGAAACAGGACCTTACACAAACTGATGCCTGTGGTGAGTAGCTGGGCAATGAGTACATGAAGATTCACAATATTTGTCTACTTCAGTGTGTGTGTGCATAAAATTTTCCATCCTAAATACTGGAGGTAGAAATTCCCAGGTGATTCTAACATATATTCAGGGCCAAGAAATACTGCTTGAGAGTCTTGGAAATGAGGTATAATGAGGAGCTCTATCTAGTACAACAAGCTACAAAATACCCACTCTTTGATGCTGAGCTACTAGTTTAATCTTTCTGTATTACAGTTTCCTAAACTACAAAACAACAGAAATGTACTAAAGACCTTTCAAAAAGAAGACGAGAAGCCTTACGAAATAGATTTACTGTTCTAAAATCTCCTAAGAGTTAACATCATAGTTAATTTCTAGCACAGTAATCAAAAATTGTAAGGTCTTGTGTCTACAAAAGCAATTCCCAAAGAATGTACTAAAAAACACTACTTCTGTAAGATGTTACCTAAGATAAGGGTTCTGGGATCAAAGAGGTTTGAAAAACACCAGTTTTGGGGCGACCGGGTGGCTCAGTTGGTTAAGTGACTCCCTTCGGCTCAGGTCATGACCCCGGGGTACTGTGATCTAACCCCGCATAGGGCTCCCTGCTCAGCAGAGAGCCTGTTTCTCCCTCTCCCACTCCCCCTGCTTGTGTTCCCTCTCTATCTCTCTGTCAAATAAATAATAAAATATTAAAAAAAATAAATAATAGATTTTCGATTTCCACACTCCTGAGGGCATCAGATGCTTAGACCAGAAGAAAACAAAGAAAAAGGTTAAATCTTCTGACATGGGATGGTAACTGTCCTTCAGTCTTGAAATTATTTTGGGATACCCAAATCATGTTGAACCAGGCCAGTCTCAACTGAGTTGAAAATCACATTTGCATGAATATATGAAAGGATGGATCTGAGTTGAGTTTGCGGGAAAAAATGTACATTAGAAAATTTTATTTAAAGAATTGGAACTTTGGTCGGAGGAGCAAGATGGTGGAGGAGTAGGAGACCCAAATTTCGTCTGGTCCCAGGAAT
This sequence comes from Mirounga leonina, assembly GCF_011800145.1. Lineage (NCBI taxonomy): Eukaryota > Metazoa > Chordata > Mammalia > Carnivora > Phocidae > Mirounga > Mirounga leonina. Next base: position 20,533,622 of record NW_023270504.1, read on the forward strand.
TCAGCTAGATAGGCATCAAACCATTCTGAACACCTACAAACTCAACAGGAGATCAAAGAAAAGAATAGCAGCAACTCTCTGAACAGAAAAGCGACGACTTTCTGGAAGGTAGGACATGCGGAGAAGTGAATCTGAGGTGATATTCGAGGATAGAAAGCAGGGGAGGGGGCCTCTGTTGGCCACTTCTGGCAAGTGATAGAGCAGCGGGGCACAAAATCGGAACTTTTAGAAGCCTGCTCTGCTGAGGGACATCGCTCCAGTGGCTAAGCAGGGTGTGGAACCCTCGGTGGGGCAGTGTGGCCTCAGGACCCTCGGGGTCACAGAAAGACTGGGGGTGCCTGAGTGCAGCAGAGCTCCCAGGTATGGGAGCGGGGAAGCCGGCTGCAGAGACGGAGCCGAGGAGTGGGCTCTCAGCTCGGGGTCGCCATAAACCGTGATCCGCGGCACAGTTGGGCCACTGCTCCTCCAGCAGGGACCCAACAAGCGGCAGATCTGGGGAGACTCCCCTTCCTCCCCCAGGAGGAGCAGCATGGGAGCACACCGCAGGGGTCTGCTGGGTTTGGCAACTCCACACCGAGTCGGGTGCCAGAGATAGAAATGCTCGGTCACAGGCCAGGTGAGCACGGAGTGCAGCTGGAGACTGGGGAGACGGGAATGACTGACTGCTTTTCTCTGGGGGTGCACTGAGGAGCGGGGCCCCGAGTTCTCGGCTCCTCCGGGGCGGAGATTGGGAGGCCCCCGTTTTCACTCTCGTCCTCCAAAGCTGTAGGGAAAGCTTGCAGGGAACAAAAGCTCCCGAGAGCAAACCCAAGCAGATTACTTAGCCCGGACCCGGCAAGGGCGGGGCAATTCCACCTCCGGCAAAGACATTTGGGAACCACGGCAACAGGCCCCTCCCGCAGAAGATCAGCCAGAACAGCCAGCCAAGACCAAGTTTACCGATCAATGAGAACGGCAGAACTCCAGCACTAGGGGAATACTGCACATAAAATCCATGGCTTTTTTACCATGATTCTTTAGTCTTTCAAAGTTAATTTTTTTTTTTAAGATTTTATTTATTTATTTGAGAGAGAGAATGAGAGAGAGAGAGAGCACATGATGGGGGGAGGGTCAGAGGGAGAAGCAGACTCCCTGCTGAGCAGGGAGCCCGAGGCAGGACTCGATCCTGGGACTCCAGGATCATGACCTGAGCCGAAGGCAGTCGCTTAACCAACTGAGCCACCCAGGCACCCCTCAAAGTTAATTTTTAAATTTTTAAAAAAAATTTTTCTTTTTCCCTTTTTCAACCAACATCTTATCAGTCCCTTTTTTAAAACATCTTTTTTATTTTTCATTTTTAGAGTCATATTCTATCCCTTCATAGTAGTTAACCTTATTTTTGGTGTATATATATATAAGTTGTTCTCTCTTTAAAATTTTGGGATACAGTTTCTTATAACAAACCAAAACACACCCTAAATCTCTAGTGTATGCCTTTGTTCTAGTCTCCTGCCTGATCACATTCTCTCCCCCCCTTTTTTTTTAAATCCTTTTTTTCCCCAACCAATTTCTTATCAATTCCTTTTATAAAATCTTTTATAATTTTCATCTTTACAATCATATTCCATCCCTTCATCGTATTTACCCTTATTTTTGTACATATATAAGCTTTTCTTTCTTTAAAATTTTGGGAGGCACTCTCTTCTAACAGACCAAATACGCCCACAATCTAGTGTGTGGCACTGATCTATGCACCAGCCTGATCATATTTGATCATATTCTGTTTTTTGTTTGTCTGTTTTATCTTTTTCTTTTTTCTTTCTTTCCCTTTCTTTTCCCCTGGTTTCAGGTCTCTTCTGATTTGTTTAGTGTATATTTTTCTGGGGTCGTTTTTACCCTGTTAGCATTTTGTTCTCTCATTCATCTATTCTCCTCTGGACAAAATGACAAGACAGAAAAAATTACCTCAAAAAAAAGAACAAGAGGCAGTACTGACTGCCAGGGATCTAATCAATACAGACATTAGTACGATATTGGAACTAGAGCTCAGAATGATGATTTTAAAGATACTAGCTGGGCTTGAAAAAAAGCATGGAAGATATTAGAGAAACCCTTTCTGGAGAAATAAAAGAACTAAAATCTAACCAATCTGAAATCAAAAAGGCTATTAATGAGGTGCAATAAAAAATGGAGACTCTAACTGCTAGGATAAATGAGGCAAAAGAGAGAATGAGGGATATAGAAGACCAAATGATGAAAAATAAAGAAGCTGAGAAAAAGAGAGATAAACAACTATTGGATCACTAGGGCAGAATTCGAGAGATAAGTGATACCATAAGACGAAACAATGTTAGAATAATTGGGATCTCAGAAGAAGAAAGAGAGAGGAGCAGAAGGTATATTGGAACAACTTATAGCAGAGAGCTTCCCTAATTTGGGGAAGGAAACAGTCATCAAAATCCAGGAGGCACACAGAACCCCCCTCAAAATCAGTAAAAATAGGTCAACACCCCGACATCTAATAGTAAAACTTACCAGTCTCAGAGACAAACAGGAAATCCTGAAAGCAGCTCGGGAGAAGAGATCTGTAACCTACAATGGTAGAAACATTAGATTGGCAACAGATCTAGCCACAGAGACCTGGCAGGCCAGAAAGGACTGGCAGGATATATTCAGAGCACTAAATGAGAAAAATAGGCAGCCAAGAATACTATATCCAGCTAGGCTGTCACTGAAAATAGGAGAGATAAAAAGCTTCCAGGACAAACAAAAACTAAAGGGATTTGCAAACATGAAACCAGCCCTACAAGAAATATTGAAAGGGGTCCTCTAAGCAAAGAGAGAGCCTAAAAGCAACATAGACCAGAAAGGAACACGGACAATACACAGTAACAGTCACCTTACAGGCAATACAATGGCACTAAATTCATATCTTTCAACAGTTACTCTGAATGTAAATGGGCTAAATGCCCCAATCATAAGACACAGGGTATCAGATTGGATAAAAAAAAACAAGACCCATCGATATGCTGTCTGCAAGAGACTCATTTTAGACACAAAGACACCCCCAGATTGAAAGTGAGGGGGTGGAAAACCATTTACCATGCCAATGGACACCAAAAGAAAGCTGGGGTGGCAATCCTTATATCAGACAAATTAGATTTTAAACCAAAGACTATAATAAGAGATGAGGAAGGACACAATATCATAAAGAGTTTATCCGACAAGAAGATCTAACAATTGTAAATATCTATGCCCCTAACATGGGAGCAGCCAATTATATAAGCCAATTAATAACAAAAGCAAAGAAACACATTGATAACAGTACAATAATAGTAGGGGACTTTAACACCCCCCTCACTGAAATGGACAGATCATCTAAGCAAAAGATCAACAAGGAAATAAAGACTTTAAATGACACACTGGACCAAATGGACTTCACAGATATATTCAGAACATTCCATCCCAAAGCAACAGAATACACATTCTTCTCTAGTGCCCATGGAACATTCTCCAGAATAGATCACATCCTAGGTCACAAATCAGGTCTCAACTGGTACCAAAAGATTGGGATCATTCCCTGCATATTTTCAGACCACAATGCTTTGAAACTAGAACTCATCACAAGAGGAAAGTCGGAAAGAACTCAAATACATGGAGGCTAAAGAGCATCCTACTAAAGAATGAATGGGTCAACCAGGAAATTAAAGAAGAATTAAAAAAATTCATGGAAACAAATGAAAACACAACTGTTCAAAATCTTTGGGATGCAGAAAAGGCAGTCCTAAGAGAAAGTATATAGCAATACAAGCCTTTCTCAAGAAACAAGAAAGGTCTCCAAATCACAACCTAACCCTACACCTAAAGGAGCTGGAGAAAGAAGAGCAAATAAAGCCTAAACCCAGCAGGAGAAGAGAAATAATAAAAATCAATGAAATAGAAACCAAAAGAACAGTAGAACAGATCAACGAAACTAGGAGCTGGTTCTTTGAAAGAATTAACAAGATTGATAAACCCCTGGCCAGACTTATCAAAAGAGAAAAGACAAATCAACAAACTCATGAATGAAAGAGGAGAGATCACAACCAACACCAAAGAAATACAATTATAAGAACATATTATGAGCAACTATATGCCAGCAAATTAGATACTCTGGAAGAAATGGATGCATTCCGAGAGATGTATTAACTACCAAAACTGAACCAGGAAGAAATAGAAAACCTGAACAGACCTATAACCACTAAGGAAATTGAAGCAGTCATCAAAAATCTCCCAACAAACAAAAACCCAGGGCCGGATGGCTTCCCAGGGGAATTCTACCAAACATTTAAAGAAAAATTAACACCTATTCTTCTGAAACTGTTCCAAAAAATAGAAATGGAAGGAAAACTTCCAAACTTGTTTTATGACCACCATTACCTTGATCCCAAAACCAGGCAAAGACCCCATCAAAAAGGAGAATTACAGACCAATATCCTTGATGAACATAGAGGCAAAAATTCTCACCAGAATACTAGCCAATAGGATCCAATAGTACATTAAAAGGATTATTCACCACGACCAAGTGGGATTTATCCCTGGGCTGCAAGGTTGGTTCAACATCCGCAAATCAATCAATGTGATACAATACATTAATAAAAGAGAGAACAAGAACCATAGGATCCTCTCAATAGATGCAGAAAATGCATTTGACAAAGTACAGCATCCTTTCTTAATCAAAACTCTTCAGAGTATAGGGATAGAGGGTACATACCTCAATATCGTAAAAGCCATCCATGAAAAACCCACAGCGAATATCATTCTCAATGGGGAAAACCAGAGAACTTTCCCCCTAAGGTCAGGAACATGGCAGGGATGTCCACTACCACCACGGCTATTCAACATAGTATTAGAAGTCCTAGCCACAGCAATCAGACAACAAAAAAATAAAAGGCATCCGAATCGGCAAAGAAGTCGTCAAACTCTCACTCTTTGCAGACGATATGATACTTTATGTGGGAAACCCAAAGACTCCACCCCAAAACTGCTAGAACTCATACAGGAATTCAGTAAAGTGGCAGGATATAAAATCAATGCACAGAAATCAGTGGCATTCCTATACACCAACAACAAGACAGAAGAAAGAGAAATTAAGGAGTCGATCCCATTTACAACTGCACCCAAAACCATAAGATACCTAGGAATAAATCTAACCAAAGAGGCAAAGAATCTGTACTCAGAAAATTATAGAATACTCATGAATGAAACTGAGGAAGACACAAAGAAATGGAAAAACGTTCCATGCTCATGGATTGGAAGAACAAATATTGTGAAGATGTCAATGCTACCTAGAACAATCTACATATTTAATACAATCCCTGTCAAAATACCATCAACTTTTTCCAAAGAAATGGAACAAATAATCCTAAAATTTGTATGGAACCAGATAAGACCCTGAATAGCCAGAGGAATGCTGAAAAAGAAAAGCAAAGCTGGTGGCATCACAATTCCGGACTTCAAGCTCTATTACAAAGCTGTCATCATGAAGACAGTATGGTGCTGGCACAAAAACAGACACATAGATCAATGAAACAGAATAAAGAGCCCAGAAATGGACCCTCAACTCTATGGTCAACTAATCTTCAACAAAGCAGGAAAGAATGTCCAATGGCAAAAAGACTGTCTCTTCAACAAATGGTGTTGGGAAAATTGGACAGCCACAGGCAGAAGAATGAAACTGGACCATTTCCTTACACCACACACAAAAATAGATTCAAAATGGTTGAAAGACCTAAATGTGAGACAGGAGTCCATCAAAATCCTAAAGGAGAACACAGGCAGCAACCTCTTCGACCTCAGCCGCAGCAACTTCTTCCTAGAAACATCCCCAAAGGCAAGGGAAGCAAGGGCAAAATTTAACTACTGGGACTTCATCAAGATAAAAAGCTTTTGCACAGCAAAAGAAAACAGTCAACAAAACCAAAAGACAACCGACAGAATGGGAGAAGATATTTGCAAATGATGTATCAGGATAAAGGGCTAGTATCCAAAATCGATAAAGAACTTATCAAACTCAACACCCAAAGAACAAATGATCCAATCAAGAAATGGGCAGAAGACACGAACAGACATTTTTCCAAAGACATCCAAATGGCCAATAGACACATGAAAAAGTGCTCAACATTGCTTGACATCAGGGAAATCCAAATCAAAACCTGAATGAGATACCACCGCACATCAGTCAGAATGGCTAAAATTAACAAGTCAGGAAAATGACAGATGTTGGCGGGGATGCAGAAAAAGGGGAACCCTCCTACACTGTTGGTGGGAATGCAAGCTGGTGCAGCCACTCTGGAAAACAGTGTGGAGGTTCCTCAAAAAGTTGAAAATAGAGCTACCCTATGACCCAGCAATTGCACTACTGGGTATTTACCCCAAAGATACAAATGCAGTGATCCGAAGGGGTACGTGCACCCCGATGTTTAAAGCAGCAATGTCCACAATAGCCAAACTATGGAAAGAGCCAAGATGTCCATCGAGAGATGAATGGATAAAGAAGATGTGGTGTGTGTGTGTGTGTGTATACACACACACACACACTGGAATATTATGCAGCCATCAAAAGGAATGAAATCTTGCCATTTGCCATGACGCGGATGGAACTGGAGGGTATTATGCTGAGCGAAATAAGTCAATCAGAGAAAGACATGTATCATATGATCTCACTGATATGAGGAATTCTTAATCTCAGGAAACAAACTGAGGGTTGCTGTAGTGGTGGGGGGCAGGGGAATGGGGTGGCTGGGTGATAGACATTGGGGAGGGTATGTGCTATGGTGAGCTGTGTGAATTGTGTAAGACTGTTGAATCACAGACCTGTACCTCTGAAACAAATACATTATATGTTAAAAAAAAAAAAAAGAAGAAGATAGCAGGAAGGGAAAAATGAAGGGGGGAGGATTCGGATGGGGAGATGAGCCATGAGAGACTATGGACTCTAAGAAACAAACTGAGGGTGGTAGAGGGAAGGGGGGTGGGAGGATGGGTTAGCTGGTGATGGGTACTAAAGAGGGCACGTACTGAATGGAGCACTGGGTGTTATACACAAACAGTGACTCATGGAACACATCAAAAACTAATGATGTAATGTATGGTGATTAACATAATAAAATAAAATTTTTTTTAAAAATTAATAATAATAAAAAAGAAAAACACCAGTTTCATTTCCTGTAAGATTCCTAAGAACTTTTAAAAAGATAATATGCATTGTGACTTTCCAAGGGTTGTGATGGAATATGCAAAAAGTTTGACCTTCTTCACGTGGGACTAATTTTGTAGAATTTATTTTGCAAAACAGTGCTCTAGACCAGTGGTTCCCAAATCTCAGGTAATGGAGAATGGATTCAATATCGTTTGATAAGCTTATTAAAATAATGATTTACAGACCACATCCTAAACCTACCGGCAGGAGAGGAAAACTAAGTATTAAAACAAACACAATCACATCTGGGATTTAAATTTCTATAGATCATAATATAGTAAAATATGTTTATAATATTTGAAAGGCCACAACAATGCCAACCAATATGAAAATATAAAATGACAATTTGGAACGCTCTTCCAAATAAAAGTATTTAAGCCATGAGAGAAACATATATGTATATATTTTATGAAAGGTAAGTAGTAAAATATTAGAGGTGTTGGCAAATTTAAATTTATCAATATACCTAGAGACAACTTTGTAATCTCAAGGATTTACAACATCTATTTGCAGTGATTCTCAACCCTTTACTTGTGTGCTTCCTCATATCCATCTTCTTCTTGTGCCTGAGTCAACGACCAGGACTATTTTGTTAAACAACTCCAGGAGTTGCCATTAACATGAGTGGTTTCTCCAAGATTGAGCTCCTGACCTTTTCTTTATATGAAACTACTTCAAGGTGTCAGGAATCTTAATCCCTTCTTTACTGAAAACTTTAGAAAATGTATGTACTATACTATGCAGGAGCCCAGTCAATGATATATTTCAGTGTTTAACTGAAGTACCTTATTATTCTTAATAATTACTAAACATCTGTAGAACACACTTCAGTTTTCTAAGTACTTTCACAGGAATTACCTTGTTCCTTCCCTCACAAAAACCTTGTGGATAGAATAAGCATAATTATTTCCATTCAACCAATAAAAATCACTGCGCTTTTCATGTGCTCATACTGTGAAAAAATAATTGTAAGTGATATCAAGGCTCCTGCTCTCAAACAACTGATACCCTACTGGAAAACAAAATATAAATTTCATGTAGGAAACAGCTAAAGTCAATTCAAAGATTTGAATCAGCTAGAGCAGATCAGTATGGCAGGACTTCACATACTAATAGTAGCTAACACTTACTGAGCAATTTTAATCTTCATTAAACCCTTGGGATAGGTTACTACTCTTTTTTCAGATCAGAAAACTGAGACCAGGAGAAGTTCAGTAACTTATCCAAGCAAAGAAGTGGTGAACCAGGTTTCAAATTCCAGCTCCATGGACTACTCCTTTTCATCATTACATTTTACTGCTAGGAAAGACAATCTATCTAAAGCAATGGGGACAAATGTCAAGACTAAATCAGAAAATGACTATTCCCCATAAAGCCTGGATCACTGGCTCTACTTCCCAGTAAAAAAGGACTTGGGAGTCGGAGGAAATCACAATAATGAGCCGGTGATTTTATTTTCCCACAGTACATTACCTCTTTGATTCGTTTAACCAAAGCATTCTGATCAAAGGCAACGGCCTCTGCGCACTGATGAAGATGATCCTGATATCGAAGGCAGAGCTGTAACACCTGCTGAGAATCCAATTTCTCCAATTTGGTATTTGTTGGGGAAGTCTGGCCACTCAATAGCCCTTCAAACAGGAAAAAAAAAAAAAAAGAAATGAAATGGAAGTTACTATTAACAAACTTGTTTTATAAGTAACTTAATAAGTTCAGTAAAGACGGGGTAGGAGACTAAAATTTAATCTTCCATCTTTTGTTATATGCTAATGACAATCATAGCAACCATCATTTATGGAGCATCTATTATACACCAAGTACTCAGCAAAATGTCTCATATGCATTATTTTCATACTCATAATTGCACTAGAAAGTAAGGTATTATTAGTCCCATTTCATAGGTAAGAAACTTAAGACACAGAGAGATTAAGTAACTTTCCTAAAGTCACATAGTGACTAGTAAGTGGTTTCTCTAGAATACAGCTCCTGACCATAAGACACTATTTCAAGGTATCAAGAATATAAATCCCTTCTTGAATGAAACCTTTGGAAAATGTATTTATTTAATTTCTTTTAATAATTACAATAATTGTCTGACTTTAAAACAAAGGTTGCAGCCAGGGACAAAGAAGGGCATTACATAATGATAAAGGGATCAATCTAATAACAGGATATAGCAATTATAATATTGATGCACCCAACACTGGAGCACCTAAATACATGAAGCAAATACTAAGAGACATAAAGGAAGAAAATGAAGACTAGGGAACTTTAACATCACAGTTACATCAATGGATAAATCATTCAGACAGAAAATCAATAAAGAAACAATGGCTTTGAACAACACATTACATCAGATGGCCCTAACAGATACACCCAGAACATTCCATCCAAAGATGGCTGAATACCCATTTTTTTCCTTCAAAGATTTATTTATTTACTTACTTATTTGACAGCAAGCGAGCAAGAGAGCACAAGCAAGAGGGAGGGGCAGAGGGAGAGGGACAAGCAGACTCCCCGCTGAGGAGGGAGCCCGATGTGGGGCTCAATCCCAGGACCCTGGGATCATGACCTGAGCCAAAGGCAGATGCTTAACTGACTAGGCCACTCAGGTGCCGCAGAATATACATTCTTTTTAAGGGTATATGAAACATCCTCCAGGAAGATGATACATTAGGCCGCAAAACAAGTCTTAATAAATTTAGGAAGACTGAAATCAGATCAAGCATCTTTTCTGACCACAATGGTATGAAACTAGAAATCAATTACATGGAAAGAACTGGAGGGATGCCTGGGTGGCTTAGGCCCTTAAGTGATCCTGGGATCAAGTCCCAGATCAGGCTCCTTGCTCTGCGAGGAGTCTGCTTCTCCCTCTGCCTGCTGTTTCCCCTGCTGTGTGCTCAGTCTCTGACAAATAAGATCTTTTTTTAAAAGATTTTTTTTAAATCTTTTTTTAAAAAATATTTTATTTATTTGAGAGAGAGAGTGCGCACAATTTGGGGGGTAGGGGCAGAGGGAGAAGGAGAAGCAGGCTCCCTGCTGAGCAGGGAGCCCAACTCGGGGCTCAGATCCCAGGATCCTGGGATCATGACCCAAGCTGAAGGCAGCTGCTTAACTGACTGAGCCACCCAGGCATCCCAATAAATAAAATCTTTAAAAAAAAAAGAACTGGAAAAAATACAAACACATGGAGGCTAAACAACATGCCACTAAACAACCAATGAGTCAATAAATAAATAAAATAGGAAATAAAAAAATACATGGAGACAAATGAAATGAAATGGTCCAAAATCTTTGGGACACAGCAAAAGCAGTTCTAAGAGGGAAGTTTATAGTGATATAGGCCTACTTCAAAAAATAAGAAAAATCTCAAATAAATAATCTAACCTGACACCTAAGGAGCTAAAAAAAAAAAGAACGACAAAGCCCAAAGTTAGTAAAAGGAAGCAAATAATAAAGATGAGAGTGGAAATAAATGAAACAGAGACTAAAAAAACAAGAGAAAAGATCAATGAAACCAAGACCTGGTTCTTTGAAAAGATAAACAAAATCGATAAACCTCTGGCCAGACTGACCAAGAAAAAAAAAGAGAGAAGACTCAAAATCAGAAATGGAGGAGAAGGGGCACCCGGGTGGCTCAGTTGGTTAAGCCTCTGCCTTCGGCTCAGGTCATGATCCATCGGGCTCCCTGCTCAGCGGGGAGACTGCTTCTCCTTCTCCCGTTCCCTCAGCTTCTGCTCTCTCTGTGTCAAATAAATAAATAAAATCTTAAGAAAAAAAAAAAAAAAGAAATGGAGGAGAAGAAATAATAACTGACAACACAGAATACAAAGGATTATAAGAGACTACTATATAGACTACTATATAGACTACTACTATACCAAAAAGCTCTTAGAACTAATAAATGAGGGGCACCTGGGTGGCTCAGTTAAGTGTCTGCCTTTGGTTCAGGTCATGATCCCAGGGTCCTGGGATCGAGCCCCACATCAGGCTTCCCTGCTCAGCAGGGAGCCTGCCTTCTCCCTTTCCCTTTGCCCCTTCTCCCTGTTCGTGCTCTCTCTCTCAAACAAATAAATAAAATCTTAAAAAAAAGAATAAATGAATCCAATAAAGCTGCAGGATATAAAAATTAATATACAGAAAAACCTGCTGTACTTCTATACACTACAAATGAAATAACAGGAAGAGAAATTTTAAAACTCCCATTTAAAATTGCACCCAAGGGGCTCCTGGGTGGCTCAGTTAGTTAAGTGTCTGCCTTCAGCTCAGCTTATGTACCAGGGTCCTGGGATCGAGCCCCATATCAGGCTCCCAGCTCAGCAAGGGAGATTGCTTCTCCCTCTCTTTCTGCCCCTCTCCCTGCTTGTGCTCTCTCTCTCTCAAATAAATAAAATCTTAAAAAAAAATTAATTTACATCCCAAAGAATAAAATACCTAGGAATAATTTTTTTTAAAAGATTTTTATTTATTTGAGAGAGAGAGAATGAGAGAGAGCACATGAGAGGGGGGAGGGTCAGAGGGAGAAGCAGACTCCCTGCCGAGCAGGGAGCCCGATGTGGGACTTGATCCAGGGACTCCAGGATCATGACCTGAACCGAAGGCAGTCGCTTAACCAACTGAGCCACCCAGGCGCCCCCCTAGGAATAATTTTAAACAAGGAGGTGAAAGACCTAAACTCTGAAAACTATAAGACACTGATGAAATAAACTGAAGATGACACTAATGGAAGGATATACCATGTGCATGGACTGGAAAAATCAGTATTGTTAAAATGTCCATACTTCCCAAAGCAATCCAGAGATTCAGTGCAATCCCTATCAAAATACCATAGCATTTTTCATGAAACTAGAATAATCCTAAAATTACACAGGAACCACAAAAGACCTGGAATAGCCAAAGCAATCTTGAAAAAGAAGAACAAATCATAACCCCACACTTAAAGATATACTACAAAGCTACAGTAATCAAAATGGTATGGTACTGGCACAAAAACAGATCAGTGGAACAGGACAGATAGCCCAGAAATAAACCCACACTTATATGGTCAATTAATCTACAACAAAGGAGCCAAGAATATACAATGGGGAAAAGACAGTCTTTTCAATAAATGGTGCTGGGAAAACTGGACAGCCACATGCAAAAGAATGAAGCTGGACCGCTGTCTTAACACCATATACAAAAGTAAACTCAAAATGAATTAAAGACCTAAATGTGCAACCTGAAACCATAAAAGAAAACACAGTCATCTCTTTGGACATCAGCCTTACAACATACTTATGGATATTTCTCCTTGGGCAAGGGAAACAAAAGCAAAAATAAACTATTGAGACTATATGAAAATAAAAAGTTTTGCACAACAAAAAACAAAAACCATCAACAAAACAAAAAGGCAACCGAGTGAATGGGAGAAGATATTTGCCAATGATATATCTGAGAAGGGGCTAATATCTAAAATACATAAAGAACTTAGACACCACCAAAAAAACCCAATCAATCTGATTTAAAAATGGGCAGAGGACCTGAACATTTTTCCAAAGACATACAGATGGCTCATGGACACATGAAAAAGATGCTCAACATCATTAATCATCAGGGAAATGCAAATCAAAATCACAATGAGATAATCACCTTGCACCAGTCAGAATGACTAGTATTAAAAAGATAAGAAACATCAAGTGCTGGCAAGGATGCGGAGAAAAGCGAACTCTCAGACGTTGTGGAATGTAAATAGGTGCAATCACTGTGTAAAACAGTTTGGAGGTTCCTCAAAAAATTAAAAACAGAATTACCATATGATCCAGTAATTCCACTACTGGGTATTTACCTAAAGAAAACAACATTAATTTGAAAAGGTATATGCACCCTTATATTTATTGCGGCATCATTTATAATAGCCAAATACTGGAAGCAGCCTAAATGTCCATTAATAGATGAATGGGTAAAGAAGATGTATAGATCTAGAACACACACACACAGGAATATTAGTCATAAAAAAATGAAATCTTGCCATTTGTGACAACATAGATGGACACTTAGGGTATAATGCTAAATGAAGTAATTCAGACAGAGGAAGACAACATATGATTTCACTTACATGTGGAATCTAAAAAACAAAACAGACTCTTAAATACAGAGAACAAACTGGTGGTTGCCAGAGGGGAGAGAGGTAGGGGGATGGGTGAAATAGGTGAAGGGGATTGAGAAGTACATATTTCCAGTTATAAAATAAATAAGTAATAGAGATCAAAAGTAGAGAGTAGGGAATATAGTCAATAATCTTGTAATAATGCTGTATGGTGGCAAATGGGGACTACACATCTCGTGGTGAGCTTTGAGAAATGGATAGGATTGTGGAATCACTATGTTGTACATCTGCAACTAATACAATGTATGTCAACCTACTTCAGTAACAATTTTTTTAAATAGTTGTTTGAAAAATTGAGAAACAGAAATAAAAGTTAAAGGAAGCTGTTAGGAGGAGATGCAAAAATGAATAAATTAAAAAGTGAACAGAATATCAGCTAATGCACCAGAAACTCCTGTTCTTTGTGTTTTCTTCCATTACCAGTTTTGTTGTATAACTATTAAATTCCTTACATTTTATAGGACATTATATTTTTAAGGCCTTTCATATAAACTTACCTTATTTTTCTTTAAGGTGGGGTAGGTAGATCAGGATAATTATTAGCATTTATGTAAGAAAAAAATCAATTAAAGAGGCTAAAGGACTTGTCCATAGTAACACAGCAAAGTCTTGACTAGAACTCAAGCGTACCAACTTTTGGCCAAGTACTTTCTGCCAAGCTAAAGGTTCACAAACTTTTTGGTATTAGGACTCCTTTATCCTTTCAAAAATTATTGAGGACCCCAAAAAGCTTTTATTATGTGGATAACAATATTCACCTATTAAAAATTAAAACTGAGAAAATTCTTGAATATTTATTACATTATTTTAAAATAATAATAACCTCATTACATGTTAACATAAACAACATATTTAAAAGAAGTAACTATAGTTTCTAAAACAAAAAAATGGCACTGGTTTAAATTTTGTAAGTTTTTTCAATGTCTGGCTTAACAGAGAACAACTGGATTTTCATATCTGCTTCTGCATTTAATATATTGCTTTTATAACGTGTAGCTTCCGGAAAACTCCACCGTACATTTCTAAGAGAATGAGAGTAATTAGCAAGTGTCTACATTATGATTGTGAAAATAGTGTTGTCCTCAGGGAATCCCTAGAAGGGTCCTGGGGATCTCAGGGATCACCTTACCACACTTTGAGAACCACTATGCTAGGCCACACTCTGTTTCAAACCAGAGCCAATGATACAGCATAAGATACACCAAAATAAATATGGCAATGGGGCACATGCTGGGCATGATCAAGATAAACCCACCCACATCAAAGCTCGTCTTCCCTCCTCATTCCTGCCCCTAATCACCCATGTCAAACCTTCACTGATTTCTGAGGTCCTAGAACTTAAACCAGTCTTCTCCCCACCTCCAGCCCCCATTTCAACAGGCTGTATGATGGGCTATCCAGTTGGGCTATCCCAGAGAATCCTTGGAAATGCCAGGCAGTGTTTTCAGATCTTCATCTTGCCCCACAGTGCTGGGTTGAACTTGAGGCACTGCCCTGTTCCTCCACATTCCACTGCTAGCACTAGGTCCCTCAGCAGTTCCACTGCTGATCCTAGCACAGCAGAACACCAGTTCCTCCAGCTGAACCTGCCTCCACACAGCTTTTGGTGAAGCTATTTGCAGAAATGGGGATTTATTTTTTAATTGAAACTTTTATTGAGACCCTGTGTATAGGATCTTGTGTATCCCTTTACTCAATTTCCCCCTAAGGTAACATCTTGCAAACCTACAATACAACATCACACCCAGGATATTGACAGTGATACAATCCACTGATCTTATTCAGATGTCCTCATTTTACTTGCACTCGTGTGTGTGTGCATTCATTAGTGTGCATGCCTGTGTACAGTAGTGGTCAACTACAGTCCAGAAGCAGATGATACTCCTGACATACTGCCAAAAGGTCAATAGTAGCCTAACAGTATAGAACAATGCCTACATCATTCGCCTTACTTCATCTCATCACGTAGGCATTTTATCATCTCATGTCATTACAAGAAGGGTGAGTACAGTATAGTAAGGCATTCTGAGACAGAGAGAGCACACATTCATGTAACTTTTATTACTGTATCATGTTATAATTGTTCTAGTTATTACTAGCTATTATTAATCTTACTGTGCCTAATTTATAGGTTAAATGTTATAACAGGTATGTACATATAGGAAAAAACCTAGTATTTATAAGGTTCAGTACTATCCAGTTTCAGGCATCCACTGGGGGTCTTGGAATGTATCCTCCACAGATAAGGATGCCTACTAGATTTAGTTCTATACAATTTTTTCACATGTGTATGTTCATATATCTGCCACTGGAGTCAGATCCTGAGCTGTTCCATCACCACAAAGATTTCTTGTGTTGCTTTTTAGAACCACATCTACCTCTCTCTCATTCTCCTCCCCATCCTTAACCTCTGGCAACCACTAATCTGTTCACCGTTTTTAAAATTTTGTCCTTTCAGGGGCTCCTGGGTGGCTCAGTTGGTTAAACGTCTGCCTTCAGCTCAGGTCATGATCCCAGGGTCCTGGGATCGAGCCTTGCATCGGGCTCCCTGCTCAGCGGGAAGTCTGCTTCTCCCTCTGCCTCTGCCTGCAGCTCGCCCTGCTTGTATGCTCTGTCAAATAAATAAAGAAAATCTTTAAAAATAAAATGAAATAAAATTTTGTCATTTCAAAAATGTTTTATAAACGGGATAATTTAATATGTAACCTTTGGGGATTGACTTTTTTCACCCAACATAATACATAAGAGATTCATCGAAGTTGTTGCATGTTGCAATACTTTGTTCCTTCTTATTTCTGAGTAGTATTCCATGGTATGTATGTACTAGAGTTTGTTTAACCATCCATCTACTGAAGGACATTTGGGTAGCATCCAGTTTGGGGGCTATTAAAAACAGAGCTGCTATGAATAGTGGTGCACAGGTTTTTGTATAAACAAATTTTCATTTCTCTGGGATAAATGCCCCAAGACTGCAACTGCTGGGTTGCATGGTAATCATATGTTTAATTTTATAAGAAAATGTCAAAGTTTTCTGGAGTGCCTGAAATCAAGAAAATGGAGGATTTTTCAAACCACTAAAATCTAACAAAATTACCAAGGACTAAAACTGACAAAGATACAGTCCCAGGAACAGACTTGAGGCAGAAGGTACCAAAAGCTTTTTGCTGGGGCGCCTGGGTGGCCCAGTCGGTTAAGCCTCTGCCTTCGGCTCAGGTCATGATCCCGGGGTCCTAGGATCTAGTCCCGCATCGGGCTCCTTGCTTAGCAGGGAACCTTCTTCTCCCTCTGCCTGCCGCTCCCCCTGCTTGTACTCTCTCTCTATCTCTCTAAACAAATCACAAAAGCTTTTTGCTGTCAATCCAAGAAGTAGGAAGAGAATGAGGTGCCACCATAGAAAGAAAAATGAATGATTCTGTGCTATCAGTATTGGGCCAGAATAATGCAAAGGCCACACAGAAACATTGATAAATTCAACAGTATAAAAATCAAGATTCCTCATGGCAAAAAACACCATAAGTTAAAAAAAAAAAAACAACAACCAGCCCCGAGAAAAATGTCTGTAACTCATATCACAAAGAGCAAACTTCCTATAATATAAAGAGCTTCTAGAAACTGGCAAGTAATAAATCAGCAAAAGAAAGATGGGCAAAGGCATTTCACAGAAAAGAAAGTATCAATGCCTCAGCTATAAGAAAAGATGTACAAACTCATTCATCATAAGAAAAAGAGAAATCAAAACCTCACTGCAACGCCATTTTTCACCTTTCACATTGGTAAAAACCAAAAGTATGACAAAAACTCCGAAGGTGGAACTATGAAGAAAGCAGCATTGCTGATTAGTGTGTACACCCCCATAGAGGGCAATTTGACATGGATATCAAAATTACAAATCCATTAAGCCCCTGATGCAGCAATTTCACTACTAGGAATTTACACATAAATTAGCACACATGCCAAATTTTGTATAAGATATATATAATTATTTGTTACAACGGTGACTATCATAGTAAAAGATGAGCAAAAACTCAATGTCCATCAATAGGGAGCTTGTTAATTAGATCAAGGTATATCCACAAATATATGACCATAGAAAACAACAAAGGAGCTCTGTATATTTTCATACAGAAAAGTCTCCATAAGATATTAGGTAATACATCTTTTGCCTAGGCTGCCAACATGCCATCCAAACTGAGGAAGACCCGGAAAGTTGGGGATCATGTGATCCATGGCCATGGCCGCATGGGGCAAACAGGGGAAGCACCCAGGAGGCTGGAGTAAACAGATACCACTCAGGTTACTTTGGGAAAGTTGGTATGAGGTATTACCACTTAGGAACGAGAGCTTCTGCCCAACTGTCAACCTTGATAAACTGTGGACCTTGGTCAGTGAGCAGACACGGGTAAATGCTGCCAAAAATAAGCCTGGAGCTGCTCCTATCACTGATGTGGTGTGATCAGGCTACTACAAAGTTCTGGGGAAGGGGAAGTTCTCGAAGCAGCCTGTCACTGTGAAGGTCAAAGTCTTCAGCAGAAGAGCTGAGGAGAAGATTGGGGGGGGGGGGGGGGGGGTGCTGTGTCCTGGTAGCTTAAAGCCACAGGGAAGGAGGTTCATTAAATGCTAACAAGTGCTTTTAAAAAAAAAAGATATTAAGTAATAAAAGAAGGTATATAGGATAGTGTATTGAGTACGCTACCATTGTATAAAAAATGGGGGATATACAAGTAAATAAAAATATATATTCATATATGCCTATATTTGCATAAAGAAATTCTGGAATGACAAGAGTTAGAAAGATGGAAAGCAAGGGTAAGGGGCATACTTTTAACCTTTTTTTTAAACCATATGAATGTATTTTTTTTTTTAAAGATTTTATTTATTTATTTGAGACAGAGAGAATGAGAGACAGAGAGCATGAGAGGGAGGAGGGTCAGAGGGAGAAGCAGACTCCCTGCCGAGCAGGGAGCCTGATGCGGGACTCGATCCCGGGACTCCAGGATCATGACCTGAGCCGAAGGCAGTCGCTTAACCAACTGAGCCACCCAGGCGCCCCCATATGAATGTATTTTCCTTCCAGAAAATTTTAAGTAAATAAACTCATTTTAACAAAAAGTGACCAAGGTCTTTCTCATCTGTAAGTAACATCTTCTTGGGCAGTTCTCCTCTCTTTCCTTGCCTCAAGTATCCCCAACTACATAAGCCAAAACCAGTTCCTGGATATCTTTCATTCTCACCAAGGTATATTTGGCTGAATATACCTTAAACAGTAACTTCTCCAAGGCGATTAAAAGCCGCATAACAAACTGTAAACTGGTAGAAGATGGAAACCATATTTTACTTATCTATTTATCTCTTATGTCTGCCATATAGCACCTGGTACATAAAAGGTTCTCAAATTAGGTTAGGAGGATACTGTTGAAATTCCAAGCAGAGTGAGCTGAGGAAGATTTAGGGAGAAGAAGCTTTCTCAAGGTCCCTACTCTGTGTTCTCCACATATACTTAAGAGTGAGACCTGGTCTCAGTCTGAATCTGCTCTTCTAAAGTGAATGAGGAAGATTCCCAGTGCTTGAGGAGACCACTGGGGCTTGTATTAAAGAACAGGGAAGGGGCGCCTGGGTGGCTCAGTCGTTAAGCGTCTGCCTTCGGCTCAGGTCATGATCCCAGGGTCCTGGGATCGAGCCCCGCATCGGGCTCCCTGCTCTGCGGGAAGCCTGCTTCTCCCTCTCCCACTCCCCCTGCTTGTGTTCCTGCTCTCGCTATGTCTCTCTCTGTCAAATAAATAAATAAAAAATCTTAAAAAAAAAAAAAAAAAAAAAAAAAGAACAGGGAAAAGTCAGAGCCAGCCCAAGCTCCCAGAGGGCTGAAAGGCTGAAGCAGAGGAGCCACAACCCAACCGTGGCTCACAAAACAAAATCTTTACTCTTCCTCTGTAAAAAAGAAAAAAAAAAAAAAAAGGGAAAAGGGATTTTAAGAAAGCTGCTGAGTCTACAAGGTACACTAGCGTGGTTCAAGTTGAGTTGCAGCCAACTTCAAAGTCAAATAAATTATACTTTAAATTACCCTTATAAATTACAACTGTACCCTCCCCCAATCATCCAAAAATCAGCCCAGGTAGATGAGTCTAGTATCATAATGTGCTTTTTTTCAACTCACAGGAGTCTCTGAAAATCTACCACAAATCCTGCTCCAGATCTCAGAAGGAGCAAGATAGGAGGGAGGGAAAAAAAAAAGAAGATGATGATGGTGATAGGCCACTTTTTCTACTCCTGAAGCTACAAAGTTTCAGGAAACAGAGGCCAATTCTAGAGGCAGTAAGTGAAGATTTCCCATCACTCTCCAGTGTCAAGAACCACCATTTCCCTCATTTTGATGACTGAACCACTCCTACTATCTTCTGATAGGAGGAGGAGGGAGAACAGAAAGGTGTGTAAATTTAGAGATGGTAAATTTTATCATTTGTAGGAGACCACAAACTGCCAGCCCTTCGAACTGTTTTTATTCTGAATGCACATTAAAGTTTTTTTAAAGCCTGGATGTTTTCGGTGAGGTGCATACTCTCCTGCTCTCTCAACCCCCACCACTTCCTACTGCCTTATGGCCAGTCCGCGGCCATCATTCACATTAACTGCTTGGTCTCTGAGAGCCTTGGGTTACACCTCAGTTTTAATTCTTACTTACCAACTCTAATAAGAACCTAAGCCCTTAGGTAATAGAGAATGAACCATATAACATCTTTAAGTTATTTTTGTATAGTTTTATAATAATGTTCTTTACGGTTAAGATATCTTCCTTCTTTCTTTTTTTACTTTTTACTATATAAACTTTCAAATATATAGAAAGAAATATGTATCTTCCCGAATTTAACCACCCAGATTCAACAACATTTTATTCTACTTCACTTCTCTATTTTTTCTTTTCCCAAGCCATTAAAAAATTATAGCTATAACACTTCAGTCCTAATACTCTATTCTTTATAGAATATTTATGATTAGGTTTTCATGTTAAAATTCCTAGATTATGTCTGCCTTACTGTGTAAGAGAACAGGCTCATTACCCTGAGCTTCCTAATTCTTCTTTAGCTTTAAAACAGTGATGCACACAAAGTATTTACTGAGTTAAAAACCTGATCTAATAGATTCCATATTTACCAGTGGTAAATAGTGGAGGCATTTCTTAGGACCCTATTAGACCCTGGTTGAAGCTACTTTGTTTATACAGGAATGGAGAGTGGGCTCCAGGGAATGAGTGAGGACCAAGACTGATTATTACACAGATCCAACAAACTGCCATCTGTACCTACCTCTTTGTGTAAAGTGTTGAGTGGAAAAATCATCAGGGTTAAAAAGTTAGGAAATATTCTGCTGAGCAATCTTTTTCTTTCTGAAAAACCAAGTAGGAAAAAAACATTTTTCTAAAGTATAGAAGAGAACCATAAGGGTATTAATCTAGGCTATCCCCAAACTGAATTCCTTAACTTTTAAAGGTTTAGCTGCTTCCAAGACTAAAAATGAGTATTATGAGCAGTGAGGCCTCTATTTGAGAAACAGTATAATAAGCTCCATTTCCTGCTACAGAATCCTGAAATCTATGTAAGTTTGACTAACATTACTGTGAAGGTATAATTAAGCAATAGATTATAAAAAAAGAAATTCTCCCCCAAGCCCATAAGGTTTTCTTTAAAAGATTTTATTTATTTATTTGAGAGAGAGGGAGATCACAAGCAGGGGGAGGAGGTAGAGGGAGAAGCAGACTCCCCACTGAGCAGGGAGCCTGATGTGGGGCTCGATCCCAGGACCCCGGGATCATGACCCGAGCTGGAGGCAGATGCTTAACCGACTAAGCCACCCAGGCGCCCCCAATAAGGTTTTTTACTCTATTGGTCATGGTCTATTTCAAAGACAGAAGAACATAAGCCATGTGTATTCTTTAATATAAACTCTAGTTCTCAGGGCACCTGGGTGGCTCAGTTGGTTAAGTGTCTGCCTTCGGCTCAGGTCATGATCCCAGGGTCCTGGGATCCAGCCCCCCATCAGGCTTCCTGCTCGGCAGGGAGCCTGCTTCTCCCTCTCCCTCTGCCCTTCCCCCTGTTTGTGCTCTCTCATGCTCTCTCTCTCTGTCAAATAAATAAAATCTAAAAAAATTAAATAAATAAACTCCAGTTCTCAGAAGTTCTCTTCTTTTAAAGAAAGGAAAAGTCTAAAAATACCCGCCCAACTTGGACAGGATCTTATGATGTACACTGGTGATCAATTCCTTTGGGGTATTTAGAAAGAGTGCCCTCCATGACTGGTTCCCTTAGGAACTTTTACTTCCATTCAGTCACCTCAGAGGAGCACCAATCTCATTCAGGAGAAGAAGCCATCCAGATAGGCTATCATCATGGTTTTGGTGCCGACAAGCTCACGGTAATATGCCAACTCACCACAATGTTTGGTGTGGAGAGAAACAACCTCCTAACAGCTTCCAATAACTACCAAAGGGCCAATAAAGAACTTTCTCATTGAGTGCTATAGACTGGTTAAATTTAGGCCAGGGAAGGGAGGCAGCATGATATAATGAAGAAAGTATAAGCTTTGGAGTCAGGTAGACCTGGGAATTTGATTCCAGAGACAGCCATTTACTACCCATGTGATGTAAAAGTAGGAATTTAACTTCTTTGAACTCAAACAGTTTATCTATAAATTTAATGCTATCTACGTTAAAGGAGTACTATGAGAATTATATGAAGTTATGCGTAGCATAGTATCTGGCATAGAATAGGAACTCAATTAATGTTAATTTCTTCACTATCCCCAAGTCTCCAACTGGGGGAGACTGTTGCCATATCATATAAGCAGGTTGCAAAATCTGGCTGAATGACGGGCCAACCCTACTATACTATGAGTATTTGCCAGCACCTCCTTCTATATATCAGCACTGTAGGAAATCATAAAGAAGTTATCCCATTCCTCAAGCAGATTGCCACACATAGCAGGAGTTAAATACGATGCAGACATGAATAAAAGCTAAAATTAAAAAGAACAAAAAAAGTCCCAAAACCCAATTCATAAATGGGCAGATGATGTGGCAGACATTTCTCCAAAGAAGATATACAAATGTCACTTAGCGCATTAAAGATGCTCAACATCACTCATCATAGGGGAAATGCAAAACAGAACCACAATGAGATACCACTTAACCATCAGGATGACTATTATCCAAACAACAGAAAATAACAAGTATTGGTGAGGATATGGAGAAATTGGAATTCCTGTGCACTGGTGATGAGAATGTACAGTAGTGTTGAAATGACAATATAGGGACTTAGAATACTACATCAACTTAGTTGATAAAGCAGTGGAAGGGTTTGAGAGGACTGATTTCAATTTTGAAAGAAATTTTACTGTGAGTAAAATGCTATCGAACAGCCTTGCATGCTACAGAGAAATTGTGAAAGGAAGAGTAAGTCAATGCAGCAAACTATATTGTTTTCTTTTTAAGATTTTATTTATTTGAGAGAGAGAGGGAAAGTACAGAAGGAGAGTGAGAGGGAGAAGGAGACTCCCAGCTGAGCAGAGAGTCCAACACGGGGCCCAATCCCAGGACCCCGAGATCATGACTGAGCCAAAGGCAGACGCTCAACCAACTGAGCCACCCAGGTACCCTTATTGTTTGCTTATTTTAAAAAATGGCCACAGCCATCCCAGTCTTCAGCAACCACTACCCTAATCAGTCAGCAGCCATTAACAACAAGGCAAGACCCTCCATCAGCAAAAAATTATGACTTGCTGAAAGCTCAGATAGTTAGCATTTCTCAGCAAAAAAGTATTTTTTTTTTAAGATTTTATTTATTTATTTGACAGAGAGAGACATAGCGAGAGCAGGAACACAAGCAGGGGGAGTGGGAGAGGGAGAAGCAGGCTTCCCGCTGAGCAGGGAGCCCGATGTGGGACTTGATCCCAGGACCCTGGGATCATGACCTGAGCCGAAGGCAGACGCTTAACGACTGAGCCACCCAGGCACCCGCAAAAAAGTATTTTTAATTAAGGTATGTACATTTTTTTTTTTTTAGACTTAATGCTATTGGACACTTAATAAACTACAGTACAGTGCAAACATAACTTTTATATGCCCTCAGAAATAAAAAATTTCACTTGACTCACTTTATTGCAATATTCAGTTTATTGAAGTGGTCTGGCACCGGATCCACAGTATCTCCAAGGTATGCCTGCATGTGGCAAAATCATCCTTCAAAAGTGTGGAAGAAATTAAGACATGCCCAGATAAACAAAAGTTGAGGGAGTTCATTACCACTAGACCTGTCCTGCAAGAAATGCTAAAGACAGTCCTCTAGGTCTAGAAATGAAAGGACAGTTGACAGTAACTTCAAGCTGTATGAATAAATAAAGATCTCAATAAAGGTAAATATGGGCAATTATAAAGGCTAGCATTATTGTAACAATTGTAACTCCATTTTTTGTTTCCTACACAATTTAAGAGATTAATACATTTTTAGAAATTATTAGTTTACGTTTTTGGACAAGGTATAAAGATGTAATGTTGTGACATCAACATCTGAAAGGGGTGAACATGAAGCTGTAAAGGAGCAGAGTTTTTTATGTTATTGATGTTAAGTTGACATAAATTCAAGTTAGAGTGTTATAACTTTAGTGTGTTAAATATAATACCCATGGTAATTTCAAATAAAATAGTTACAGAATATACAAAAGAAAATGAGAAAGGAATTTAAACATTTCACTACAAAAAAATAAATTCAACCCCAAAAAAAGACAGAATGCAGTAAACGAAGGACAAAAAAGGCTATAAGGCATAAACGAAACAGGAGCAAAATCACAGAAGTCCCGCCTCCTTAGTAATTACTTTAAATGTAAATGGAATAAACTGTTTTATCAAGACAGGAATTGGCACTATGAATTTGTAAAAAGTATGATCTAAGTATATGATATCTACAAAAGACTCACTTTATATCTAAAGACACAAATAGGCTGACAATGAAAGGATGGTTAAAGGTATTCCATATATATAGTAACCAAAAGAGAGCAGGAATGGTTATACTAATTAAAAAAAAATAGACTTTAAATCAAGAAAGGTTACAATAAGAGGCAAAGACATTATATATTAATAAAAAGTGCAATACAGCAAGAAAGCATAGCAATTGTAACACATTTACACACTTCATCACAGACCATCAAAATATATTAAGCAAGGGGCGCCTGGGTGGCTCAGTTGGTTAAGCGCCTGCCTTCGGCTCAGGTCATGATCCTGGAGTCCCAGGATCGAGTCCCACATCAGGCTCCCTGCTCAGCAGGGAGTCTGCTTCTCCTTCTGACCCTCCTCCCTCTCATGCTCTCTGTCTCTCATTCTCTCTCTCGCAAATAAATAAAATCTTAAAAAATAAAAAAATAATACATATATTAAGCAAAATGGACAGAACTGGAGAAATAGATAGTTCTACAATAGCAGTTGGAGACTTCAAGACTTCAACACTCCATTCTCAATATAAAACAACCAGACAAAAGATAACAAGGAAAGAGAGAACTCGAACAACATAGTAAACCAACTAGATCTAACAGACATATACAGAACGTTCTATACAAAAACAACAGAATGTATATTCTTTGCAACGGCACATGGGACACTTCCCAGGATAGACCATCTGTTAGGCCATAAATTCTCAATACATTTTAAAAGATAAATATCATACAAAATATCTTCTCTAACAACAAAAGAATGAAGTTAGAAATCAGTAACAGAAAAAATTGAAAAAGTCAGAAGCCTGTGGAAATTAAACAACACGCTCTCAAGCAACCAATGGATCAAAGAAAAAAAATCACAGGGGAAATCTAAAAATACTTAGAGATGAATGAAACCTAAAATACAATATACCCAAATTTAAAGGATGCTGCAAAGCAGTGTTAAGAGGAAAATTTATAACTCTAAACACTTACATTTTAAAAAAAGGCTCTCAAATCAACAAGCCAGCATTATAACTTAAGAAACTAGAAAAAGAACAAACCCAAAGCTAGCAGAAGGAAGGAAACAGTAACAATTATAACAAAGATAAATGAAATCTCTGAGAACAGAAAAACAGAGAAAATAAAACCAAAAGTTGATTCTTTCAAAAGAACAACAAAGTGACAACACTTTAGCTAGATGAAATTAAGAAAAAATGAGAGAAGATTCAAGTTATTGAAATCAGAAACAGAAATGGGGATATTACTACTGACTCTACAGAAATAAAACAGATTATAACAGAGTAGTATGAGCAATTTCACATCAACAAATTGGATAGCCTTGATGAAATGGAAAAATTCATGGAAATACAAAAGCTACCAAGACTATCATAAAGAAACAGAAAATCAGAATACACCTCTAATTAGCAAGGAAATTGAATCAGTATTTTAAAAAATATCTCCCAACAACAAAAAAAGTCTTGGACCTGATGGCTTCACTGGTGAATTTTACAAAATACTTAAAGAAGAACTAACGCCAGTCCTCAAAATTTCCCAAAAAACTGAGGAGGAAGGAACACTCTAGCTCATTTTATAAGGCCATCATTATTCTAATGGCAAAGCCAAACACACTATGAGAAAAGAAAACTTCTGACCATTATAACTTATGAACAGTGATGCAAAAAGCCTTCAGAAAATGCTAGCAAGCAGAATTCAACAGCATAGTAAAAGGATTATATATCATGACCAAGTGGGATTTATTCCCAGAATGCAAAAATGGTTCAACATAGGAAACTGATTGGGGTAATACACAACAGTAACAGAACAAAGGATAAAAGCTACATGATAATCTCAATTGATACAGAAAAAGCATTTGACAAAATTCAACACCCTTTCATGATAAAAACACCCAACAAACTAGGAATAGAAGGAAACTAATAAAAGCCATTATCTGAAAAACCCAGAACAAACCATATTCAATGGTGAAAGACTGAAAGCTTCTCCTCTAAGATCAGGAACAAGGCAAGGATGTCCACTTTCACCATTTCTAGTCAACATAGTACCAGAAGTTCTGGCCAGAGCAATTAGGCAGAAAAAAGTAATAAACATCATCCAAACTGGAATGGAAGAGGTAAAATTGTCTCTATTTGCAGATTATATGATTTTATATGTAGAAAATCGTAAAGATTCCACAAAAAAAATTTAGAACTAATAAACAAATTCAGCAAAGTAGCAGAATACAGTTAACATACAAAAATCAGTTACAATGAAAACTCTGAAACACTACTGAAAGAAACTGAGGAAGATAAAAATAAATGGAAAGACAACCCATGTTTCATGAATTGGAAGACTTAATACTGGGATTTTTAAGTTTTATTTATTTATTTATTATTTTTTTTTTTTAATTTTTATTTATTTGAGACAGAGAGAATGAGAGAGAGAGAGCGCACATGAGAGGGGGGGAGGGTCAGAGGCAGAAGCAGGCTCCCTGCCGAGCAGAGAGCCCGATGCGGGACTTGATCCAGGGACTCCAGGATCATGACCTGAGCCGAAGGCAGTCGCTTAACCAACTGAGCCACCCAGGCGCCCCTAAGTTTTATTTTTTTATTCAAGTATAATTAACATAAAGTGTTATATTAGTTTCAGGTAAATTTAAAAATTCTATACATTTCTCAGTGCTCATCAAGCAAAGTGCTCTCTTAATCCCCTTTATCACCCATCCTCCCACTCACCTCCCCTCTGGCAACCACCAGTTTGTTCTCTGTATTTAAGAATCTGTTTTTGTCTATTTTTGGTTTGTTTCTTAAATTCCATGAGTAAAATCATATGCTATTTTGTCTTTATTTCTCTTAGCATTATAACCCCTAAGGTCCATCCATGTTGTTGCAAATGGTGAGATTTCATTATTTTTTATGACTAATATTCCTGTGTGTGTGTCTATCTACAAATGGACATCTGTGAATAGACACTTCCATATTGAGCTATTGTAAACAATGCTGCAATAAATATAAGGGTGCATATTATCTTTTCAAATTAGTGTTTTTGTTTTCTTTGGATAAATACCCAGTGGTGGAATTACTAGATCATATGGTAACTCTATTCTTAGTTTTTTTGAGGAACCTCCATACTGTTTTCCACAGTGGCTGTACCAATTTGCATTTCCACCAAGTGCACAAGTGTTCCCTTTCCTTCACATCCTGGCAAATACTTGTTACTTCTTGTGTTTTTGATTTTAGCCATTCTGATATCGCATTGTGCTTTTTAAAAAAAAATTCATTCATTCATTCATTCATTCATAGAGCAGGGAGAGGGGCAGAGGGAGAGGGAGACAGAGAAACTCAAGCAGACTCTGCACTGAGCATGGAGCCTGACTTGGGGCTAGATCTCACAACCAAGATCATGACTTGAGCTGAAATCAAGAGTCAGACACTTAACCAACTGAGCCACCCATTGTGCTTTTAATTTGCATTTCCCTGATGACTAGTGATGTCAAGCATCTTTTCATTTGTCTGGTGGCCATGTGTTCATCTTCATTGGAAAAATGTCTATGCAGGTCCTCTGCCCATTTTGATTGGATTATTTAGTTTTCTGGTATTAAGTTCATAATACCATCTAAAGTAATCTACAGATTCACTGCAACCTCTATAAAAATCTCAACATTTTTTGTAGAAATAGAAAGCCCATCCTAAAATTTATATGGAATCTCAAAGGACTTCCAATAGCCAAAACAATCCTGAAAGAGACAAAACTAGAGGACTCACACCTCCTGATTTCAAAACTTACTACAAAGCTATATTAATCAAAACAGTATGGTACTGGCATAATGACAGACATCTAGATCAATAGAATAGAACAGAGAGCCCAGAAATAAACCCTCACATACATGGTCAAACAATTTTGTTCAAGGGTGCCAAGACCATTCAATAAGGGAAAGGACAGTCCTTTCAACAAGTGGTGCTGAGAAAACTAGATATCTGCATGCAAAATAATTAAGTTAAACTCTTACCTAACACCACATACAAAAATTAACTCAAATTGCATCGAAGACCTAAACCTATAAAACTCTTACAAGAAAACATAGGGCAAAAGGTTCATGACATCGGGTTTGGCAATGATTTCTTTAAGAGGATACCAAAGATACAGGCAGCAAAAGAAAAAACAAACAAATTGGACTTCATGAAAATTAAAAAAATTTTTTTTTTTAAGATTTTATTTATTTATTTGACAGAGAGAGACACAGCGAGAGAGGGAACACAAGCAGGGGGAGGGGGAGAGGGAGAAGCAGGCTTCCCGCGGAGCAGGGAGCCCGATGCGGGGCTCGATCCCAGGACCCTGAGATCATGACCCGAGCCGAAGGCAGACGCTTAACGACTGAGCCACCCAGGCGCCCCCAAAATTTAAAAATTTTGTGCACCAAAGAGCACTACCAACAGAGTAAAAAAGCAACCCACAAATTGGGAGAAAATATCTGCAAAGGGCATGTATTCTGATACAGGATTAATACTCAGAATATATAGAGAACTCCTAAAACTCATTGTAAAAAGAATAGAAACAACCCAATTCAAAAATATTCAAAAGACTTGAATAGACATTTCTCCAAAAAGGATATACAAATGGCCAAGAAGGCATGAAACAATATCCAGCATCACTAATCATAAGGGAAATGCAAATCAAAACTACAATGAGATACCACCTCACACTCATTAGGATGGCTACTATCAAAAAAAAAAGCAAAAAACAACCGAGAAAATAACAAGTGTTGGTGAGGATGTGGAGAAATTGGAGCTCTTATGCATTGTTGATGGGAATGTAAAATGGTACAGTCACTGTGGAAAAGAGCATGAGGCAGTTCCTCAAAAAATTAAACACAACACAGAATTACCACATGATTACCAGCAGTTCCACTTCTGGGTACACACCCTAAAGAACTGAAAACAAGCTCTCGAAGAGATATTTGTACATTCACATTCACAGTAGTTAAGACACGGAAGCAATCTAAGCATCCAGCAACAGATGGATAAGCAAAATGTAGTAAATACTTACAATTTATATTATTCAGCCTTAAAAAGGAAGGAAATTCTGACATTTGCTGCAACATGGATGAACTTTGAGCATGGAATGCTAAGTGAAATAAGGCAGACAGAAAAGGGCAAATGCCATATGATTCCACTTACATGAAGTACACAGAATAGTCAAATTAATGGAGGGGGAAAAAAGAATAATGGTTGCCAGCGATGAGGGGAGGGGGGGATAGGAAGTTACTGTTTAATGGGTATAGAGGTTCCATCAGGAATGATGGAAAAGGATGGTGGTAATGTGGTAATGTTGTACAACAATGTGAAATACTTAATGCCACCAAATCATACTCTCAAAAAGGGTTAAACTGGTAAATTTTA
Organism: Mirounga leonina; assembly: GCF_011800145.1. Taxonomy (NCBI): domain Eukaryota; kingdom Metazoa; phylum Chordata; class Mammalia; order Carnivora; family Phocidae; genus Mirounga; species Mirounga leonina. The sequence goes on from NW_023270504.1 coordinate 20,563,332, forward strand.
GGTTACGTATATTTTACCACAATAAAGTCAAGTAGATAGATTTCAATACCCTCTAATAAAGCACCCAAGGCAGGGAAAAAAGGTGGTCAGTAGGGAACAAAAACTTAAAACATAAAAGGATAAACCAAGGGAAAAACAAGTCTTATTTCCTTCTCTGAAAACTGAGTTGAACCATGTTTTCTTTCAAGTCTAAACTTTGAAAATTTCATGTTTCTATGAGGAGGAAGATAAAGTAGTATTCTATACTGCTAGACTAGGGTTTGGGTTTTTGTTTTTTTTTTTTTAATTAAAGGACCAGACTAATTTAGAATTATTTGCCGAAGAAACATTTAAATTCAGAAGACCCTTACTCTGAGTATGAAAATAAAATATACTAGTAGACTAATAGTCTACTAGTGTAAAAGAAATGCATTCCTAGTTCAGAAGTCACAACGTTTCAACATCTCTCAGTGAATGAACACAGAAAGCCCACACGGTCTCACTTGTCTGGAAGTAGGAATGCCAGCCTGGAAAAATGGAGCACCTGAGTCCTCCCTGCAACCTGGTAGCTAGTGTTCACCACACCCTGGTGTTCTCCACTTGCTGAAATATCAACACCCCAAAACTGCAGCTTTCCAGACAAAATGAGGATGGTTGTTTGGGGCACCAAACGATCCTCCCCTTTCTAAAAGAGTTTGCTTTGAGGAACTAAAGTGTTCTTTTTAAAATTGGCATTTAACACATAATGCTTCTTACAGTAGTCTGAAGTATACACAACTTCCTAAAAATATAGACTTTGCAAGGCACCAAGACTGACGATAAAAGAGGGGAGGCTATCTTTACAGCCAACAGCAAATCACACTGGGGACATGAAATGTTTCTTTTTCAGATTTTCAGAAAGACGAATCACAGATTCACTTTAAATAAAAACAAATGAAGTATTAGGAAAAGGACACAACCAAAAAGAAATCCGAAATACTAATGCCACAACTTTGCTGCTCAAAAGAGTTGCCCTTCTTGTAGGTATTAACTCACGGCTTCCTTGAAGGATTACATACTCTGTACTCCGATGGATAACGGGAAATACACATAATATACCGATAATGGATGATGTTTATCCTGGAGAAAATACCCTGATCAGATGGAAAGTTCTCACTTGTTAACAGCTTAAAATGTTGAGGCATTTCTGTTGATTGATAACAGCTAATTACTAAGAACAAGACAGATTTTAGGAAAAAAAAAACACCTGATTTTCCACACATGAAGTCTACTAATAAAACAATCTCAATTTCGGGCGCCTGGGTGGCTCAGTTGGTTGAGCGACTGCCTTCGGCTCAGGTCATGATCCTGGAGTCCTGGGATCAAGTCCCGCATCAGGCTCCCTGCTCGGCGGGGAGTCTGCTTCTCCCTCTGACCCTCCCCCCTCTCATGTGCTCTCTCTCATTCTCTCTCTCTCAAATAAATAAATAAAATCTTTAAAAAAAAAAATCTCAATTTCTACTCCACTTATATACAATTAGCAGGAAATAGAGAATATTCCTTCTATATAGATAGAGTTAAGATCTATAGAGAGAGTTAAGGAGCTGCAATAAAGCAAAGTGTCATATATGTGGCACATAGGAGAGCCTATTAGCCTATTATACAGAGAAGCTGAAGAACCAAGGGCCTTTCTCCCACCTGCCCTGCAGCTGGAATACAAGCACAGGACAGAATTGCATCAATTTATGCATCTACCCCCAACTCTAAATGGGGAGCAAATGTTGCAAAAAAGGGACCTTCTACAAGGTGCATTCCCTGGTGACAGCAGTTTCTGGAAAACATGTTTCTGAGGCAGCAATAGAAGCAGAACCAATGGCAAAGGTCAGTCTACACTGCCAGCCAGCTCTGTTTGTGGTACAGGATGTGTCAAGTGTTTGGTCATGACAGCAGTAGTGACGTCAATGGGTTAAGTTCTGCAGCATGATTTTGGCCATTATGCTTAGGCAGGTGGCCCAAAATCTGATTCTAGAGCTCTTCTAGAGATTCTGTCAGCTGTTCACTATCCTTCCAATAAATTCTTTGTGTGCTTAAATCAGCCATCAGATCTGACTGATACACTTACCCTCAATTTCTCTATCAGTGAAAGAGGGGTAATACTATATACCTTGAAGGGAGTGGAAAGAATTAAATGAGATAATATATGTTTGTCAACCTTTTAAAAGAAAAAAAAGTGATTCAGCCAGCAAAGTCGAGTTTATTAGGGAATATTAGAAGAACTGCAATTTGGGGCAAACAAACTATGGTGAACTGTGGGCAAGTCGGGGCAACAAAGGAGGACAGCATCTTCTTATAGAGAAAAGGAGGAAGTTGGGAGGGGTTGTTTTGAACAAAAGTTCACTGGGGAATAATGAGAGTTCAAAGTGGAGGCAGCTTCTCATTGGCTGCAGGTGGTTAAAGAGATAGTGGCTTCTTACTGACTGCAGGCAAAGGCAGCTTGCTTGATCCAGAGGAAATCTTCCTTCTTCCTGCTGGACTATGCAAGTTGTGATGAGTGGTACGTGCTTAAGAGCCCACCTTCTGTAATTTCCTGACTACAATTTTGAGTTAGGTTTCCTTGACACATTTTCACATGTTAAAGCCCTCTGTAAACAATAAGCCACATATTGTTATAATTTATTAAAATTTAACTGTCAGGTGCTATATAAAGCATTTTATTTCATGAGTAAGAAAAACAATAGCTAATATTAATGATGACATTTTCTTAGCCAAGCACTGTGCTAACCATGTTACGTATTTTATCTTATTTGTCAGGATGACTTTAAAAGGCAGATTTTATTATCCCCTATACAAAGTAAGTAGAGCAGGGGCGCCTGGGTGGCTCAGTCGTTAAGCGTCTGCCCTCAGCTCAGGTCATGATCCCAGGGTCCTGGGATTGAGCCCCACATCGGGCTCCCTGCTCGGCGGGAAGCCTGCTTCTCCCTCTCCCACTCCCCCTGCTTGTGTTCCCTCTCTTGCTGTGTCTCTCTGTGTCAAATAAATAAATAAAATCTTCATAAAAAAAAAAAGTAAGTAGAGTAATAGTAACAATAATCATGACAACATATCACATGATGGAAATATGTACTGGAGTTAACAGAAAAAATACTGTAAATTAATGATTTTTGGTGACAGAAACATTACTATAATTTAAGAGAGATAATATAGTAGCCAAACCATAAGAGCTAGAGTTGCCAACTCTTGAAATTCTAGTGTCCATAATTTGGCAACTTACTTGAGGAATTAATTTAAAATACCATTTTCCTCTTAACTTAGGCTTAAGACAGTTTTGCTTATTTGAGATTTGATTATGCTTTGGAATCAAAATGTTTTCAGTAGCAGTACAGCTCATTTATAACTAAATCTCACTTTTTTTTTTTTTTAAAGATTTTATTTATTTATTTGACAGAGAGAGAGAGAGTGAAAGCAGGAACACAAGCAGGGGGAGTGGGAGAAGGAGAAGCAGGCTTCCTGCTAAGCAGGGAGCCTGATGCGGGGCTTGATCCCAGGACCCTAGGATCATGACCTGAGCCGAAGGCAGACACTTAACGACTGAGCCACCCAGGCGCCCCCTAAATCTCACTTTTTATGTGCTGTATATCTCTGGAATGTACTTGGTTGAAGGTTCATTTTTGGCACTTAACCATAGCATCCTTTTTGGTATTATCATCAACATTCCTGCTTTCTCCTCAGTTACCTGGTAAGGTCCTTGAGGGAAGAAATCATGTATTTTTGTCTCTGAAAGACCCAAGGCACATAAGCACCTTATTGCCATATACAAAGTAGTTCCCCATAGATGTTTGCTGTTTCGTATGCAGTACTGAGGAATGCTCATATCTGGATGAATTCTAAACACACAATAGGTGCCCCCTTGGGCCTTGGCTTAGGAGCTTAGTTACTCCATTCCATTTCCTCTAAGCAAAGTCCTGATTTAAATTTATTTCTCACCAGGGCAAGAGACATTCTGTTCATATCTCTCCAAAGAAATGAACTCATTCCTGTCTCTAAAGTAAACTTACGTCACCCATATTTGAAGATACGGGCTCTTCTTATGCAAGTAGTGAATGAGGCTTTATCTGTAAATCACTTGACTGCAGCCTTTTGAAAATTTGGCAAAGGCAGTTTTATATGGAACTACAGATAAAAGTGATACCAAAGGTCAACAAAACCAAGGATTAAACTTTGTTCCTTTCCCCTAGCAACTACATAAAAATGCACACACAATATATCCCGTCATCGCCAAGTCAAAACTTGATTGATCTAGGGTAATTAAATCATACATTCAGCAAGTCCACTCCTTGGTTCTCTGACCCTTGGTCTGAAGTTCGCAGAGATAACATATCTGAATCCCAATGTGACCATAAATACAAAGATCTCTATCACAGGGCTGACTGAGAGAACAGGTTTCCACATTCCAAGTCCATCAAGCATGTGCCTTTGTTGTGGAAGATATTTGAGCAATAAAAATTCAAATTTTCCCACTATCCCTAAAGCACACAGCTGTGAAAACATCCTCCTTTATGGAACTTATCAGTTGATAATATTCCAAAAAAAAAAATTATGTGATCATCGGTTACTCTTTTCTCATTCTGTGCTTCAGTTTCCCCAGAAACAGGAAGGAGCCCCGTAGGGCACTAGGGAGAGATGGGCAATCAGGGGAAGAAAATCTTTGGTGTGCCCAAACCAAAGCAAGAGGAACGGAGATGATGAAGGAGAAGGAAGCAGAAGCAATATACCTCCAAAAGTGACACAACACACTACCAATATGATATGCTAAATGATAAACCCAAAGACATGAACATCTTTTGAACAGAAATACATCTGATTTTATTATGAAATTAATATAAGTTAGACAGATGGGCAAACTGGTTAAATGCTAAGGTTTTAGAATTAGACCTGAGTTTAAATGCTGGCTCTGCCTTTAACAGCTGTGTGAAAGGAAAGGTCTTTAAACCTCTCTGAGCCTTATCTGCCGAAAGAAAAATGCCTACCTACCCTAATAGGTTAGACGGGATTAAAGGAGATAATATATGTTGACACCTCCACGCAAAAAAAAACATGGGAAGAAAAACGTTGTTACTATTAGCAGAAAAGCGGGACTATGTATACCAAAATCACTGCTTATATGCAACTTCTAATTAATAGTAATAAAATGAGAGGTATATTCTATAAACACACTAGTACTTTTCTGCCCACCACATATAAAAATATGTGTAAAGTTTTCTATCTTGCCTGTGATCACATAGGTCATTTCTACTATAAAGATGAGTTGTACCTTGGAAGAAAGCAAAGACTAAAAGTCGGTCAAACATATGTTTGTTTTCATGTTAATTATAGTAGAAGCTAATAGATGAACATGTAAAGGTAAAATATTCCCAGAAGTATTTTTAGGGAGCCCTTCATTAAAAGAACTAATTAAACAGCAAATGAAAGTTACAGGAAATCTTTGGGTTTAAGTAAAAGAACCACACTCAACTAATCAAAGCTGTGCAATAAAGGAGCAAATTAACTTGTATGACAATGAGTTGTGTGGGGTTAGATATTAAACAAGTCAAGGATAGAAGTCTACTTTGATGAAATATTCTATAAAATACAGCTCAGGGACTTTGCAACTGGAATGACAGACCATTAAAAATTCCTTCCAGGGGCGCCTGGGTGGCTCAGTTGGTTAAGCGACTGCCTTCGGCTCAGGTCATGATCCCGGAGTCCCGGGATCGAGTCCCGCATCGGGCTCCCTGCTCAGCGGGGGTCTGCTTCTCCCTCTGCCCTCTTCCCTCTTGTGCTCTCTGTCTCTCATTCTCTCTCTCTCAAATAAATAAATAAAATCTTAAAAAAAAAAAAAAAATTCCTTCCAGGGACACCTGGGTGGCTCAGTCAGTTAAGCATCTGCCTTCAGCTCAGGTCACGATCTCAAGGTCCTGGGATCAAGTCCCGCATCGAGCTCAGCGGAGAGACTGCTTCTCCCTTCCCCTGCTCTTGCGCTCTCTCTTTTTCTCTCTCAATCCCTCTCAATAAATAAAATCTTTTTTAAAAAATAAAATAAAAATTCCTTCCAATTTTAAGATTTTATAATCTTTGAACACTATAATGTACAACCAACTCTCTAGTGTCCACGGTAGGATAAAGTTCACCTCTAACATGGTCCCTAATAAGAGAAGGGTCTCCAAATTCAGGTAAGAGACACATTCGCCACTCAATTCAAATATGAGAGAAGTTAAATTAATAGATCTTGTGACCTCCCCCTGCCCCCAAAACATGTCCTGTTTTCCTCTCTTTTGACTGTTTTTTCCCCTAGATGCGTTGCTTATAATCTATTCAATATAATTCCATAAATATTTACTGACTTCTAGAAATCTATCTCAGAGAAACAAACTGCAATTCAGATCTATATACCAAGAATGTTTACTACAGTATTATTTTAATATAAAAAATGTCCTCCAAGGGAAGAATAATTAAACTATAACACATTTATAAAAAAGAAATGTTAGGCAGCTATTAAATGGTGTTTTCAAATAATATTCAATGACATGGGAAATACAATTTTAAGTGAAATTGTGATATAAAATGACAAATTCAGCATGATTCTAAATGCAGAGTGAATGTGTATCATATACATGTTTACACCAGAAGGAAATACATCACAAAATGTTAACAAAGCTACATCTAAGTGGTGGAATTTTTTGTCTTCTTTTTTGTAACTGTCTTCCAAATTATCTAAAATAATCATATTTTCATTTTATGATTGTAAAAAAGAAATACTATTTTTAAAAATAAATATTTTTAAAAATTTTAAGTTTTATTATAGTTATCTTGGATCTGTAACTCTGAAGGCAACAATAATTCCTTTAAAAGAGGAAGCCCGGTATAAAAAAATAAGTTTGCATCTGACCTTATGTTTGAGATGGTTGCTATGCACTGTGCTGTCTTTAAATTAATCAGTAAACAAGGAACAGCTGGGACAACATCAGTTTTATTGAGGATGTGGAATAACAGGAACTCCCATACATAGCTAGAAAGGATATAAATCAGCATAGTCACTTTGAAGAATAATTTGACAGTATCTAGTAAAGCTGCAAATGTCTGTCCCTTACTAAACAGCAATTTATTCCTAGTTACATACCCTAAAGAAAACTATCATACATTTGCACAAGGAGACATGTACAAGCATGCCCTGTTTAAGAGTGAGAAAATTTGAAAGAAACATTAACAGGACAGTGGATAAACTGTGAAAGTCATTCAATGGAATACAATACAGCAGTGAAAATGAGGTATATATCAACATGGGTAAACCTCAAAAGTATAAACCAAAAAAAAAAAAAAAGAGGAGGAGGAGGAGGAGGAAGAAGAAAAGTTATAGTAGTATATATAAAGGATACATAGAATAGAATTCCATCTATATAAAGTCAAAACACCTAAAAAAATATTAGATACTGTTTAGAGTTATATAAAGATGTAGTAGAAGGCAAAGCCATGAAAAAAATGCCTGGGCCTGATGAACACCAAAAAAAATGTTTAGGTAGCAGCGGGCAATCTCTATTGAGGACAAGGCTCTATATCCACCACAGTAACTCTTAAACTCTTCTAGGTCTGAGACTCCTTTGCAAACCTGATGGAAGCTGTGGTTCTGCTTCCCACAGGGGTTTATGACACCACCACAAATCCATCCTTGGCCACCTTAGCAGCCATTCAGGAAAACATATACTTTTTTTTTTTTTAAGATTTTATTTATTTATTTGACAGAGAGAAAGAGAAAGCCAGAGAGCACAAGCGGAGCAAACAGCAGAAGGGGCTGGAGAAGCAGGCTCCGCGCTGAGCAGGGAGCCCGACTCGGGGCTCAATCCCAGGACCCTGGGACCATGACCCGAGCTGAAGGCAGATACTTAACCAACTGAACCACGCAGGCACCCCGAAAACATACACTCTTTAGCCACGTGGTGCCAAGGTAATTTCTACTCATGCTGAATTAGCAAAACTAGACAATTGTGGACAATTAGGGAGGGAATGATGCACTGGCTGGCTGCTCAGAAAGATAGCCTGTGACAAAAACAAGACTTCCACTGAAGAAAGACAAGCAGAGTGTTTGACAACTAGTGAGAAGCCTAAAAATCCAGTGATATGCATGCAACTGAATGTCTTCAAAACTAACTTAAAAGGTTTGAGAACCATTAAAAGGAATGTTCTTATACTCAATTAGTTGAGCTTTGGTGCAAAACCAAAGTTTTAAGTTAAGCAGTGACTGATAATGATAAGCTGAGTGAGATTTTTATTCATATTTCTCAAAACTTTTCTCTGTTTGAACTCCTTATTTAAAGATTTTTATTTATTTATTGAGAGAGAGAGAGAATGATAGAGAGCATGAGAGGGAGGAGGGTCAGAGGGAGAAGCAGACTCCCCGCTGAGCAGGGAACCCGATGCGGGACTCGATCCCAGGACTCCAGGATCATGACCTGAGCTGAAGGCAGTCGCTTAACCAACTGAGCCACCCAGGCGCCCCTGAACTCCTTGTTTAATAACATTTAATTTAGTTAATTTTTATGCTAATATTTGGCTAAGGATTATGCTTACCTTTTCCAATAAAGCACTGTAGTATTTTCGGAAAGTCCAGATGAATGGAAAAATATGTCACTTTCAGTTAGTGACTCCGTGAACTAAAGCTAAGGAAAATGGCTGTTGACACCACAAAACCTAAAATGAAAGCAACAGCTGATAGTACCTAAATTGCCGGCTAAGTACCTATAAGGACACAGTATCTTTTGAAGGTGAGGCTTAAAAACTCAAACCTATGAAGGGACAGTAAATACTGTAATTCGACCTGCATGTGGAAGTCTTTAACCAATTTAATTATCCCAGAAGAGTTTTCCCCCTGGAAATTCTAGATCTGTAATATACAAAACCGTCCCAGAAATACCAACGTTGTGAGCTTAACAAGGTATGCCTTGTGGAATCTCCAGTTTGTTTGTTACCACCTTTCATCACCTCCATGTCTTCCATCTTTATATCCCAATCCAAATCTTGTCCCTCTGTCCTGTTATCTCCCCCTACTTTATCTTCTACACTTGCTCTTGGGGACACATATGCTGCCTCTCAGAAAAAGAGGAGCCACCTGCAGAACTGGGGATCTGGAGGAACAATGGGCGAGTTCAAGAAGACAACGCCATCTTATTCTTTTCTCCCCTGACAATGTCTTCCCTGCCATCCATCTTTCTAATAGTGTCTTTTGTGAAATCTATTCTGAATGAAGCCAGTACTATATTATAAAGGCACAGCTTCCTAAGACTGTCTAAGAACTTTATATAAAACAAACAATAACAAAGAAAATCGTGCTGCTTAATAAAACTGTAAAGCACATACTGGTTTTCATTCTGCCCTGGGATGGGGAGGGGATTTGGAAGCCTGTCTGGCTGTCACAGAGACTGGGGGCACTACTGGTATTCAGTGGAAAGGGATGCTAATCATCCTCCAATAAACAGGGCAGTCCCGCACAATGAAGACTGGTCTACCCAAAATGCCAGTATTCCCCTCAACCCACTCTCCCACTTTGTTATGAAACTGGACCATAGGCATTCACTGAGCAGGTAACTCCAGCTAATTTCAATAGATATTTAGCTAATTTAGACACTTCCTGGCTTTTAGGAATATGTAAAATTGGCCACTGGGTTGTCCAAATTCCCAATGCCGCACAGAACTCTGGGAAGGGGGACGTTGGTGGTGGCATAAGCTGCAGCCTGCTGCATTACCTCCCAGTGTTTGCAAATCCTAATTAAAATAACTATGTTTCGAGTTTGATATCATTATGTTTTAGGAACTTCTTCACTTGTACTTGATGCAGCACTTCGATGAGCCAAAACAGCTACAGGGGCCATTTTTCCCTGAAAATGAGTCAAGGCGGTTACACAACCCTCCACAGGGATCAGCGCACAACAGCCTGGGAGGGAGTGCGCGAGGAGACCAGTAAACATCTCTCCCCTTCATCAGTTCATGTTCCAGCTCAGATTCCTCTTGACAAAACAAACATGGCTTTTATATCATAGTAATTCTTTTGTAGCAAACAACTCATTCTCACATTCCTTCTCTAGCTTATTTTCCCCTATAATTCTTTACCCTTTGCCCGCAGCCCCTCCTCCCCACCATGTTGTACTATTTGTATGGAAAAAAAAAATTTGAGAGTTGCTTCTTGCCAAGTGTGACATCAACTCATTCTTATTTAGTGATGTCCAGCAAGAACTTGCTCTCCCAAAATGTTTGCTCATTCTGAAGCAACAAGATTACTAACTGCAGTTTGTTTTTCCTGTCACTTGTTTTTAATGCATTAGTGTATCTTCTGAAATAAGTAACATTGCACCTCATTTCTACCACCCAAGGCACTATACATGTATACAAAGATCTTTTCAAATACCTTCAGGAAGACTTGTATTGCCTCTGTTGCCAGAAAGGAAAAAGATAGCATAAGGAGAGAAATTAATAATTTTAACCTCCCTAAAAAAGATACCTCTGCTTTCATTAACAAGAAGGAGCTATCAATATTATAGAAAATGCAAGCCCAAAATTCTATTCTAGGTGAAGAACTTTTGTTACTTAGGAAGGAAAAAAAAAAAAAAAAGGAAGAAAAAGTGACTCTGAAAATAGTATGACAGATAGACTATGTTTAACATCACTTTGGTAAAGCACTACTTGATGAATAATTTTGAAAAGCCAGCAATTTTATTCCACACATAAAATAAGCTAAAATTCAGATTTTCAGTTAGCTTATTGGAAAAATTGGTGCTGGTATTCTTAATATGTGTCCAACTATGATGGAACTACTGAACTATGTCAGGTACTAATCCTCCCTCATGAAGTCTTCTCTAAAACCCTTTCCGTTCCATTCCTCAGTTAATTAAAAGGCACAAATGGAAACAGTATTATTCCCTATTCACCTTCTTTCAGGGAACATTAGCAGCAAACTTACCTTAATTATCAAAATGCAGAAGTTAATTCCCAGTGTGGGCTTGTCCTAGGCATAGGCAAGGATTCTAATGCCAGTATTTGCCGACCAGGATGGCACTGAGAAACCTAATCACATACAAAAGGTTGTGTGATAATTCTAACATTTTCCTGGTTCATTTTCTAGGATGTCATGACATTTGGGGGTTTCCAGTGCTACCCTAGAGAAGCCGGTTTAGATCCAAAGCACCCAGACATACTTTCAGAGGGGTCACTCATGGCTCAGAAGTCTTTAGGTAGCTCTGTTTGGGGGTTCCAAAGTCCTCAGAGATACTAGGTATCAAACTAGGAGAGGAACAAGAAAGCATATACCTTCTTAGGGAACTACAACTATTTAACAAAAATAGAAGTGCAAAAAATCTAGAGAGAAAAATAGGGAAATCATGTTTGGGCTTCTGGGGTGTGTACACGTGCATCATGTGTGTGCGTGTGCTAAGTCAGCCTGAATAAGACAAAGGAAAGGCCTTGAAAGTTTTAATTATAGAAAATTGCTCAGGTGACTTCATCCCACCCACATGCTTTTTGATTTTCAAAAAGTCTGACGAGCACTTTTTAAGTTAGTGTTCCGGAAAGGCTGCAGCTGTTCAGCACAGATTTCATATGCTCACTTAAGACCATTATTTTATCAACATAAAGGTTAACGGCTTCTAAATGAGGCTAGCAATTTCCAACATGAGGACCGTACATTCATATTAACAATCACTCTGTTTAAAGATACAGACCCAGAAGGATGAACTGGTCCTTGGCATGTTCGGTAAAATAATACTATGGAGATCCATAATCCCCTCAGTTCTCACCCAAGATTGTTAGCTTGCCTTTTATAAAACATTGCATCTGTGTTTGAGCACATCAGCATAGAGGCATTTGCCATGACTATAATACTGCATTCAATGGATCCACAGCAAATCAAGTCAGGAGAACAGAGCAAACTTTGCTAAACACCAGCCCCTTCTACTTTGTACCACACTCCCCACCTCACTCCATCCCCAGCACCACCTTCTTAAGAGTTCTCCATGACAAGAAAACTATAATGGTGCTAGGCCAGGGAATGTTCAGTATGCAGCACCGAAATGACTCTGACTACCAGCTATGGTTGTGCAGGGTCAATTTAAAAAATTAATGTCCTGTCAAAACTAATAAAAGGAAACCTAGGGCGCCTGGGTGGCTCAGTTGGTTAAGCGACTGCCTTCGGCTCAGGTCATGATCCTGGAGTCCCTGGATCAAGTCCCGCATTGGGCTCCCTGCTCAGCGGGGAGTCTGCTTCTCCCTCTGACCCTCCCCCCTCTCATGTGCTCTCTCTCATTCTCTCTCTCAAATAAATAGATTTTATTTATTTATTTATATTTATTTATATATATTTATTTATAAATAAAATCTTTAAAAAAAAAAGGAAACCTAATTTAAAATGGAATCAGGGTGCCTGGCTGGCTCAATCGTTAGAGCATGTGACTCTTGATCTGAGTTGTGAGTTCAAGCCCCACATTGGGCAAAGAACTTCTATTAAAAAATAAAACAAAATGGAATGGAATCAGAAGGCCAGAGGGGGATCTATGACACCCTACCATTGTCAACTGCAGGTCCCAACAGGAAGAGACATACCTTGCAACTCCCATAGGAAGAAAACTACCTTACTACCCCACAGGAGGAAGAAAGATTTTTCTCCTTGCCCACCCTGTGAGAGACTGTCATAACTCAGCCAATGAAAACCTGCTACACTTCAAACTCCCAGTTTACTCCAACGGACTTTTTAATAGCCCTCTCCACTCCCCCTCTCCTTCCCATTATAAAAGAGCAGTCCTCTCTTTTGTTTTCCCGGCCTGCCTCGGGTTTTGCCATAGCTTGCAATTCTTTAATATTCTTGAATAAAACCATTTTTGCTGGTAAAATAACTGACAAGTTTTAAGGTTAACACTCCCTTCCCAATTCTGCCATTTTGCAGCTCCTCCCAGCAAGCAGCCCTATAGCTCTTTTCCCTTTCCTTTATTTCCTGTACCCAGCCTGCCAAGTCCTATCATTTCTTCCTTGAAAATGTGTCAGATTTGTTCTTACTGCCACTGTCCCCACACCAATCCAGACTTTCATCAGCTCATCACTAGAAAATTACAGCAGCCTCCTAACTGGTGTGCCCATCTCTGGCTACTGTCATACCAATCATCAAAAAAAATCACAGCTTTCAACGTGTCAATACCCTGCTCCCTATTAGAACAAACATAAAGCTATAATTGCTTCCTACAGCATCACCTCCAAATTCCTTTCCATCTATGATCTGGCCACAATTTCGCTTTCTGAAATTACTTCTTACTCCTCCTCAAGATGCACCCCTCTCTTTGGTCAAGCAGCTTCTCACTGTCTCCACCCCAACTCCCCAAGAGCAGCATGCTCAGGTCCACTCTGCTCCTACTATCCTCCTCCCTAGGAATTCCTTCCTCCACCCCTCCTGATCCAAGCCAACACATCCCATCAAACTCCTGGCTGTTCCTTTAGGCTCAGCTCAATTAATAATTCCTCTACATGGTTGTTTTCTAGGACTATGGCCTACCTCTTCCAGGGTGATGAAAAGAACTGAGTCTTTGGAATAGGACAGACCTGACGTTAAATCTCTGTGGGAGCTGAACAAGTTGTCTAAGCTCTATCACTGTTATAGGGAAGCATTCTTACCTACAAAACGAGGATGATTTAATACTTCCTCTATAGGATTGTTCGGAAGACTAAAAAAGAAACTGCATGGACAGCAACTAGTGTAGCACTTGGTACGTGGTAAACAGGCATTCAACAAATGATAGGTATTATAACATCATATTATACAAGCACTATGCTTCTACAATCCTAGGCTTTATGTTAATTGTGATGTTTTGTTTTTTCTACAGGTTGTAAAACTCCTCAAGAGCAATGCTAGTGTCACATCCAATTGCATCTCACTTATTTAATAATTTCAACTCCCTGGAAAGTCAAGAAACAGAGAAAAACAAATGGCCTACAGGTCATCCCAATAGTCACTATAAATTCCATGCATTAATGCCTATGTATTTTAGTAACAAGAAACCCTTCAGACTGCCCCCAAAGGCCTACTGATTTTTCTTTTGGTTTCCAAGGAGACAGGAGCAAATTAGGAGGTGGCTGCTACCTTCCATCAGAAAAGGAAATAACAGAAAAAAACTATAAAAAGTAAACATACACACCTGATCTGTACAAAATTACAACAAAATAAAATCCAGCAGTCAAAACCTCTGTTCTAATTGGGATATTAGCAACTATTGTTCTGGAGATCAAGTAGCCCTGATGTTTAAAAATACTGAGAGAAATGGGGTGCAGGGGTGGCTCAGTCGGTTAAGCCACCGAGAGTCGGTTAATCTTGATTTTGGCTCAGGTCATGATCTCAGGGTTGTGAGATGGAGCCCCACATTGGGCTCTGCACTGGGTGTGGAGCCTGCTTAAGGTTCTCTCTCTCTCCCTCTGCCTCTCCCCCTCCTTCAAAAACAAAAATACTGAGAGAAATGTACAAAGTTAAAATGATAGTGGTCAAAGTCCAATGATCATTAACGGTTAGAAGGAATTTTTGCACAATTACAGCAATTATTTGTTGAGCCCTTGATATATACAAAATACATGCTACACGTAAGCCACGCTGCTCACATAAACTAATCCTGCCCCTTTAACTCCCTGAGGTAGGTATTAGTATCCTTATTTTAGAGATTAAGTGACTTCCCAAGATCATATCGCCAATGTGTGACATTTTCTATCCCTGAATTAACTCCAAAGTCTGTGCTATTTTCCCATTATGCCACACTGCTCCTCCATACTCCTGTGAATTGCAAGAATTAATTCTAAGTTATAAAAGAAGATCCTTCTGCTTAAACATATGTAGTAATGGAGAGTTTATTACTTTGCCAGACAGCACAATGGTTATGAGTACAGACTTTTGAGGCCAGTCAGATCTAGGTTAAGAACAGCTATTTGGCTAGGGACTAAAAAGTACCCCTATGAAAAGCCGGCTGCTAGGATTACATATGAGATGCTGCATGAAAAGTGCTTAGCTCATTGCTAATGTATTCTAATTGCTTAAGAAATACCACCACTATAATGATTATTTACATACAGTTCTTTATTCTTTACATCAAACCAAAACTACCTCCCAATAACTTCTTCCCATTGGTCTCAGTTCTGATCACTGGGACTTCCCAAAAGCAGATCTAATTCTATAGCCATTCAGCAGCCATGTAATGTCAGAAGACAGATGCGTTCTAAGTCATCTCTTCTCCAACCTAAAAATTCTTACCTGCTTCAAGACCTCTTTACGTGACAAGGTTTCCAGACAACAACCTTCTGGTCACTCTATTTAAGATATACCAAGTTTATAAATATCTTCTTAAACATGACACCTAGAACACTCTTGCAGGTATAGAGTGACCCCCACCTCCAATGAATTACTGTTGAGCTAGTTTTCCTACATCTTGTTCTTATGCAACTGGTTGTTTTTAATCTAAATACAGGACTTGACACTTATTCCTTTTTTTTATGTTTTTTTTTGTAGTTTTTAATTTTATTATGTTATGTCACCATATAATACATCATTAGTTTTTGATGTAGTGATCCACGATCCATTGTTTTCGTATAACACCCAGTGCTCCATGCAGTACGTGCCCTCCTTAATACCCATCACCAGGCTAACCAATCCCCTCTCCCCCCTTCCCTCTAAAACCCTGTTTGTTTCTCAGGTCCATAGTCTCTCATGGTTCATCTCTCCCTCCAATTCCCCCCACCCATTTTTTTTTTTTTAAGATTTTTTATTTATTTATTTGAGAGAGAGAGAATGAGAGACAGAGAGCATGAGAGGGAGGAGGGTCAGAAGGGTCAGAGGGAGAAGCAGACTCCCTGCCGAGCAGGGAGCCCGATGCGGGACTTGATCCTGGGACTCCAGGATCATGACCTGAGCTGAAGGCAGTCGCTTAACCAACTGAGCCACCCAGGCGCCCCCCCCCGCCCATTTTTCCCTTCCTTCTCCTAATGTCCTCCATGTTATTCCTTATGTTCCACAAATAAGTGAAACCATATGATAATTGACTTTCTCTGCTTGACTTATTTCACTTAGCATAATCTCCTCCAGTTCCATCCATGTTGATGTAAAAGTTGGGCATTCATCTTTTCTGATGGCTGAGTAATATTCCATTGTATATATGGACCACATCTTCTTTATCCATTCATCTGTTGAAGGGCATCTCGGCTCTTTCCAGTTTGGCTATTGCAGACATTGCTGCTATGAATATTGGGGTGCATATGGCCCTTCTTTTCACTACATCTGTGTCTTTGGGGTAAATACCCAGTAGTGCAATTGCTGGGTCATTGGGTAGCTCTATTTTTAAATTTTTGAGGAACCTCCACACTGTTTTCCAAAGTGGCTGTACCAACTTGCATTCCCACCAACAGTGTAAGAGGGTGCCCCTTTCTCCACAACCTCTCCAACATTTGTTGTTTCTTTCCCTGTCCATTTTGGCTATTCTAACTGTTGTAAGGTGGTATCTCAGTGTGGTTTTGATTTGGATTTCCCTGATGGCTAATGATGATGAACATTTTTTTTCATGTGTCTGTTAGCCATTTGTATGTCTTCTTCAGAGAAGTGTCCGTTCATCTCTTCGGCCCACTTTTTTTTTTTTTTTTAAGATTTTATTTATTTATTTGACAGAGAGAGAGATAGCGAGAGCAGGAACAGAAGCAGGGGGAGTGGGAGAGGGAGAAGCAGGCTTCCCGCGGAGCAGGAAGCCCGATGTGGGACTCGATCCCAGGACCCTGGGACCATGACCTGAGCCGAAGGCAGACGCTTAACGACTGAGCCACCCAGGCGCCCTCTTCGGCCCACTTTTTGACTTGATTATTTGTTTTCTGGGTGTTGAGTTTGAGAAGTTCTTTATAGATTTTGGATACCAGCCCTTTATCTGTAGTGTCATTTGCAAATATCTTCTCCCATTCTGTGGGTTGCCTCTTTGTTTTGTTGACTGTTTCCTTTGCTGACACTTATTCCTTTTAAATGCCATTGTGGTTTCAGCCCATCTTTAACTCTGTTGAAATAATTTTTAATCTTGGATCAGTCATTCATGCGGGATATTCTTTCTAACATTTTATCTGCAAATTTAATTAATATGCCTCTATCTTTTTGTTTAAGGTCAACAAATAATTTTTTTAATGAATATCAACTATGCCCAAGATTCCTTGGTAGGAGCTAAGTCAATTGATATGATGTTGAATAAGACAGAGGTCAAGGTCAGAACCCTTGTAGCATCTTACCTGTGATACTCTCAAGGGCAAATCTTGAAAAATTTGGAGTTTGCAAAAGACAAGGCTGATGGAGACACAATAATAGTCTATAAATATTTTAAAAGGGAGCAAACTCAAAAGGCACAAAGTTGGAACCAATGGATGGAAATGTTAACAGTTTTGTAATGTTACACATTTTGTTATCTCCCCATCCCTTCCTTTAAAAAAAAAATTATTTACTTTAGAGAGAGAGCACGTGCACGTGAGGGGGAGGGGGAGAGGGAGAGAGAATCTCAAGCCAACTCTGTGCTGAGGGTGGAGCCTGACACGGGATCTCAGGACCTGAGCCAAAACCAAGAGTCAGATACTTAACCAACTATGCCACAGAGGCACCCCCCCTCCTTTTCTTAATGCAAATACAGTTGAACTTTGAACAACATGGGTTTGAATTATGTGGGTCCACTTACAAGCAAATTTTCTTCGATATAGTACAGTACTGTAAATGTATTTTCCCTTCCTTATAATTTGAATAACATTTTCTTTTCTTAGCTTACTTTTATTGTAAGGATACAATATATAATACATATACAAAATAGGTGTTGATTGACTGTTTATGTTCTTGGTAAGGCTTCTGGTCAACAGTGGGTTATTAGTAGTTAAGTTTTGGGGAAGTTAAAAGTTATATGCAGATGAATGGATAAAGAAGATGTGATATATATATATACGATGGAATATTATGCAACCACCAAAAAAACGAAATCTTGCCATTCAGTGATGTGGATGGAACTAGAAGGTATTATGCTAAGCGAAATAAGTCAATCAGAGAAAGACATGTATCATATGATCTCACTGATATGAGGAATTCTTAAATCTCAGGAAACAAACCGAGGGTTGCTGGAGTGTTGGAGGGTGGGAGGGATGGGGTGGCTGGGTGATAGACACTGGGAAGGTATGTGCTATGGTGAGCTGTGTGAATTGTGTAAGACTGTTGAATCACAGACCTGTACCTCTGAAACAAATAATACATGTCAAAAAAAAAAAATAGATAGTAAGAAGGGAAAAATGAAGGGGGGAAATCGGAGGGGGAGACAAACCATGAGAGACTATGGACTCTGAGAAACAAACTGAGGGTTCTAGAGGGGAGAGGGGTGGGAGGATGGGTTAGCCTGGTGATGGGTATTAAAGAGGGCACGTATTGAATGGAGCACTGGGTGTTATACGCAAACAATGAATCATGGAACACTACATTAAAAACTAATGATGTAATGTATGGTGATTAACATAATAAAATAAAATTAAAAAAAAAGTTATATGCAGATTTTTGATTGTGCAGGGGGCTAGCACCCCTAACACCTGCCTTGCTCAAGGGTCAACTGTACTTCTTTTTATGTCTAAGCTTCTGGCACCTCTTCTGTTTTTCCACAATTCATTAAAGATGCCAGTCCAGTAATTTCATCTACAAGTTCATCTGCAAGTTCTTTCAGTTCCCTGGTGGGAGGGATGGGGACAGGGTGAAGGGACACAGTGGGAGTGAGGAGACATTGCTTGTCTCCTCACCATGAAAGAGCAATGAGAAAACAATGCATTTTGACCAGCTAGTTGCACTTGCAATGTCTGCCATCTGAGATTTTAGCTGCTCCTTTGTTCTATCACTTCCAGTTAATTATCTTTCTTCTTGACAGAAAATAGGGAAGCAGAAGAGGTGTTAAATAGTTCTGCTCTGTCATACATGACCTCATCTGGCACAAGAAGCGGACTACATCTACTTACTGCCGCTTTATTCTGAACATAACTTTTTATATTTCTGATTATCCTTCATGTCCCTCACTTCAGAAGCCTCTGTTTATCCTAGTTTTTATATATCCTGACATTATTCATACAAGTCCCTACCGCTCTTTTATACCTATCTTTGGTTACATTTACTTCATTCTACACTTAGGATACATACTTTTAAAACAAGAGCATTTGGAATGTTCTCTGCCCAGCCACAGTGAAGATTTCAAATATCTAAACTTCTTCTTCCTCATCATGATTTCTGTAAAGATGTATCACATCAATTTAGAGAAAGTAAAAAAAGATGATGAAGGAGATGGGTTTACATCCCAGTGGAATGAACTTTTAGAAAGTATGCTCTACAGGATGCCTGGGTGGCTCAGTCGGTTAAGCGTCTGCCTTCAGCTCAGGTCATGATCCCAGAGTCCTGGGATCGAGCCCCACATCGGGCTCCTGGCTCAGCGAGGAGCCTGCTTCTCCCTCTCCCTCTCTCCCTGCTCATGCTCTCTCTCTGTCTCTGTATCTCTGTGTCTCAAATGAATAAATAAAATCTTTAAAAAAAAAAAAAGAAAGTATGCTCTACAAGAGCAAAGATTTTGTATTTTCTACAGATTGCCTAACTAGAACAATGCCTACAGCTCACAGGAGCCAGTCAATATTTGTTGAACAAATAAATAATCAAAATACCAAAGGATGGTAAGATTTTAGCACGCCACAATGGAAGAGACAGATTTCAGACAGAACAGCTCAAGCAAAGACTTGGAGGTGGTAAAGGAAAGGAAGCAGTCCATTTGTGGCCTAGAGCTCAAGACACATGCAAGCAGTGGGAGATAAGGATATAATGATTTCCTGAGATCTTCAGGTCAAACTGAGGAGCAAATCAGGCAGGCAGTATGGAGTATCCAAACATTCTGAGCAGGAATCATGTAATTTGAAGTAGGTGTAAGAAAGATTCTGGCAGAGGTATGCAAAATTAATTAAAAAGAATTATAAATGTTCATTAAAATGTATTTATTCAGGGCGCCTGGGTGCCTCAGATGGTTAAGCGTCTGCCTTTGGCTCAGGTCATGATCCCAGGGTCCTGGGATCGAGCCCCGCATCGGGCTTCCTGCTCAGCGGGGAGTCTGCTTCTCCCCCTGCTCATGCTCTCTCTCTCTCTCTGTGTCTCGAATGAATAAATAAAAAAATCTATAAAAAAAATAAAATGTATTTATTCGTACGGGCTTAGGAAAAAACTATCTAGAGATAGTATCTTTGTACACACTTTCTATTTGAACCCATAACATCTGCCTTAACAACTTGTGACCTGTCCCCATGTTGAAACGAGTTAAGACTCAATGAGAATTACTAAAGCAAAAGTAGGGATAAGACAAAGCCAAAATAAAGAGGTCACAGAACTGTAGCTTCTTGCCAGAGTTTACTGCAAGTTGGAGGCTTGCAGTAGTTGCAGAAGTTGGCTTCACCTTGCTAAAAGGAATGGCTTAGTTGTTTAACCAAAGGGAGTTATGCTTATAGCTGGGAACATTTTTTTCATTTCCATCTAACACTTTTAATGTGTGGGGCCACCTTGATATTCTGTTTCAATCTCTTCCAGTATACTGGCAGGAAATGGAAAGAAAAGCAGAAAGATAAAGCCCATCTGGCCACAGTGTTAATATTAGCCTTCCTCTGGTACTCAGACCAGACTTCCAAATGGCTCTTACCTTTTTTTATATGTACCCCTTATGAATCTGGTTTCCTTTCCATAATTTTTCATGCTTTTTCCTATTTTTCCTCACTGCATTACTATGGAACATTGCCTAATACAATGGTTTTACTAATATGCTTATCTACTACTGCTCGAAGTAAGCAATGGATGCCATGATGGAACTTACTTTATCTTCTTTATTGGCATTATATATTTCTTTTGCTTTTAGATATTAACTATTCCTGGCTTGCAGTTCCTCTTTGGTGATTTCATGCAATCTAAATTAGCAGCAGCCATGACACTGCTATCCTATTTAGGTTTGGGACAGGTCTTAAAATAGAATTTTTACTCTCTTCAGTGGTTTGATTTTTAATCTTTCTGGTTGCTGCCACTATATGTTTTGGAACTGTGGTCCACAATGTGGTTTAAAGTCTCAGAAAAAACATTTCAACATTTTAAATGGTAGTAATAATAAATATACATAGTGGTAATACACGATACCACAATAGATACTATATTAATGATACATAAAATAAAACATGTGCTAATTAAAAGATACCTAAAGGAGTCTCAATAAATCTTACAATATTGAACATTACCTCTCAGTAATTACATAAAGAGGCAATCTCTTTATCCTCCAAAATACTAAATAAAAATTAGAATATAAAAACAATATTCTTAACACATGGCAAGAGTTGATTATGATGTGGCATGAGCTCTCCTTTGGCTCTCTGATCTGCTAAACATTTTTCAATGACTCACTCATTGTATGTTAATCATGACGGCCCAAAAAGCCTCAAAAAGCTAGAAACACAGTACATCTGATACTGAACTATGGATGATTGTAAAGTGTTCCACTGGAGGGCCAAAAAAACTATCTGGAGAAATACAGAATGAAGGAGATATGGCTTAACATTAGCATGTGTGGAAAAGACTTTAGGGTTTTCCTTTTTTTTTTTTTTCTTTTTTTTAGATTTTATTTAAATTCAAGTTAGTTAACATACAGTGTAGTATCACTTTTAGGGGTAGAATTTACTGATTCATCAGTTTTTATATCAGCCAGTGCTCATTACATCAAGTGCCTTCCTTAATGCCCATCACCCAGTTACCCCATCCCCCCACCTACCTCCCCTCCAGCAACCCTCGGTTTGTTCCCTATAGTTAAGAGTCTCTTATGCTGTGTCTCCCTCTCTGTTTTTATCTTATTTTATTGTTCCTTCCCTTCCCATATAGCAGCAATGTCCCACAACAGCCAAAATATGGAAAGAGCTCAGATGTCCACCAACTGATAAATGGGTAAAGAGGATGTGGTATATATGTGGGGTGTATACGCGCACACACACACACTTGTATATATGTATTTTTATATATATATATAATGGAATATTACTCAGCCATCAAAAAGAATGAAATTTGGCCATTTGCAACGATGTGGATGGAACTAGAGTGAGTGTATTATGCTAAGCAAAGTAAGGCAGTCAGAGAAAGACAAATATCATATGATTTCACTCATATGTGGAATTTAAGAAACAAGACCTAAGGTTTTAGATAATTCAATATTACTTAATTGCTTGTGGCTGCCACAAAAAAAGCGACTTCAAACTTGAGCTGCATTCAAAGAAATAGAGAATGCTGAGCAAAGCTGAAGATGTAGTTCAGACCTGGAATACTCTGTTCAGTGCTAGGGACTGCACTCTAAAAGGGCCAAAATGGAGTACATTTAAGTTTTAGATCAGAGGGCTGGGTGACACGAAATCATGCTACATAAGGAACTGTAACTCTTACCCTAGGGATGTTCCACAACTTTTAAATGAGTACATATTACTTTCATGACCAGAATAAAAGACACTTTCATTTTGAAGAAAATACGTTTAAACAATTCCCAGTGTTAAAGAGGATATTATAAAACTGGTATGTTCAGACATTGCTGGTTTTACTACAAATTTGTTTATGGAACCTTTTGGGAAACAATCCTGCCATACATTGTTACAGCCACAGAACTGCTGTTACAGTGGCTTTATAGACAAAGGATGGTAGATTTGTAAGACAGAATACTGATCAGCAATAAAAAGAAACGAACTACTAATACAACCACATGGGTGTATCTCAAATGCAGTATGCTAAGTGAAAGAAGCCAGACTCAGAAGGCTATATTCCTTATGATTCCATTTAAATGACATTCTGGAAAAGGCAAAACTATACAGAGAGAAAATGGATTAATGATAGAGATTGAGGTGAGGAGGGGAACTGACTTGTATACAAAGGGACATAGGAAGAGTTTCTGGGAACAATGGAACTATTTTATATCTTGACTGTTAGGGTTCTTACAGATATATGTTCGTACAGATATATGTACGCTCACAGAACTATACATTAAAATGGGTAAATTTTACCACATTTAAAATATATCTTAATTTTAAAAAAAGAAAAAGGAAAAAAGAGAGCATCTTGAAAGTAGCCAGAGAAGAGAAATACATACATAAAAGATAAGCATTGTCTTTTAAAAGTAAGAGAAATGAGGGCTGTTTCAGACCAACAAAAACTGAAAAAATTCACTACCAACAGATACATACTATAAGAAATGTTAAAGGAAGTTCTTCAGGCAAAAGGAGTATGATATCAAATAGAAACTTGGATCTATATAAAGAAATGAAGACCTCAAGAAATGGATGAAATACGTAAATACAAAATGCCCTTTTTTATTATTTTTAATAGTTCTAAATAATTGTCTAAAGCAGGGGTCAACAAAGTATGGCTCAAGGGCCAAAATCTCACCCACTTCCTGTTTTTGTAAGTAAAGTTACATTGGAACACCGTAACACCCATTCTTTTATGTATTGTCTATGGCTGCTTTCACACCATGAGGACAGAGTTGAGTAGTTGAGACAAAGACCAGATGGCCTACAACACCTAAAATACTTGCTATCAGGCCCTTTACAGAAAAAGTTTGCCGCCCCTGTTCTACAGCAAAAATAGCAATGTATTGTGGGTTTATAGCATATGTAAAAGAAAAATGTATAAAAACAATAGCATAAAATATGACAAGGAAATTGGAATATAAAACCTTCCTGTGATAAAAACTATGCTAAATATGAAATGGTGACTAACTAAAGATGTGTATTAGAAATGCTAGGGCAACCACAAAAAATGTTCTTAAAGATTTAAATAATAAGCCAATAGTGGAGATAAAAATTAGCTCATAAAGAGATTAGATCGATGCTAAAGAAGACAGAAAAAGAGGAGTTAAAGGAATAAAGAACAGATGGAATAAAAAACAATAAGATGGAAGAGTTTAATCCAACCACACTGAAATTGCATTGAACATAAGAGGACTAAAGGTATCGTTTAAAAGAGAGAGATTTTCAACATGAATAAAAAAGCAAGACTCATTTATATGGTGGCTATAAGAAATCCACTTAAATACAAACATATAGCTAGATTAAAAGCAAATGGAGGGCGCCTGGGTGACTCAGTTGGTTGGGCGACTGCCTTCGGCTCAGGTCATGATCCTGGAGTCCCGGGATCGAGTCCCGCATCGGGCTCCCTGCTCGGCGGGGAGTCTGCTTCTCCCTCTGACCCTCCCCACTCTCATGTGCTCTCTCTCATTCTCTCTCTCAAATAAATAAATAAAAACTTTAAAAAAAAAAAAAAAAAAAGCAAATGGATAGGTCACGTATGACTTCCTGCTACAGCCAAGTGAGGCTATCAACAAATCCTCTCCACAAAAAGCAACTATAAAGCTAGACAAAATTCATAAAGACCATTTTGAGGTTTGAGAAATTAACCAAAGGGATACAATAATCTGAGAAGCATTTATGCCTAAAAACAGATAAACTTGGATAAGATAGTGAGAATCTGTGGCATTTGGATCTAAGGCTTCTTCCATCCCTCTTGCCTCGGTTGAAGCCGACGTTGTGCCAGAATGAGGCAGGTTATGAGAATAAGCAGCTTTTCTGTTGCAGTAGGAAGAAGCTCACTTGATTTGGAGCAGTGGGTAACACCCATGCCCAACAGTGGGTGTCAGTGGAAGAGACTATCTTGGAGATGGGCAAGTGAGGAGGGCCAAAAGCTCCACTAGCACAAGGCTGTGGTCATGGCTGGCACAAGTTTATTCCTGGCTGAGGCTGCTTGCATTTACAGCAAAGACTCAAGAGGATTCAACCAGTCACACACTCCTGGCTGACACTGAGGCTATGTGGATGCCAAAAGGAGAGGTAAAAGGGCCCAGCAAAATGTAAAAGATGGAAGAGACTTGAAAACAGCCTGAACTCTCAATGTGTTACGTACTCACACAAAGATCCACTAACAGATGACACAACCCTTACTGGATCAAGGTGGTTGAGTATAACCTCTGTTTAATCCCTGGCTGACTAGTAAGCCATGTGGACATAGAGACAACGCCTGGAGAAGGAGACTTAAAAATAAAAAGTTTAAAAAATAAGCAGAGACATCACTGGCCACATATCACAGGAAAGAGAGATTCCACAGGTGTGGTAAACATGTTACTAAAATCAAAAAAACAATGAACAAAAAGGTAACAACAGGATATGTTAATGAGCCTGACCGGTGATTATTGTACAATGAATATGTCTATCAAATTGTACATCTTAAATATATATGATTTTTAGCTGTCAAGTATTTCTCATTAAAAAAAAGAAAGAAAGAAAAATCTTGGGGAGATCAGAATCCAGAGCTGATATATTATGCTTTCTAGAATGTCCAGTTCTCAATAAAAAATTACAAGATATACAAATAAACAGGAAACTGTGACTCATAGTCAAGAAAAAAAGCAACCAACAGAAACTGTCTCTGCGTACCCCAGGGGTACTGGCTATATTAGACAAAAATTTCAAAGCATTTATTATGTGTAAGTTCACAGGACCAAAGAAAATCATAATGAAAGAAAAAAAAAGTATGGCAACAATGAATATACAAACAGAGATTCTCCACAAACAGAGAAATCCTGGAGTTGAAAAGTACAATAACTAAAATGAAAAATTCACTGGAGCACTTCTACAGCAGTTTTTAGATGGCAGGAGAAAGAATCAGTGAACCTGAAAATATAAAGTATCCAATCTTAGTAACAGAGGAAGAAGATTGAAAAAAAATGAACAGAGCTTCAGAGATCTGTGTAATAACATCTTAGCATACCAAAATACACAATGGAAATCACAGAAAAAGAGAAGAGAGAAGCTCATCAGATCTGATGAAAAATATTAATACACATTCAAGAAACTCAATGAAGTGTAAATAAGAAAAATACAAAGAGATCGACACCTACAAATATAACAAGCTGTTATAAGCCAGAGTCAAAGAGGAAACCTTGAAAACAGCAAGAGAAAAGTGACTTATCTGAAACAGTGGAGGCTAGAAGAGAGTTGAATGACATACATGAAGTACTGGGAAAAAAATTTTGTCAACCAAGAATTCCATATCTAGCAAATTTATCCTTCAAATATGAAGTAAAATAGTCCCAGATAAACAAAAACTGAGAAAATTCATTGCTAATGGATCTATAACACAAGAAATAGGGAAGTCTCTTCAGGCTGAAAGAAAATGACACTAGATGATGACAAAAGCCACAAGAAGAAATGAGGATCACTAAAAATGGTAAATATATGGTTAATACAAAAGATTCTATAAATATGTTTTTACTCATTTCTTCTCTTCCTTGAAAGACATAAACATTTTATGGGGGTTTTTTTTGTTTTTGTTTTTGTTTAAAGATTTATTTATTTATTTGAGAAAGCAAGAATGAGAGAGAGAGAGTACAAGAGAGGGGGGAGGATCAGAGGGAGAAGCAGACTCCCCGCCGAGCAGGGAGCCCGATGCGGGACTCGATCCCGGGACTCCAGGATCATGACCTGAGCCGAAGGCAGTCGCTTAACCAACTGAGCCACCCAGGCGCCTATGTTTTTTTTTTTTTTTAAAGATTTTATTTATTTATTTGAGAGAGAAAGAGTGCGTGAGCACAAGTGGGGAAGGGGCAGGGGGAGACTGAGGTGGGGCTTGATGAAGGACCCTGAGATCATGACCTGAGCCAAAGGCAGATGCTTAACTGACTGAGCCACCCAGGCACCACAACATAAACATTTTTAAAGCAATAACTATGACACTATATTTTGGGTTTATAACATATATAAATACATTTTAATATATTTATAATAGATATTTACATATATATGTAAATATGGTAATACAATCATTACCATATATAATAGTAATACAATATGTAATACAATACAATATGTAATACAATACAATATGTAATACAATACAATATGTAATACAATACAATATGTAATACAATACAATATGTAATACAATACAATAAGTAATACAATATGTAAATATGGTAATACAATCATTACCATATATAATAGTAACACAAAGGAGGGAGAAAAAAAAACAAAACTTATATATTTTACCAGAATTAAGTTAGCATTAATTGAAGTAGATTCTGATAAATTAAAATGCACATTATAATCCCTAGAGCAATTACTAAGAAAACAACTACAAAAAATACATAGTTAGAAAAAAATCAGAAGAATTAAAACAGTGCATTAAAAATATTTACTTAATACAAAAGGCGGCAGTTAAGGAGGAAACAGGAACAAAACAGACAAGAATAGAATGTTTGTAAAAGAAACAGCAAAAAGGCAAATTCAAGTCCAAAAGGCAGAGAGTATCAGACTGGATAAAACAGCAAGATGCAGCTCCATGCTTTCTGTAAGAGACACATCTTAGATTCAAAGACACAAGTGGACTGAAAGTAAAAGGATGAAAAAAGATGTATACTATACAGAGAACTACAAGAAAGAGTAGGTATATTAATGTCAGATAAAATATACTTCAAGACAAAAAGTAATATTAGAGACAAAAGATATTTCATAATGATACGGAGTGACTATATCAGTAAGACGGTAATTATCAATGTACACACACCTAACAATACAGCTTCAAAACAAATGAAGAAAAAATTGACAAATTTGAAAGGAGCAGTAGACAATTTAACAATAAAAGGTGAATAATTCAGTATCTCACTCTCAATAACTGGTAAAACAAAAAATCAGTAAGGGTATAGAAGACTTGAACACTATCAACGAATTTGACATAACCAACATATACAGAACACACCAGCCAAAGACTGCAGAGTACACTACACAATCTTTAGAAGTGCACATGGCTTGCACTTTTCATAAAAATTAACTCAAAATAGGGCACCTGGCTGACTTAGTTGGCAGACTATACTACTCTTGATGTCAGGATTGTGAGTTCAAGCCCCACATTGGGCATAGACTTACTTTATTTATTTTTATTTTTTTAAATGATTTTCATTATTTTTAAGTAATCTCTACACCCAACATGGGGCTCAAACTCACAACCCTGAGATCAGGAGTCACATGCTCCACCGACTAAGCCAGCCAGGCACCCTGACAGAGCTTACTTTAAAAAAATTAAAAAATAAAAAAAAAAATTTAAATTAAAAATTAAATAAAAATTAATTCAAACTGGATCAAAGACCTAATGTAAAACACAAAACTATAAAACTCCTAGACAATAACAAGAGAAAGGACCCTGGGTTTGTTGATTTTTGACATCATCAAAAGCACAATCCAAGAAAAAAAATTGGGACTTCATTAAAAAAGTTAGATTTCATTAAAATTTAAAACTTCTGTTTTGTGAAAGACACTGCTAAGAGAATAAAAAACAAGCCACAGAATATCTATAAAACACGTATCTGATAAAGAATTGGTATCCATGGGGTACCTGGGTGGCTCAGCCAGTTAAGCATCTGCCTTCGTTCCACTCAGGTCATGATCTCAGAGTCCTGGGATTGAGCCCCACATCTTCAGGCTTCCTGCTCAGCAGAGAGTCTGCCTCTCCCTCTTTCTCTGCCCTTCCCCTCTGCTCATGCACGTGTTCTCTCTCAAATAAATAAAATCTTTTTTTAAAAAAAGAATTGGTATCCAGAATATACAAAAAACTCTTAAAACTTAATAAAAGAAACCCAATTAGAAAATGGGCAAAGGGGGCGCCTGGGTGGCTCAGTTGGTCAAGCGACTGCCTTCAGCTCAGGTCATGATCCCAGGGTCCTGGGATCGAGTCCCGCATCGGGCTCCCTGCTCTGCGGGGAGCCTGCTTCTCTCTCTCCCACTCCCCCTGCTTGTGTTCCCTCTCTCGCTGTGTCTCTCTCTATCAAATAAATAAATAAAATCTTAAAAAAAAAAAGAAGAAAAGAAAGAAAATGGGCAAAAGATCTCAACAGACATCTCACCAAAGATGAAATACAGATAGCAAATAACTATATGAAAAGATGTTTAACACCATTAGGGAATTGCAAATTAAAACAATATCACTACAAACTTATTAGAGTGGCTAACATCCAAAACAGTGATATCACCGAATGTTGGCAAGGATGAGAAGCAACAGGAACTCTCATTCATTGCTGATGAGAATGCAAAATGGTATAGCCTCTTTGAAGACAGATTGGAAATTTCTTACAAAAATAAACATAGTCTTGCCATATGATCAGCAATCATACTCCTTGTATTTACCCATAGGAATTAAAAACTTAATGTTCCCACAAAAACCTGCACAGAAATGTTTAAAGCAGCTTTATTTTAACTGTCAGAACTTCGAAGCAACCAAGGTGTCTTTCAATAGGTAAATAGATTAAAAAAAAAAACAAACCTGTGGTACATCCAGACAATGGAATATTATTCAGCAGTTAAAAGAAATAGCTATCAAGTCACAAAAAGATATGGAGAAACCTTAAACATATTTTTTAAATGCAAGAAGTCCATCTAAAAAGGCTATATACTGTAGAATTCCAACTACATGACATTCTGAAAAATAGAAACTATGAACACAGTAAAAATATCAGTGGTTGCCAAGGGTTCAGGGAGTAGGGAGAGAGGAATGAACAGGTGAAGCACAGGGCATTTTTAAGGCAATGTATGATACATTGAATGATATGATATTCTGTACGATAGCAAATGAATGGTGGATACAAACATTTGTTGAAACCCACAGAATGTACAACACAAAGAGTAAACCCTAATGTACACTGTGGACCTTAGTTAACAATAATGTGTCAAATTTGACCCCTCAGTTGTAATAAATGTACCACACTAATATAAGAATGTTAAAAATAGAGGAAACTGGATGGGGAGTTAATAAAGGAGTATATGGGAAATCTTGTACTTCCCATTCAACTTTTCTATAAACCTAAAACTGCTCTAAAAAAATAAAATCTATTAATTTTTTAAGAAGGGCACATGGAACATTTTCCAGGATAGACCATATACTAAACTATAAATCCAGGCTCAATACATAAGTTTAAATAATACAAAGTATGTTCTCTGATGACAATGGAATTAAATTATAAATCAATAACAGACAGAAATCTGGGAAATCCCAAAATATTCTGAACCTAGACACTATAATTCTAAATCACCTGGATGGTCAAAGAAGAAATCAAAATGGAAATTAAAAAGTGTCTTTCAACTGAATAAAAATAAAAATGCATATCAAAATTTATGAGCTACAGCTAAAGCAGTGCTTAGAAGAAAATTTATTGCTTTCAAATGCCTATTTCAGGAAAAAAAAAAAAGATGTGAAGTCAATAAACTAAATTTACACCTCAAGAAACTAGAGATAGAAGTGTAAATTAACAAACCGAGCAAAAGAAAGGAAAATAATAAAAATTAGAGCAGAAAGCAATGAAATAGAAAACAGAAAAACAAGAGAGAAAATCAATGATGCCAAAAGTTGGTTCACTAAATAGATCAAAACTGACAAATCTGTAGCCAGATTAAGAAAAAAGGAGAGAAGACTCAAATGATCAATTTGACTCAAATGATCAATTTCTAATTCCATCAGGAATGGAAAAGGGACATCATTATTGACCTCACAGAAATGTACAAGATTAAAAGGGAATATTATGAAAACTATCACACCAACAATTAAATAACTTAAATAAAATAAACAAATTCCTAGAAAGACAAAAATTACCAAAACTGACTCAAGAAGAAATAGAAAATGTGAATAGACAAGACCTACACCAAGTAATGAAAATCTCAGTTCCAATGGCTTCACTGAATTTTATCAAATAGTTAAATAAATAAAAAATAATACAAAAGTCTTACAGAAAAGAGAGGAAGAAATACTTCCCAACTGATTTTATAAATCCAGTATTACCCTCATACTGAAGCCATCTCAAGAAAAACAAAACAAAAACTACCAACTAAGCTCAATTTGTGCGAGATCAAAAAGGACTGATGTGTGCAAAAAGGTCCAGATATATGCATGCAGACTTGTCTCTTAACCTAAACCTTTAGAGTACAGGAGTATATATATTTTAAAAGGATGCTTTATTGAGGATTAAAAAAATTTCCAATATCATATGTATATACAATGTATATCCTTGAACAAATCAGGGGTTAGAAACATCAACTCCCCACCCACCCACCACAGTAAAAAATCCGCACATAACTTTTGACTCCCCAAAAACTTAACTACTAGTAGCCTACTGTTGACCAGAAGCCTTACCAATAACATAAGCAATCGACACATATTTTCTATGTTACGTGTTATATATTGTATTCTTACAAGAACGTAAACTAGGAAAAGAAAAGGTTATTAAGAAAATCGTAAGGAAAAGAAAAGACATTTACAGTACTGTATTTATTGAAAAACAAAACCTGCATATAAGTGGACCCACACAATTCAAACTGGTGTTGTTCAAGGGTCAACTGTGTAAAATTCATGCACTGATTTTAGAACCTAATTATACTCAACACCTCTACAAACACGAGGTGTGCCTCCATTGTTCTTCTTGGCCTACAGGGTAATCTATGTAGAGATGATGAAGTATATAAGGAAGGCCCATAGGCTGAACTGTAATAAAGTATTTTTTATTAAAATACAGTGTATGGGTTGGTGGTAAAGCCCCGGGAAGTCTCATTAGATTACTGTGAACATCCTGAAAAAGGGGGTGGGGTATTAATAGTTTGAAGAGCCAAAGTTTAAGTGGCCTTAAAGGACAGGACATTGGAATGTAACACTGTATGTCAACTATACTTCAATTAAAAAAAATTTTTTTAAATGTAATTGTGTGTCCTGTATACTTCAATTTAAAAAAAAAAAAAAAAGGCCAGGACATTGGGGAAATTTATCTATTAGCTAGAATATATAGAGAGAGGTGTTAATATCCAGGGTCCTCAGAAGTTCTACTTCCTTGTTTGTTTTTTGTTTTTTTAAAGTTTTACTTATTTATTTGACAGAGAGAGTACAAGTAGGCAGAGCAGTAGATAGAGGGAGAGGGAGAAGCAGGCTCCCTGCTGAGCAGAAAGCCCAATGCAGGGCTCAATCCCAGGACCCCGGGACCATGACCCAAGCCAAAGGCAGAGGCTCAACCAACTAAGCCACCTGGGCGCCCCTACTTCCTTGTTTTCAAGGTAACTCATTGTTGCCTTGAGTTGTCCTGGCAAATTTCTATCCTAAAAATTATACAGGGTAGGAGATTCTAAAACTTTTCTTCTAACATCTGAAGGTCTCAGTGGAAAACTTATCCCAAATATGGAATTGCAATCTTTTCTAAGATGACATTGTATTTTTAAACTTTTTTTTTTTTTAAGATTTTATTTTTAAGTAATCTGTACACCCAACACAGGGCCTGAACTCATAACCCCGAGATCAAGAGTCACATGCTCTACTGACTGAACCAGCCAGAAGCCCCTAAACTTTTTATTTTTAAAATAATTTAGCTTTAAGAAAAGTTGCATAAAACATAGGATCCCTATATGCCCTTCGCCAGCTTCCCCTAATATTAACATAGTACCTAACCATAGCACAATTATCAAAACCTGGAAACTGACATTGGTACAATACAATCAACTAAACTATACACCTAATCACAAATTACCATTTTTTCCTCTAATGTCCTTTTCTATTCTAAGATCCAATTTAGGACCCCACATTGCAGGTCTCCTTAATTTCCTCTAAACTATGACAATTCTTCAGTCATTCCTTATCTTCCATGATTTTGGCTCTTGTGAAAAACAGTGGTCAGCTGTTTTGCAGAATGTTCATAATATTTTTTTTACTGATTTAATAATTTGGTATCATCAAGAATCATTTATTGAAGGTTTACTACATGCCAGGCACTATGCTAAGCTCTCTACCCATTTTCTCTCTTTTAAACAGAAATATTTTTAATAAACTTTAAAGCAGAAGCATTCTAAAATTAAAGAGTAATCATCTTTAATTCACCCTTCAAGTGTTAGTGCTTTGTAAATTACAAAGCATTATAGGGCGCCTGGGTGGCTCAGATGGTTAAGCGTCTGCCTTCAGCCCAGGTCATGATCCCGGAGTCCTGGGATCGAGTCCCGCATTGGGCTCCCCACTCTGCAGGAAGTCTGCTTCTCCCTCTGCCTCTCTCTCTCTCTCTCATGAATAAGTAAATAAAATCTTTAAAAAAAAAACCCCAAAAAACACAAAGCATTATAAAACATATTTTTTCACCTCCCAATATCCTTTAATGTCCCCTGCCCCCTAAAAAAATATTAAGTCCAAGTATACGCCTTAAATTCAGAGCCCTGAAACTTAGGACCTTTCTGAATCTTTACTGCCCACGTTCTCCTACCTTTAAACCTTGGCTCATTACTTCCTTCACTTGTACGGGCCCTCCCTTTTCACCTCTAAATACGCTCTCATGAGGACACCTCTAATCATTGCCCCAAGAGCTACTGATCCTCTGAAATCCCACAGAATTTAATGCCTGTAGTGCTCATTTGGTTCATACACACTATCCTGAGCTGTGGATACATGTTTTTGTAGATTCTTGTCTCCCAAACAAGACTTTCTGAGATAGAGGACTCATGGCTTCTTTGCCTTGTGACATGTACTACCTTAAGGCTTAATAACATTTACTGAACACCTATCAAGTGCCAAGCCTGGTGTGCTAGGTCCTGAGAAATTAGAGATGATCAAAACATAATCCCAACTCTTGAGAAATTTCTGGTTTAACAAATAGTTGAGTACAGTGATACACTAAAAATAGAGTTTTCTCTCCAAAAAATTAAGGTCACTAAAAGTTTCCTGTAGCAATAATTTTTTTTTCCTTTGCTGTCTTGATAAACACTAAAATAACTAATTATAGATTACTCATGTGTCACAAAATTTGACATATTTTCCAACTAGCTTGTGCTTGAAGCAAGCTGTGACCTGGTTTTATGAGAAATCCAGATGCTACAGAGTAAACTTAATTAACCAAAGGCCTTTGCAAATACTGCCACAGGTTGTAGCAGTTTCAAGCAGCTTACTAATTGTTACAGTCTAGTGACATCTAGTGGCGAAAGTGTTGTTAGAGACAGCACTGCCGTAAATTCCACGGCATTAAAGGGAGGCCATCTTATGAAAAAAAATGGCAAAATATAAAAATGAACTATGATATTTATTAGCATTAAAGTATGTTTTAATGTCTCTTTGGCCTATGTAACTGTTTACTCCTCTCAGCAGGATTTATCTTTTTTTTTTCCTTCCCTTGAGGCTGGTACACATTAATATTGATGTAAGATTTACTGAAATAAAAAACACTAAGTTAGAGAAAAGGCCTCAGTTAAAAAGACTAAATGAAGAACAAACCAACCACCAACTGTGATATGCCTCTTCCAAAAATCCTGCAAGTCAAAACCCCATTTTTGTTTATATGTATTTGCTTACTGACACTTTCATATGTGGGTAAACAGGCATACAAGTGTGTTTAGAATTTTTTGCTAATGATTTTCATTAGCTCATATGAGGCAAGTAATTATCTATTCAAAGTCATTCTTTAAAATAATACTTTGGGGGCGCTGGGGTGGCTCAGTCGGTTAAGCGTCTGCCTCTGGCTCAGGTCATGATCCCAGGGTCCTGGGATCGAGCCCCATGGCAGGCTCCCCTCAGCGGGGAGCCTGCTTCTCCCTCTCCTCCCCACTCATGCTCTCTGTCACTATTTCTGTCTCTCTCTCTCTCAAATAAGTAAAATATTTTTTAAAAATTAAAAAAATAATACTTTGCATTTCACTGGCTTTCTGTATAACTAAATTTTGATGGGAAGAATATTTAAACATTACCAAAACCCAGTAACTTTTAACAAATTCTTTTACAAATAATGAATTCTCAATGAGTCCAAAATTTAATGTACAGGCATTAAATGTGAATCAGTTTTAACAATGGAGTTCATCCAAAAATAGTAAAAACATAATGACATATTCCAAAATACTCTTAGGATAATCACATCTCTTTAAAAATACCAAAAACCGTTTAGTTGAATGATCTAACACTTCTGTGATCTCAAGTAGTATTTAAGTTCAGAAACATCTAGCTCATTGCTTCTCAGCCTTTTGGCTAAGATCAAGTGCAGAAACATCTAGCTCAATGTTTTCCAAAGTGAATCACCTGGAATGCTAGTTTAACATACTCAGACTTTCTGAGTTTGGGGCCCTAAAATCCACATTTTTAAGAAAGTTTCTCCACGTGTCTTTTCATGCATAAAAGAGCTCTGGAAGTGATTACTATCAAGAGCACAAATATAAATTCTTCTAACTTGTTCTAGTCAACCATTCCTGCCTCTCAGAATAAGTTATTCCACCCTCTAGATTCTCTAAAGTGTTACGCTTTATTAGCACTTACCATGTTGAATCACAATTATCTGTTAAGAATATATTCCCCTCATTAGACTGTCAGCTCTTCATAGGAAGGAATAATGGTTTTTTTTGTTTTTATATCTCTAGCCTAAAAATATCTGATAAACAGCAACAGCTCAATTAATTTGGTTAAATGAATAAATATATGAAACATCACAGTTCTATAAAGATTATGTGACTTTCACTTTTGCCCAGAATGGAAAAATTAATCTTTCCAAAATCAGTTAAAATTTGGGCGGGGGAGGGGATAGAATTTTTTTAAATTCTGGGAACACCTTTAAAATCTTGGCTTTCCTAAATAAACATTTCAGTCTCAAATGCTAATGCTTAAAAATAGAATTTATATATGTGATTTTTGGAAAAGTAGAAAAATTGGAGATGACTAACAGATTTTTCTACTATGCAACTTTGGAATGTTTCTAGGCTGTACCTTAGCAAAAACTACTGACAAACCAGAGCCTTAAAAAGAAATACATACATCTGTCTTTATTGTCATATTCCAGGAGTAATCGGCTAGCTTATCCAGGAAATGATACTGCTTAGAAAGATATATCCTTGGGTACTACCTACAGTAAGCCATGTATATCTTGTTTAAATTCATAACACAAAAGTTTAAAGAAACAAAAAAGAATAATAGTATACAAACTATTCTAGGAAGTTAAGGTCTAATACAGCTTAAAATGAAAATCAGAATTTAACCTGCATACATATGGGTATCTAGAGTAATAAAAGAAAATCAAAGCAGCACATCCCAGGTATAATTTTGGTCAAGAATTCTTTTGGCATCTTTTAATTATAACTTTTGGTTTATATGGAAGATCCTTTAAATCATGAATCTACTCCCCGACCTTATCTTCTCTATCCCTCAAAGCCTAGCTCAAATGTTACTTCCTCTGTGAAGCCTGCCCCAAATTCCCAGAGTAAATTAATGATTCTCTTCTCTATGCATACCTAATGTTTTGGGCATGCAGCCACTATTACTCATACTATATTGTTGTAAGTTACTTACCTATCTAAAGCACTCACAAAACTGTAAGCTACTTAAGGGCAGCAACTGTGTCTTACATTCTTTGTAGCTCCACTCTCTGGAACACTGCTGAGCACCTGGCAGGTGTTTATCATTAGAGTTGACCCTTGAACAGCACAAATGCGATATGTGCAGGTCTACTAAAGACTTAGATTTTTTTCAATAAATACAGAACTGCAAATACATTTTCTTTCTTATGAATTTCTTAACATTTTCTTTTCTCTAGCTTACTTTTTTTTAGGATTTTATTTATTTATTTGAGAGAAAGAGCACGTGCAGGCGAGAGAGAGAGAAAGAGAGAGCGAGCGAATGCACAAGTGGAGGGAGGAGCAGAGGGAGAGGGAGAAGCAGACTCCCCACAGAGCAGGGAGTCCGACCTGGGGCTCAATTCCAGGACTCCAGGATCATGAACTGAGCCTAAAACAGACGCTTAACCGACTGAACCACCCAGGGGGCCCCTCTACTATTCATACTTTTTTTGTATGAATACAGTATATAATATATATAACAAAAATACGTGTTAATCAGCAGTTTATGTTCTTGGTAAGTCTTCTGGTCAACAGAACATTATTAGGGCGCCTGGGTCGCTCAGTTGGTTAAGCGACTGCCTTCGGCTCGGGTCATGATCCTGGGGTCCCGGGATCGAGTCCCGCATCGGGCTCCCTGCTCGGCGGGGAGTCTGCTTCTCCCTCTGACCCTCCTCCCTCTCGTGCTCTCTGTCTCTCATTCTCTCTCTCGCAAATAAATGGATAAAACCTTTAAAAACAAAAAAACCCCAGAACATTATTAGAAAAAAGAACAACAATGCTATTAGTAGTTACGTTTTGGGGGGGAAGTAAAAAGTTACATACAGATTTTCAACTGTGGGGAGGTCCACACCCCTGACACCTACACTGTTCAAGAGTCAATTATATACTGCAGAAATGAATGACCAACAGAGTAATCAAAAGCTGTTGGCATGAGGGGCTTAAGTAAAACAGTAGTAATGGACAGAAAAATAAAGATTACAAAGCACTTTTTTTTTTTGAGGATTTTTGCTTCTTCTCATGAAGAATTGTTACTATGCCTTCCAGTCATAAACAACTAGAAACCAGACCAAAAATACGACACTCTTTTCAGATATTGTATCACAGGCAGTGTAGGGCTTTGATCCCTGACAGAAGGAAAACAAGCGAGTCCTATCATTTCCCCAGATTATTAGTGAAAAGCAGTCTCCACGATGCAGACCAGGTCGGGATATCCATAAAGAGCCCAGTGGACTCAGTGCGTTGAAGAGAGAGAATATGGAGTTTGGAGAGACTAAGGGATCAGAGTTTACACAACAGAATCTGAGAAAGGAGAGAGCTCAATAAAAGAGCACTCTGGGGAACTGCACAGGGCACCCTTGAGCCTCTGGCTGCACACGAAGCTGTATGAGGTAGAATTCTCCAAGGCTGGAGAAAGAACTACAGGAAAGTAATAAGCCAAACCCTTTCTGAAATTCACATAGGGCTAAGAGCAGTTCACATTCCCACCCTGCGAGAGTGGAGGGACTTCCTAATACATGGGCAACAGGTAAAGCTCTCAGAAGGCTACTGCCTTAGTAGCAAAGCTCAGCTAAACTTGACTAAAGGCTGCTCTGGATAAGCCCTAACAAAAACGTAAAGGCAAGTTCAGAAAGAGTCAAACTGATTACAAGTAACTTTATGCCAGAATAAAGTCCAATATACTTTAAAGGAACAAAGCAAAATCTAGCACCCAGAAACACAAAATATAAAATACCTGCATACAATAAAAAAATTTCCAGGCATGCAAAGAAGTAGGAGAATATGACCTATAATACAGAGAAACTTCATTCAATAAAAAACAGATCCAGAAATGATGGACTAGCAGTAAAGAGTTAAAATATTGTTATAAACACACCCTTTATGTTCAAAAAGTAGAGAACATAAGCATAATATGCAAAGAAATGAAGATTTTTTTTAAAAGGAGGGGAGGTACATTTAAAGCTGAAAAGCACAATTATCTGTAATTAAAAATTCATTGGATAGAATTAAGAACAGTATAGACATGACAGAAAAAAAGACCACTAAACCTGGAAACACAGAAATAAAATTATCCGAAGTAAGGACAGAAAGGAGAGAAACCAAAAAAAAAAAAGAAAAAGAAATTGAAAGGTGCATCAGTAATCAGTGACCTGCGAGACAATATCAAGTGGTTTAACATAGAAAATGGAGTCCCACGAAAAGAAGGGGTGGGGGCAGAAAAATATTGGAAGAAATAATGGCTGAAATATTTGATAAAGACTATAAACCTACAGATCAAAGAACATTTGGAACACATCAGTGTGAACTTAGCATTTTCAATATACACAGATAAATACAAAAATACACACAAGTGTAAATATGTGTATTACGTATATACACATATATATATTTCCTTGCTAAATCCACTGAGAAGACCTAAGAGTGGTTTTTAAATACCACTCTCCACTAAAAGAACCAGGGCTCCTGGTGAAATGCCTGATTCCAGGGCTGGGGCCAAGGATGAATAAGAAAAATTTGGAACATTATTTTGCACCAGGAAGTAAAAACATGTTCAAAGAATAATGAGAATATGTCAAAAGGCCACAGTAAGCTACAACCAACAATGTTCCAACTGGCTAAACTTGGAGCTTTTTTTTTTTTTTTTAAGATTTTATTTTTTCAAGTAATCTTTACACTCAACACGGGGCTCAAACCCACAACCCCAGGACCAAGGACACTCCACCAACTGAGCTAGCCAGACATCCCTAAATTTGGAGCATTTTGAGATTAAAAATAGTGATTGTCACAGATTATAATTCATCAAATAAAACGAGAATTTACCATTCCACACGGACTTAAATAAATACATGAATAAATAAATGGAGAGATGAGAAAGTTCTTCTTGATGGCAGAATGTAGAAGGAATGATAAAAGGTAGAAAAATCACTATTTAGCAACTGTCTCTGTATAATTAATTCAAATAAGAAACAGCAATGGATATTATAATCAGTGAAGGAGAAAGTGTGTTGAGAAATGAGATTTCACAGAGTCCCACAATATCTCCTCAAAAACTTACCAAAAAAAGGGCAAAAATTTATCTTCACATAAAGAAAAACAGAAAGAATTTATTTCCAGATGATCTGCACTGCAAGAAATGCTACAAGAAGGTCTTCAGACTAAAAATAAATGACATCAAATAGAAACCTGAATCTAGAGAAAGGGACTAAGAATTCCAGAAATGGTAAATATGTGGGGAGACATAATATTCTATATATAGGTTTTTCTTCTCTCAACTTCTTTAAAAGATATGTGATTGTTTAAAATAAATATATACTGTTAAATATAATATATACAATTATTTAACAGGATACAATATATGTTTTGTATATAATAAACAGATATTTCATAAATATATAACTTATAAATTTATATATAAATAATAAACACCACATGGGATTCCTAGCATATGGAGATGCACTAATATGACAACTATAGCACAGAGTAGTGGGGTAAATGGTACCACACCATTGAAAGGTTCTTACATTTTATGAGAAGTGGTAAAATATTAACTCTATGTGAACTATGATGTTAAAGATGTGTATAATGGGGTGCCTGGCTGGCTCAGTTGGTGGAATGTGACTCTTGATCTCAGGGTTGTGAGTTCAAGCCCCACGCTGGGTGCAGAGATTCCTCAAAAAGAAAATCTTAAAAAAAAAAAAAAGATGGGTATTATAATCCCTAGAGCAACCACTAAAAACAGTAATGCAAAAGAACACAACTAAAAAAGCTAACAGAGGGGACACCTGGATGGCTCAGTTGGTTAAGCGTCTGCCTTAGGCTCAGGTCATGATCCCAGGGTCCTGGGATCAAGTCCCACATCAGGCTCCTTGCTCAGCAGGGAGCTTGCTTCTCCCTCTGCCTGCCGCTCCCCCTGCTTGTTCTCTCCCTCTCTCTCTCTCTCTCTCTGACAAATAAACTAAAAAAAAAAAAATTTAAAAAGCTAACAGAGGAGTTAAAATGGAATACTAAAAAAATTCAGTTGATTCAAAGAAGTCAGGAAAGGGGAGGAACCAAAAGCAAACCACACAAACAGAAAATGAAGAACAAATGGTAGACCTGAATCCAACTAGATCAATTTACACCCCAAGTAAAAGATAGGCTGCATGCACACGTACAGAAGTAAAACTCAACTATGTGCTGTCTACAAGAGATGCACTTTATTTTTATTTATTTATTTATTTATTTGTCAGAGAGAGAGCATGCACAAGCAGGGGGAGCGGCAGGCAGAGGGAGAAGCAGGCTCCCTGCTGAGCAAGGAGCCTGATGTGGGACTCCATCCCAGGACCCTGAGATCATGACCTGAGCCTAAGGCAGATGCTTAACCGACTGAGCCACCCAGGCGTCCCAAGAGATGCACTTAAAGATGCACACAAATAAAAACAGGAAAAGATATATGCTATGCAAACAGTAAGTGTGAGAAAGTTGGAGTGGCTGTATTAACGTAAGACAAAACAGACTTCAAGATAGGAGATAATGCCATAGATAGAAGGACAAATTGATAATAATAAAAGGGCCAATATAATAAATATCAATGTATGCATGCCTAATAACAGACTTCCAAAAGACTGGAAGAATGAAAGGCACAAACACAATCACAGCTGGAGATTTTAACACCTTTCTTTAAGTGGAAGAACTCATTAATTAAATACCATCAACCATACCTTACTGTAAAACACTACACCCAACAACTGCACAACACATTCTTTTCAAGTGTACATGAATGTGTCTCATTCACCTAATAAAATAAGGTCCTATAAATGCTTGTTGAATAAATGAAATGAGCCAACACATACATAGGTGGAAGGTGGGGCATGCTGAATTTAAAATAACAACACTTGGTTGTATTGACCAGTCCATAGGTGGAGAAATGGACAAGAAGCTGAAGCCGAGGGGCGCCTGGGTGGCTCAGTCTGTTGAGCATCTGACTCCTGATTTTGGCTCAGGTCATGATCTCAGGGTCCTGAGAGGGAGCTCCGAATCAGGGCTCCAGGGTGGAGTCTGAGTCGGCTTGAGGTCATCTTTCTCCCTCTGCCTCTGCCCCTCCCTCCAATCACACACTCCCTCACTCTCTCAATAAATAAAATCTTTAAAAAAAAAAGATGGGAAGATCTATATCACAAGAGGAAAGAGGCTCACTAAGCTAGATACTAAAGACAAGAAAAGTACAGAAGCAAACTCCTGGCAAATGGAGAAAAAAGTGAAATGGAAAGGCATTAAGTTTCAGAGAAAGGCATCGACATACCTACTCTGAGATGTGATGGAAAGAAACAAGAATGGATGCACGCACAGATGCACTGAAAGGAGGAAAAAAGTGAGGCTGCTCTTGCAAAATGGCTCTGCCTTCTCAACTGGTTTAAAGGGATCATGCACCTAGTACTTGCAGCTCTTCTGAGTAAGGCTAACACTTTGCTGGTTAACAGCCATGTTTAAAAGGTTAACTGAAGAGTTATTACATACACAAATAACCTACAAGGTAATCGGAAATACGTCATCAACTTTTCAAACATGGTATTCGGGGGGTGGGGAGTGGGAATAGACGCTCAGGATCAACCCTAGCTTAGAGGTCACCTTTAAGCCATTCAGAGAAGACCAAGCTCTAAAATCCATTCTCTCTTCCCCTCCTTTGGCATTCCATTTCCAAAACAGAGAGAAAGTCTGACAGCTGGCAGAGACAGGGGTCTGATGAACACAAAGACTCCACCTTTATTTTATTTGCCCGGCTAGGAGATGAGTGGGTGAGAAAGATGTGAATAAACTGATCGCTTGAAATGTAGCTCCCTCGTGTTCTCCTTACAACCCTTTTCCATTGATTTATTCCTTCTCAGCTCCAGCCTCATGCACTAATTCTCAATGTTCCATGTGATTTGAAAGCCTTCACTGCCTATTCCATGGGATTCTGCTCCACCAAGAAAAGCCCCTGACTCTT
Source organism: Mirounga leonina (assembly GCF_011800145.1). Classification (NCBI taxonomy): domain Eukaryota; kingdom Metazoa; phylum Chordata; class Mammalia; order Carnivora; family Phocidae; genus Mirounga; species Mirounga leonina. Next base: position 20,605,729 of record NW_023270504.1, read on the forward strand.
TTTTCACTGTCAAAATCTACTTCACATACATCATGTTCTTAACAACCAAACACAGAACTCCCAATAAAATTGCTTAGCATCACTTAAGCATCTACACCATATATGTCTGACTTTCTTTGTTGGTAACAAGGACAGTCTCTTCCTTAGGCAGCAAGACAATCTTACATTGTATCCAAAGTCAGTAACAAAAATGACAGGTCAGTTGTAAAGAAGGTCATATGCGTACACGTGTGTGTGTGTGTGTGTGTATGCACATATTCATCATTAGGAGTGAAAAAAAAATTATATAACTTTTATATATAAAATATCAATTTTGCATTTCTCTTATGAATATTTCATTTCTATAGATTGACATAAAATCATGATTCATTAAAAAATACAAGTGGTTGAATTTTAAGTTAAGAGATTTATAGGGCTTGTTTAACCCCAGGAATCTAATTTGCATCAAATCTACATTTTGCTTTTGTGTTCTGTTGTGGCCATCTATTGCTACTTGTAATTTTTTAATTTTTCATTTTCTAGTAAATGCTTTACACTTCAAAATAAATTGCTAGGGGCGCCTGGGTGGCTCAGATGGTTAAGCGTCTGCCTTCGGCTCAGGTCATGATCCCAGGGTTCTGGGATCAAGCCCCACATCGGGCTCCTGACTCAGCGGGGAGTCTGCTTCTTCCTCTCCCTCTGACTCTCCCACTGCTCATGCTCTCTCTCTCTCTATCTCTGTGTCTCAAATGAATAAATAAAATCTTTAAAAATAAATAAATAAATAAATTGCTAATTCAGAGACTGCTATGAAAAACAGAAATTCTTTTGGCTTAAATAAAAAGAGGAACAGATATTTGGCACCAGTATAGAGCATAAATTATACTCTGGTATATTTATCCAAAAGGGTTAAGACCAAGGAAAGAATCTGCTTATTAAAAATGCACACATTACCTCAGCCATCCGAATAGCCCCTAAACTCGCCCAGCTACCGCCTCTGCAGATCACCCACCAGCATTAGCACTACATCACATGACATTATGGAACAATAGCGAACTCTGTGTAATACTTGAATATATTGTTTTGAAAGAATAAACTGTCATTAACTTGAATAAAAAGCTTTCTGAAATCAAACCTGGGGGGTACAGCCCGCCTTGTGTGGCCCTTTTACTACTTTGAGAAATCGCCTCATCCTGAAAGCAGTAAAGGGTGAAAAAAGAGATTAGAGTATAAAGGCAACAGTGATGAGTGGCCCCTCCAGCAGCCCAGCAGGCAGACGGCAGGGCTCTAAATTACCAGGAAGAACAATGTCAAAGCAGGAGGCACCTAAAAATCCAAACAACCCCCCCACCCACCACCCTATTTCCTTTTACAGCCTAGTGATCTCTATAATTGGCTTTGCTAGAATTGGAAACAGTCTTATTCCATGTACAAAACAGTGAAAAACTCGATGTCCTGATGCCATCTTTAGATGGGCTATCCCTTCTAGCCATGTGACTTGAGGTAATGCATTCACGCTCTCTGAGCCCCAATGTTTTAATCTATAAAATGGGAAGAATAATAACATCACGCAGAGGTAGAGGAAGGAGGGGAGGGGTTAGCTCCTACTATTATCATAATTATACTTATTATTTCCACCCAACGGTCCCCTTTGCCTGTCTTTTCTAATCACTAAGAGGTTTCTTCCTCACCAGTGAAATACCAGCATTCACTTAAAGGCTTGCTGGCTTTTTTTGTTCCCTGCAGTCTGGCCCCTGCCACGTGCTGCCACTTCTCTTTTCATGCCACCCTCAGCAAGTAATTTCTCCACCTTCCTTAGCCAAATCCCAAATCGCCTCTTCGTTGCAACCTGCCCCTCAGCAGCCTTCCAATCTCTCACACACCTATTCTCAATATTCTCAACAAACAAGGTTCAAAGAGGGGGAAAACAAAGCCAGGGCAACACAGCCAATGGGTAGCCAAGTCTCAATTTAAATCCAGGTATCAGTACAACCAAGTCCACCTGCATTGCATTAACTGCAGTGCGTTAATTATTCACTGTCAGGGTTCCTGGTGATGATTTTAAATCTGAGGTTAGTTTCCCTGAACACCAAACCGATGCTTCCCCTACTAGTCAATTCATTATCATAAAATAAGAATTATATTTCCAATGCTTAGAAAAGAAACACTACCCCATGAAATTATTAAATATATCTCAAAATGCTGGGAGTTTTTTGGGTTTTGTTTTTGCTTGTTTTTAGTATTTCCCTAAAGTGAGGACAAATATTGGTCACAGAAAGGCCTCACCCAGGACTAGAAGACTTTGGGAGGACACAGTTAACAGGCAGCAGAGGCATGAACCTGTGTGCCTGTGGGCAGTCCTACGTGCATGTCCGGAAGGGCTGGAGTACAGAACACAAGTGTCCCCCTCTAAGTTTCTACAGATAAATTACGTCTGATTGTCTTTTAATCTGATTGTACAAAGACACGTGGAGATGGAAATTTCATTAATGTTGGCTTCTCTGAAGAATCACATTATCCCTCAAAATAATGAAAACAAGGGGAACAGGATGTAATGTGTTATTTCAGGTAAGAACCAAAGAGCTTCCCAAAGTCTAACACTGAGGCCTGTGGGAAAAGACTGAAAGCTTGGATTTCCTCACTGTAAAGCAGATGAAGTGCTGGGAAGAATGAGATGATATATAGCTAATCAATAAAGCATTATTTGTTTATTTTTGTTTTTTTAGGTACAGTGCAGAATAGCATAACTAGTATTTGACATCAGTGATGAAGGTTCAAGTTCGACCTATCTGCCAGCTGTCTGATCTGACACAAATCATTCAAACATATTTAACCATATACAGATTAAGGGGATGGCATGTGTTTGTGTGTGTGTGTGTGTGTGTGGAGGGGGTACCTTCCAATACATATAGCTATATATATATATATATTTTTTTTACATATAGCTATATAAATGTAAGAAGTTTTATATTATATTGTACCAGGTTAAGTAAACCAGGGCCTTATGTTCATTTATATTTCCTATTCTTTTGGAGGAAAAGAGAGACAGAAAGAGGGATTCTTTTTTTTTTTTTTAAGATTTTATTTATTTGAGAGACAGCGAGAGAGGGAACACAAGCAGGGGGAGTGGGAGAGGGAGAAGCAGGATTCCCGCTGAGCAGGGAGCCCAATGCGGAGCTCGATCCCAGGACCCTGGGATCATGACCTGAACCGAAGGCAGACATTTAACGACTGAGCCACCCAGGTGTCCCAGAAAGAGGGAGTCTTACAGTAGAAACCCCGTTCAGTTAATAGAAAATCATTGCCACTACTTAATGGATATGAAAATAACAGAAATTAACATAAAATTAAAATATATAATGAAATTATCAGGTGAATAATAAAATTCATATTAAAAGGTAATTGGGTGGCAAAGCTGGTTGAGCATCTGACTCTTGATTTTGGCTCAGGTGATGGATCTCAGGATCAAGCCCCGTATCCAGCTCCCCACTCCTTGGGGAATCTGCTTGTCTCCCTCTCTCTCTGCACTCCCCTCCCCCGCTCATGCATGTTCACTCACACTCTCTCAAATAAATAAATAAATCTTTAAAAATACAAATAAAAAAGGTAACTCCACCTCGGTATACACTAATCAATATATGCTAATCCTCTCATATATACCCTCTCCTATCATACAAAATGGTTGTCAGGATTAATTATAAGTGTATCAATGATTATAGAGATTTTCTCTATGGATCTGAACTAGTCAACCCATAGTCCTGACCACAAATAAGAGTGAAAATCTTTTCGAAGAAATATAACAGGTAAAGGCCAGCTCCAACACCATTCATTCATTCATTTACTCAGTCCCTACTTGATATCAGGCTCTATTCCAAATGCTACAATTCAACAGTAAACAAAACACAGAAAGCTCCTACCATCATAGAGCTAGCATTCTAACAGGGAAACACAGAGAGTAAATAAGTAAACTACGTAGCAGATAAATGGTGATTAGCTACCACAGAGAAAAACAGCCAAAAGGGTTTCAATTCTAAATAAGGCAGCCAAGGAAGCTTCACCAAAAAGATGCCATTTAAGCAAAAACCTAAAGGAGATGAAGAAGGCACATGGCTACCTGGGAAGAGTAGTGTAGCTATGCAAACCTTTCCAGCAGGTCCAGATAAGACAAAAACCCAAGTTCTTACCTTTCAAAAGCGGCTGGAAGGTTGGAATCTCTTGCAACTTGATGACATCGGGATCGTTGCTGACGTTCCGTGAGGGCTGGGAGCCTGGAGCTACAACCACAATATCATCCATCTTGGCTCTATGCTTTGCTGGAGAAGGGGTCACTGAAAATAAAGTTACACTTCTCAAGAGCTGCATGTTAGCCAGCCCCCTCTGCCTTACCAAAGCTGTTTTCGGTACAGTCATTAAAAAAATTATTTTTACACAAAAAAAAATGTTAACTGTAGTTATCCTGCAGCGAGGGCTGGAAAAGGGGAGATGAATCATGGGGGACCTCTATTTTCTACTTAAAAAAACCCCTCAAACATTACAGGAACTTATAACATGTATGAAATTGCTTTTTTTTTTTTTTAAGATTTTATTTATTTGAGACAGAGAGAATGAGAGACAGAGAGCATGAGAGGGAGGAAGGTCAGAGGGAGAAGCAGACTCCCCGCCGAGCAGGGAACCCGATGTGGGACTCGATCCCGGGACTCCAGGATCATGACCTGAGCCGAAGGCAGCCGCTCAACCAACTGAGCCACCCAGGCGCCCTGAAATTGCTTTTGTAATTAAAAATATCTTATTATTCAGCACACAAAAATATAGGTAGGTTATGTTTTTAATTTTTATTTCTTTGATCCTCCTGACATTGTCCCTATTTTACCAATGAGAAAATGAGGGTACAAAATATGGCTCTGACCAACCCAAACTCAGTAGTGCTAGAAAAACAGGAAAGGAATTGGAGGTCTTTGGGATATCGGTATATGTGGCCCATCCCTGTGAAACTGAGGTTGCAAGCTGTCTAGCTACTTTATCACAGCAAGTCAGGTGTATTTAATACATCTTACTCATGGGGGGAAAAAAATCATGGTTCTTAACCCTCTATGATGGATCTATTCCTGAGGCACCAGCCCCCTCACCCTTACAGTTACAAGCACTAGTCCAAGAAGGGCAGAAATAAATAGTAGGTCCATTCTAGGCTGAGGCCAAATTCAGAAATTTGTAGGACTGCTAGACAGGCAGGTCAATTTCAGGTCCCTTGAGAGCAAGTAAAGCATTTGTAGGGAACTGATTCAAACTACCAACAACTTCTTAGACCTCTCCTCAAAAATCTTCCTGGTTAGGGCAGGAATAAACCTTTAAAGTGGTTTACCCTCTAGAAGGTAGTATTTGCAAGCTCATCATAGTCATGTCTCAAAGGCTGATGCTGGGATGTCACAGAACTGCCCTGCCTCCTGGAGGCTACAGTCTCCTGTGGCTTGGCATTTACTCTTTTAGAAGCTCTGCTACTTTTACTGCTCTTCAAGAAGTACCTCTTAACCTCTTTTGGTAATTTCCCTAACATTTCACAAATCCCAAGCCAGAAATCTTTTCTGCTACAAATTAAGTGATTTCTTCTTCCCCAGACCCCAGCAGAAAACAGATTTCACTGGGTTCTAGATAACTTCTATCACCTTGCCTGTAAAATGGGACTGTAAGGATTAAATGTAGTTGCACGTAAACCGCTTAGCACAGGGGAATTGGCAGTCTAACCTATGCTATTAGTATGCTATAGTACAAGAGTTCATGCTGTTGGTCAGTAGGTGAGCAAGCATATTAAAAAGATGCCACACTTCGGGGCGCCTGGGTGGCTCAGTCGTTAAGCGTCTGCCTTCGGCTCAGGTCATGATCCCGGAGTCCTGGGATCGAGCCCCGCATCGGGCTCCCTGCTCATCGGGAAGCCTGCTTCTCCCTCTCCCACTCCCCCTGCTTGTGTTCCCTCTCTCGCTGTGTCTCTCTCTGTCAAATAAATAAATAAATAAATCTTAAAAAAAAAAAATGCCACACTTCTTCCCCTCAAATATGCTTCTGGACTGACATAGAGGCAAGAAAATAAAGGGTAACAACTCTTACTGTACTTTCTGTAACAGATAAAATATTCTGGGCCTTCCAAGGAAATAGAAGGATGTATAGCAAAGCTAGTAGATGCTGTTCACCATTAAAAGCTGTCCCAATAGAGCCCCCCAAATGAGGGTCTGAACTAGTCTTGAAGGACACATTTCATTGTGGAATAACTCTAAATCTGTCAGCTTCTACATTTCTGAATTACAGATCCTACCAGGCAGAGAACAGTTCTATGTATTTACAGACAGTTGTGGATTCTAAGACTATCTAGCGCCTCTCTTTTCCCATCTGTAAAACAGGGTTTAAAATTTCATAACATATACAAATAGCGAATCACTAGATCGTACACCTGTAAGTCATAGGTTATATTTAGGCTCCAGATTTAATCCAGTTTGGATTAGCAACTGGAGCGTATCCAGAGCAGTCCCAGTTGTCCTAGGGTTTGTGGCTAACCAAAAAGATTAAAAAGGAGCATATGATCCTCAATTAAGCATCAGTTGTTTTATTTACTGAGTGCTTACTATATTCCTAACACAATAATCCTCCCATTCCTATCTGAAACGCTGGGAGAAATCTTAAAAAATCGCACGGGGGAAGAATAGAGAAAAACACCAGAGCCTACGGTGCTGGCCGACTCCTATAATACTAGAAAAGCAGTCGAGACACCTTCTCAAGGGAAAATGCAGTTTCCGGAGAGGTTTGCACCCAAGGGTTCAAAGCGATCGTACACCTGTCACACATCCCTTCTGAAAAGGAACCTCCAAGACCCACTTTAAGAAGGAACATGTTCTTAGAGGTCCTGTCTATGATCCATCCACTGTGTGAGCCAAAGCTCACTGTGTCAGTCCTAAGTACTAACACCAAATATTAATTAGGTTGTCCCGTAAAGAGGAGGCGGAGCTGGGAGAAACAGCTGCTTTGAACATAAGGAATAGGCATGGGCGCACACGCTGGTTTAGCGTGCAGTCACAGGCACTCACTCCCATCAAGGGAATGACGGCTAGGGCAGACGGTACTTTTTCCTCTTTTTTCAAGAAAAAAACATGGTGGGGGCTCTCTGTGCGTTCGTGTCCGCGGCCCCAGTCCCCACTAGGCTGGAAGGCAGCCCCCTCCGCAAGCAGACAGCGCCGGCTGGAGGAGGAAGTTAGGACACCGACCTGAGGAGTTCAGATCGTTGGGTCGGCTCTCGACCTCGGAGCTCTGCTCGCTGCCCATGGTGCCGGCAGCGGTGGCAGCGGAGGAACGGCGGGCCAGGCGGTCACCGCTCCGGCGGCGGGACGACCGGGCAGGGGCCGGGGACAGGGGCAGGGATGCTACACCGAGTGTGGGCGCCGCTGCAGGGCCGACCCGCGGAGACCGCGCGCCGGGCCCACGCAGGTGCGCGGGCGACGGGGGATGGGAGGCCCTACTTGGGGAACAGACGCGCAAGGAAGCGCAGCCCGGCTGCACGAAGCTCGCCCGCTTTCTTCCTGGGACCCTAAAGAGAGGAGGTGAAGAACGCCCGGCATCAGCCGCGCCGGCGGCCGGCGGGCGGCGCCCCTTTCACTCACTCGCTCCTGCGCCGCAGGCTCGCTCCTTCCGGGACGCGGATTGGCGGCGCCGACTGCGCGCGGCCGTCAGTTCCGGGTTGGAGAGCCCACCACGCCCCCGCCCGAGAGAGGGCGCGTAGGGTGACTAGGGCGTCGCAGCCTTAAAGGGCCCGACCGCCTCAAAGCCAGAACCGCCCGAAAGAGTAAGGCCTCCCCTAGTGTAATGATGTGTCGCCTCTAAGCATCACCCATATTTTGGCACTTTACTGTTAGAACTTTATAAGGGGGGAGGGATTGTTTGTTTTGTTGAGATATAATTGACATACAACATTTTATTAGCTTCAGGTGTACAGCCTAGTGATTCAGTATTTGTATATATTGCAAACTTTTTTTAAAAAAAATATTTTATTTATTTATTTGAGAGAGAATGAGACAGAGCATGAGAGGGGGGAGGATCAGAGGGAGAAGCAGACTCCCTGCTGAGCAGGGAGTCCGATGCGGGACTCGATCCCGGGACTCCAGGATCATGACCTGAGCCGAAGGCAGTCGCCCAACCAACTGAGCCACCCAGGCGCCCCTATTGCAAACTTTTAAACCCTGTTTACAGATGGAGAAAGAGAGGTCCTAGATAGATTTCGGATTAGAATCCACAACTGTCTGCATGCAAAGCTTCTGTTTCAGTTCCAGAAGCTAGGAGTTTGGCAGTGGACAGCCATACAAAAAATATAGATGGTGAAGGAAGGACCTGGAAGTAGAGAAAAATGAAGAAATAGAAAATGCTGATTCACATGTTACGGTGTGTGTGCATCCTCAGGGGAAAGTGGGTGCCCCAAAGCACTTTCTGGGGACCTTGACAGTTATTCACAAGCCATTCCGAAACCAGCAAAGGTGAGGATAGAGTACAAGCAATACAAAATGGAAACCTCCAGTTTGGGCAGATCAAGGACAGAGACCTAGCAAAGCAGTGCCACCAAAGACTTGGGTAGCTTTGGGATTCTCAGAACTTTGCAACTCATTTTATCTGATTTCCCTCATGAAATTTCAAGCAATGTCCTAAGATTTTATAATCTCAGAAGGAATGCCAAATGGACTGTATGATTAAGTCCCCTCCACTCTATAGACTCATAGACATTTTGCTTATGTTACCGTATTTACTTTTCAAAGCAACCCTGAGGCCCACAAACAGGTAACTTCTTCATGGTCACCAGGTAGTAAATGGTGGAAACAGGATTTAGGACTGTCTGATTTCAAACTCATGCTCTTTCCTCTCCTCACCATTACAATACTATGAGAAAAGTGCAAAAAATGTAAATTCAGTATTTGGTGGGAATATAAAGAAAGAACTAAAAACTGCCTGAGAGATCAAGTAGGCTCCTAAGAGGTGGTGTTTGACTAGTCTTGAGGCTTACATAAACCACCAGGGTGATGGGACCATTCCTTCCTGGAGAGCCCCTGGCTCCTCTCCCAGGTCTCCCATCTTTGGGGGTGGGCAAGAAAGGAGGGAAAAGGGGAATACAACACATGTTCTGGCTCTTGTTCTCCCTTTTCCACATCAAAGTATATTTATCTTGTGTTCCATGCCCTAATCCACACTGATGTGATGGTGTTTTTTATGCTTCCCATTGGTTGAACATTTCATTCTAAACTGAACATTGTAAACATTCTCAAATGAAGAATGAACAAATATATCATCCTATTCTCTCCTGGCCTGCAAGGTCTCTGCTGCGAAATCTTCTCATCACCTTATAGGGGTTCCCTTATATGCTCTTCATTTCCTGGCAAGGAGAACTCTTTCTAGCTGGGAGGTTTCCTCTTGGTGCTGAGCAATGCTGGTTTGGAGGATGGGATGATACAGTCAAAATGAAACTAAAAAAACCTCTCAGGTTTTTTTGTTGTACTGCATTGCTGATGTTTCTTAAGTGGGCTCCAGAACTCTCCCAGAGCTGTTTTTGTTTGTGGATAACTGTCTAATTGTTGATCTTTTTGTGGGGACAGAGGCTGAGATCTCCTATATCACCTTTTTTTTTTCCCACTGAGTAGATAAATAAAATGTGGTATATCCATATAATAGAATATTATTTGCCTATCACCAAGGACTGAAGTACTAAAACATGCTACAACAGGGATAAGCCCTAAAAACATTATTCTACTGGAAAAGATCCCATCACAAAAGATCACATACTATAGTTTCCATTTATATGAAATATCCAGAAGAGGCACTATAGGACACAAAAATAGATTAGTGGTTGCCTAAAGCTGAGGAGGAGGGGTGTGAAGGGGGAAAGAGGGAGTAACTAACTGTTAATGGGTATAGGGGTTTCTTTCTGGGAGTGATGAAAATGTTCAAAATTTATTGTTGTGGTGGTTGTACAACTTTGTGAATATATTAAGAACCACTGAATTGTACCATTTATTTTTTTTAAGATTTTATTTATCTGAGAGAGTGTGAGCACAAGCAGGGGGGAGGGGCAGAAGGAGAGGGAGAAGCAGACTCCCCACTGAGCAGGAATGGGGCTCCATTCCAGGACCCTGAGATCATGGCCTGAGCCCAAGGCAGACACTTAACTGACTGAGCCACCCAGGAGCCCCTAAATTGTACAATTTAATTAGGTGAATTTTATGGTATGTGAATAATATCTCAATAAAGCTGTTATCAGAGAAAGGATATAGAAATACAAAAGGTCTTCATTCCTTGAGTCAACATTTACTGGTAACCTATAATGTGCCAGGCATTTCCTAGAGGCTAGGAATAAATGATCCAACAAGATCCCATCCCTATCCTTAGGAAACTTACAGTCTGGTAGTGAGAAAATTAATTAGGCATTTATAATTAAAGATTCTGCCGGAGGGGCTTTAGAGGTAGAAGACATTTGGAACCAATGCCTTTTCGCACCTTTAAAATCATTTCCACATGAACAGCAACCTATGTGACTTATATACACAATTGAACAGTCTTTTTGGGTTTATAAAGCACTTTCATAATGATGAGGGAAACAAAAGCAAGAGAAATGTGGCTTAAATTAAATCTCCTTACAGCTTGCAGCCCACTGATAGATACCTGACACATGAGAGGAACCCATGGTTGCCTTAATGCCTTAATGTTTATGTTTTATTAAAGACTACAAGTAACCTTAACAGCAGCTGGCCCCTCAAGGTCCTGAAGGCCTTCCTTCCAAATTCCTTAGAGACTTACGCTCTCCCTAACCCCCGCTAATTAAAAAATATATATAATCAGTCACTCCTCACAATCCCAGTGCAGCTCTTTCTGCCTACAGGTCCTGTCCCTGTGCTATAATAAAATCACCTTTTTGCACCCAAAAGGTCTCAAGAATTCTTTCTTGGCTGTTCGCTCACAAACCCCAAAACTTCCAAATTTCATCAATAATACTGGCCCTATATGGCCTGCCTATAAAGTAGATTACACTTTTTTTTCTTTTAAGATTTTATTTATTTATTTGACAGAGATAGACAGCGAGAGAGGGAACACAAGCAGGGGGAGTGGGAGAGGGAGAAGCAGGCTTCCCGCTGAGCAGGGAACCCGATGCGGGGCTCGATCCCAGGACCCTGAGATCATGACCTGAGGCGAAGGCAGACGCTTAACGACTGAGCCACCCAGGCACCCCTAGATTACACTTTCTTGATTTTACATGGAGGTTAAGGAATTTATTCTTGATCACAAAGCTAATAAGTAATAAAAGCAGGATTCAAATTTTCTGAAACTCATTATGCATCTATCCATTTCAGACCAACTCCTCCTCCCATATTTCTATATTGCCTGGCACTCCAGCTAGCCGGTCTCCTACACCACAAATCTGCTTACCCCTGCCACCACATCCAACCAGTCACAAATCTGGAGAGCTCTCTCCTTAATTTCTCTTCTAACCTCCACACCCTGTTCAGGGCCTCCTCACTTCTTCCATTTCTTGGAAAGCAGAAGGCCTCTGGCTTCACCTCCTTCAATCCATCCTATATATGGCTGGCAGACAGAATTTTTAGAATATTAATAAAGTACTGGACCTGCCACTGCCCTATAAAAACCTTCAATAATTCCCCATGGCTTCAGGATAAAGTTTAAAATTTGGCATATGAGAACCTTCTTGCTCTGACCCCCACCTTTCTCTCTATTCCTCTATGTACACGAGGGAAACTTCATGCCAGTCAGGATAAAATTCCCTGAATACTCACACCATTTTCTCTGTCTGGAATATTCAGCCTTTTTCTCTCCCTCTAACTAACCGAACTTCATCCTTCAAGATTAACTTACGGTTGAAAACTTAAGTCCACACAAAACTTACACATGGATGCTTATAGCAGTTTTCTTCACAATTGCCAAAACTTGGAAGCAACCAAGAGGTCTTTCAGTATGTGAATGCATAAACTAGTACATCCAGACAATGGAATATTATTCAATGCTAAAAAGAAACGAGCTATTAAGCCATGAAAAGACATAGAGAAAACAGATGCATCTTACTAAGTGAAAGAAGCCAATCTGAAAAGGCTACGTACTGTATGATTCCAACTATATGACAACTGGAAAAGGCAAAACTATGGCAATAAAAAGAACAGTGATTGCCAGGGGTTGTGGTGGGGGTGGGGATGAGCAGGCTGAGCACAGAGGATAGTTAGGGCAATGAAAATACTTTGGGGGCACCTGGTTAGGCATCTGCCTTTGGCTCATGTCATGATCTCCAGGTCCTGGGATCAAGCCCCATATTGAGCCCTGCATCAGGCTCTGGGCTCAGTGGGGACTCTGCTTCTCCCTCTGCCTCTTCCCGCTGCTCGTGCTTGCTCTCTCTCTCTCTCTCTCTATTTCTCTCTGTCTCTATCTCAAATGAATAAAATCTTTTTTTTTAAGATTTTATTTATTTATTTGACAGAAAGAGAGAGAGCACAAGCAGGGGGAGCAACAGAGGGAGAGGGAGAAGCAGGCTCCCCGATGAGCAGAGAGCCCGATGTGGGGCTTGATCCCGGGACCCCGGGATCATGACCCAAGCCGAAGGCAGACGCTTAACCAACTGAGCCACCCAGGTGCCCTGAATAAATAAAATCTTTAAAAAAAAAGAAAATACGGGCGCCTGGGTGGCTCAGTTGGTTAAGCGACTGCCTTCGGCTCGGGTCATGATCCCGGAGTCCCGGGATCGAGTCCCGCATCGCGCTCCCTGCTCAGCGAGGAGCCTGCTTCTCCCTCTGACCCTCCCCCCTCTCATGTACTCGCTCTCTCTCATTCTCTTTCTCTCAAATAAATAAATAAAATCTTAAAAAAAAAAAAAAAAACTTTGTGTGATCCTATAGTGGTGGATATATATTATTACACATTTGTCCAAATCCATAGAGTGTAATACACTAAGAGGGAACATAAGGTACACAATGGACTCTGTGTAATTATAATGTGTCAGTGTAGGGTCATTAGTTGCAAGAAATATACCTGTCTGGTGGAGGATGTTAACGGGGAAGGCTGTGCGTGTGTGGGGGCAAGAGGTATATGGGAACCTTCTTGTCAATTTTATTGTGAAGCTAAAACGGCTCTAAAAAAAATAAATAAAATCTTTTAAAAATATATTAAATTTTTCATTTTCTCCCAGAAGTCCAGATTGCACGTCCCTCTTTTGAGATTCCTTAGCATCTTCTATCATTACATTAATTCTTTACACAATAATTGATTTGATTGTCTGTCTTCCCCACTATGAGCATCTTGAAGGTAGCTCCAATGTCTTATGGGTCATTCATTCCCCCTGCACGTGTTTAATACATGTTTTGTGAATAAAATGCTTTTTTAAAAAATCTGCCTCCACATAAATAGTATCAGGAGAAGAGGATCAAGAATCTTTTCAGGCAATGAGATGAAAAGAGATTTCTAACTTAAACACAGTTCATGTCAGTAGAAAAATTTTTTTCATTATTTTCAGCAGTGTCCTCTGTTCAATGTCATAACTGAAAAGAATATGTCACTTCAACAATAACAGGTTCATTGTTTAAAACCCTAAATCTGAAACTTCTAAGTGAAGGAAAGTTCTACTTAAGTGACTAGCAGGGACTGTCCTGTGAAGGGACACAAAGCATGTGACCTTTCCCTACCTACACCCTCAAGTATATCATCTGCAGAGATAAAATGTACTGTTTACATCATTTTTTTTGCTGCAACAGCAAAATTACTCCAATGGGAAATCACTCTGGAGTTTCCTTTACTTCGGTAACTTTTTTTCAAAGATTTTATTTATTTGACAGAGAAAGATCGAGAGAGCACAAGCAGGGAGAGAGCGGCACAGGGAGAGGGAGAGGCAGACTCCCGGCTGAGCAGGATGGGGAGTGGATCCCAGGACCCCCGGATTTTGACCCCAGCAGAAAGGCAGACACCTAACCACTGAGCCACCCAGGAACCCCTGGTAAGTAACTCTTTGAAACCAAATATTTGCAACATTTTTGTAATTCAAGAGTAGGTCATCCTCTGGATACAACTGGTAGAGTTAATTTCATTCAAAGGACCTTTGTTCACATGTATTCTCAGTCAAGATATCCCTCCTAACAGCTATTGGTTAAAACCAGAACGGTTGTATCAGGCCTAGAATAAAAAGTTACAATGGCTTAATGCTTTAGGTTTGAAAGCTCTTCACACGGAGCAGGTGGAGATGTTGCCTAAGGTTTGGACGTTCTGCAAGTTAATTATCAGTGGTTTGGTAAAGTTGCATCTGTTTGCACTTATACAGCGGTGGGGGTGAGCGAGCACGGATTAGAAACACTTCTACAACCTATGCCCGAGTAGTTCCTTTCCATTCATTCACTCAACAAATACATTTTAGTTAAATATTTATTGAGTACCTATTACATGCCAGGTATTATGCTAAATGTCAGGGGATACGTTTTAATAACTATAGCAGGCACCATTATTTTCATTGTTATCTATACCTGTAAACAGTAAATCCGGGAGGAATCCGGATGCCCTCGCTGAGGCTGGACTTACAGGATGTTTAACTGGAGAACTGCCAACTCTAATTGAGGACCCTGCACGCCTGGAGTGATCGAAACAGAATTCCCATAACCAGGCCCCAGACAGAAAGCCCTGTGAACTCCTAAGTGGAGAAACTGCGCTCAGAGGTGGCTCTGCGAAGGGGAACTGGACCAGAACACAGCCGGGAGAGGCAGCCTGCAGTGCACAAGTTTTGTACTGTTGGACTTTCCTCTGGTGGGATCGCGCGTTCTGTGGACGAGCGGGCGCCGCTGCAGACCTGCGGACATCCCCGCGGGTCGCGCGCACGCCCCCCGCACGGGGAAGCTGCCGGGCGGGGGGTGGGGGGCAGCAGCCGGCGCAGTCTGGGGCTCAGCGCGATCGCGGGGTGCCGGGAGCCACTGCAGGGAGGGGCTCCCGGGGGACCGCGCTCCCAGTGGAGGGGAAGCAGCTCCGGGTTGCAGGGCAGGAATGTGCCCTTCCCGGCCAACTTTCGGCCGCCGCAACGGAAGCAGGAACTGGCTAAGCACACAACCCGCGGGCAGGGGGGAGCTGCGGAGCATCCCTGCCGCCCTCGCCGAGACCCGCGCGCCGATCTGCAGCTCCTGGCCCGCGAGCGCGCCGGGCTGTTCCCTCGCCCGGGTAGGACACCGGGGCCCCCGGGGCCTGTCGTTGCCAGGTAAAGGCGTCGCCGCCTTCCCCTCCAGGCGGACCGCTGAAAGCGAGCACTCCCTACCCGCCCGCCCCCCGTCCTTTCCTGGCGCTCCCTTCTACCTCTCCCCGAGCGCCAAGACCCGGGCTGGGGCGAGGAAGGGCTGGCCCGGGTGTTGGTGGGGCTGCGGACCCCCAGAGGGGATCTCCAGTCTCGCGCAACAGCACCTGTCACAAACGGCACTGGCTCCGCGTCGTCATCAGGAGAGGCTGAAGAACGCTCAGTAAGCGACATGCATTTCCTCAAAGGAAGGGAAAGAAAATGATTTCCAGTATTTGGCCCAGTTGTGTACAAGTGCGTTTTAGTGACGGTAGTAAGCAGGCGTTAAAGCTCAGGTGCTTCCTCTCGCTCCCACCTGTATCCTTTCCCCTCTACCTTTCAATGGAATTCAACTTGGCTGTGGACCTTTAAGGCCTAAGTAATGATGATTAGAAGAATTACTTTACCTAATAGTTGTTGAGCATCTTTAGCGAGAAAATCTCTTCAGGACTTCTTGCAGTCCAGGTGCTAAAAAGGTGCTGCGTACAGAAAGCACAGTTCCTACCCCATCCCCTCGCTTAGTTCCGGCTTCTCTGCAAGAACTCCAGGAAAGACTGTCAGAATCCATTCAAAGTAAAGTATGGGCCTGGTTTTCCTCTTTTGTTCCTGTTTGGTTTTCTGGATGGCTAGAAAAAAGACTTGGGAAATGTGACAGCATAAAAAGATAACTCGTGCCAGGATTCTTTTTTTTTTTTTTTTTTTTAAGATTTTTTATTTATTTATTTGACAGAGAGACACAGCGAGAGAGGGAACACAAGCAGGGGGAGTGGAAGAGGGAGAAGTAGACTTCCCGCTGAGCGGGGAGCCCGATGCGGGGCTCGATCCCAGGACTCTGGGATCATGACCTGAGCCAAAGGCAGACGCTTAACCGACTGAGCCACCCAGGCGCCCTGTGCTAGGATTCTTTTTTTTTTAAGATTTTATTTATTTATTTGAGAGAGAGAGAATGAGAGAGAGCACATGAGAGGGGGGAGGGTCAGAGGGAGAAGCAGACTCCCTGCCGAGCAGGGAGCCCGATGTGGGACTCGATCCCGGGACTCCAGGATCATGACCTGAGCTGAAGGCAGTCGCTTAACCAACTGAGCCACGCAGGCGCCCTGTGCTAGGGTTCTTAACCTGGAGAAGCCCTGGATAGTATTCAAAAAGTCTGAGCACTTCAGCAGGAACATTTATTATTTTAGTAGCCTCGAACTGAAATGGAACATGTCCTCTAAGAGGCGCTAGTCAAATCCATAGGAGAACTAGAGGCAGCTGTAATTTGCCACCAGCAGGAATCACAGGTGTTTTCATATCATATTACTTATTACACGGATCTCAAGTATCCTGTACATTCAACAATCCTTCAAAATTATGGTGGGTTATTAGGGGCGCCTGGGTGGTTCAGTCTGTCCGGCCTCTGACTCTTGATTTCAGCTCAGGTCATGATCTCAAGGTTGTAAGATCAAGCCCCATGGGGCTCCGTGCTCAGGTGGAGTCTGCTTGTCCCTTTCCCTCTGCTCTTCCCCCAACTTGGGCGCTCTCTCTAAAATAAATAAATAAACAAACAAACAAATAAAATCTTCAACATTATGGCAGTTATTAGATGTACCACTTGTTATTCACTAGGTTAATAAAGAAGCAAAAAGGGTCACCTCGGTGGCTCAGTCGTTAAGCGTCTGCCTTAAGCTCAGATCCTGGTCCCAGAGCCCTGGGATCGAGCCCCGCATCGAACCCCGCACCGGGCTCCCTGCTCCCTGCTCGGCTGGAAGCCTGTCTCTCCCTCTCCCACTCCCCCTGCTTGTGTTCCCTCTCTCGCCGTGTCTCTCTTGATCAAATAAATAAAAATCTAAAAAAAATAATAAACATAAATATCCCACAATTGTTTCTATTTTGACTGAAAATGGGACTAATTTTTTTTTTAAAGATTTTATGTATTTAAGAGAGAGCATGAGGGGTGAGGGAGGGAGAGGGAGAGCCAGACTCCCCACTGAGCGAGGAGCCTGATGTGGGGCTCGATCCCAGGACTCTGGGATCGTGACCTGAACTGAAGGCAGCCGCCTAACCAACTGAACCACCAGGCACCCCTGAAAATGGGGTTAATAATGGGATCTATCTCATAAGGATTGGAATCTATCTCATTAGGATTCTTTTTTTTTTTTTTAAGATTTTATTTATTTATTTGACAGAGAGAGACACAGTGAGAGAGGGAACACAAGCAGGGGGAGTGGGAGAGGGAGATGCAGGCTTCCCGCTGAGCAGGGAGCCGGATGTGGGGCTAGATCCCAGGACCCTGGGATCATGACCTGAGCCGAAGGCAGATGCTTAACGACTGAGCCACCCAGGCGCCCCTCATTAGGATTCTTGTAAGGATTAGTTGACATGACACATGTAAAGTGCTTAGTATAGAGACTGGCACCTGAGAAACATAAATGTTACTTATTTGACTGTTTATAAAAATTGGACACAATAGCAAGGAAGATATTGGACTTGTACTGTTACTGTATATGGGTAATATATGTTTGGTTTTTTTGCTTTTTAATTTTTTTACTAACATCTATTTGTTTATATTAGAGATCAGTCTTTTTTTTTTTAAGATTTTATTTTTAAGTTATCTCTACACCCAGTGTCAGGCTCAAACTTACAACCCTGAGATCAAGAGTTGCATGCTCCCCGAACTGAGCCAGTGAGGTCCCCCAATATTAGGGACTCTTTGTATTGTACAGTTATGTGGGTTTTGACAAATGTAAAGACAAACAAACAAACAAAAAACAACCATTACAGTAGCCTATAGAATAACCTCACTATAAAAATCCCCTGTGCTCCACCTATTCATCCCTCCCTTCCTCTGCCTAGCAACCACTAATATTTTTAGTGTTGATGTAGTTTTGCCTTTTCCAGAATGTCATATAGTTGACAAGGAGTCATACATTTCAGACTGGCTTCTTTCACTTAGCAATATGCAATTATGTTTCCTCTATGTCCTTTTGTGGCTTGATAGCTCATTTCTTTTTACTACTGAATAATATTCTACTGTATGGATATACCACATTTTGTTTATCCATTCACCTATTGAAGGAACATCTTGGTCGTTTCCAGTTTTTGGCAATGATGTATAAAGTTACTATAAACATTTGTATGTAAATTTTTGTAGGATTTGGTAGTGTCAGTTTTCTGGATTTTAGTCATTCTAATAGATGTATAGTAGTATCTCACTGTTGTTTTAATTTGCAGCTCCCTGATGACTATGATGTTAAGCACCTTTTCATTTGCTTATTTATCATCTGTATATCTCTTTTGGTGTGGTGTCTGTTCAGATACTTTGCCCATTTTTTATTGGGTTGTTTTCTAAGTTTTAAGAGTTCTTTGTATATTTTACCTACTAGTCCTTTATCAGGTATGTGTTTTGCAAATATTTCTCCCAGTCTGAGGCTTATCTTTTTTATTTTCTTAGTGTCTTGGGCAGAGCAGAAGTTTTAATTTTAATGAAATCCAACCTATCCAGTTTTTTCTTTAGTGGATTGTGCTTTAGGTATTATATCTAAAAACTCATTGCTTAATCTAAGTTCCAAAGATTTTCTCCTATGTTATATTCTAAGAGGGTTTTTTTTTATTTTAAAGATTTTATTTTTAAGTAATCTCTACACCCAACGTGGGGCTCAAACTCACAACCCCCTGAGACCAAGAGTCACATGCTCTACCAACTGAGTCAGCCAGGTGCCCCTGTAGGAGTTTTATAATTTTACATTTTATATTTAGGTCTATGATCCATTTTGAGTTAATTTTTGTAAATGACGGAAAGTTTGTATCTAGATTTATCTTTTTGCATATGGGTTCTAGCACCATTTTTGAGAAGGCTATCCTTTCTCTATTGAATTGCCTTTGCTCTTTTGTTAGACATCAGTTGACTGAATTTGTGTGGGTCTATTTCTGGGCTTATTATTATGTTCTATTTTTCTGTTCTTTCTATTCTTTTGGCAGAACCACGCTGTCTTGATTACTGTAACTTATATACCAAGTACTGAAGTTAGGTAGTGTGAATTCTCCAACTTTGTTCTTCTTCAGTATTGTGTTGGCCATTCTGGGCCTTTCTGCATTTCCATGTAAACTTTAAAATCAACACTTTAAGTCATGCCTGGGTGGCTCAGTTGATTACGTGTCTGACTCTTTTGGCTCAGGTCATGATGTCAGGGTCGTGAGATTGAGCCCTGCGTCCAGCTCCATGCTCAGTGGGGAGTCTGCTTGAAATTACCTCTCTCCTTCTCCCTCTACCTGCCCCCCCCAACATGTGTTCTCTCTCTCTCTCAAATAAATATATCTTTAAAAAAAAAATCAAAACTTTAAAATTGTTGAGATCCCCAAAATAACTTGCTGGGAACTTTATTGGGATTACACTGAATCTATAGGTCAAGTTGGGAAGAATGGATATCTTAATACCGAACATGGAACATCTCTCCATTTACTTGGATTTTCTTTGCTATTTTACATCAGAGTTTTGTAGGCATATTTTAAAAACTACTTTGATAATTATATTTCATATAACTGGCTCCCTTTGTAATCATATATATTTAAAATTTGTATTTTAAAACATGTCTCTCAGAAAAAATCCTAAGCTTCTAAGCTTCACCAGACTATCAAAGGGGTTGGATTCATGACCAAACAAGAAAAGGAAGAAGAAGATTCAAGAAGCAGTAGTTCTTTCTTTCTTTTTTTTAAGAGAGAGTGCTTGTGTGTGAGCAGGGGAGGGGGGCAGAGGGAGAGGGAGAGAGAGAATCCCATGGGACTCGATCTCACAACCCTGAGATCATGACCTGAGCCGAAATAAGAGTCGCTTGCTTAACTGACTGAGCCACCCAGGTGCCCCAAAGAAGTAGTAATTCTGCTCTAGACTATCATTCAGTGAACAATTTGTATTCTGGAAATGAATGAGTTCCCTCTACTGACCAGCTAACTGTTAGAATTAAATTATTAGAGTTACCTGTCTCTGGTTTGATACCTAAGGAGAGGCAGCAACAAGAAAGACAGCCCCAGTTTCCTCATCTATTAATGAGGAAAATAATAGCTTTTTTTGCAGAGCTAGTATAAGGATTAAATAGGACGATATATGTATATTTCATAGCACATTGCCTACCACCTAGTAGGTGATTTAAAAATGCTACTTGTTATTACCAAGAAAGAAACCATGGTCAAGCGTATTATCGCTGCTTTATCAGTGACTAGAAATTTTGTGTCCCCTCCCCTCCTGGTTAGGAGAAGCAAGAAGAGAAAGGATTCTAGAACTTGGGGGCAGGCCTGCTGTTTATACCTCTTCCATCATAAACACTGGTCAGCTTTTAAGCATTGATGGGATAGTATATGTGTTTGTGCTAATTAGTTCTTTACCAAGCTTTTTTCCTAAGATTTATTTATTTATTTTAGAGAGACAGTGCACAGGGGGCAGGGGCAGAGGGAGAGAGGGAGAGAGAATCTCAAGCAGACTCTCTGCCGAGCATGTAGCCTGATTCAGGGCTTGATCTTATGACCTTGAGATCATGACCTGAGCTGAAATCAAGTGTTGGATGCTCAACCAACTGAGCCACCCAGGCGCCCCTCTTTACCAAGTTTTTAATGAGAGATTGTCTTGATCTATTAAAAGTGAAACATAAAAAATGCTTGTTTATTTCTGTTTTAAAATCATGTATTGTTTATATTGACTTGAAGGAAATGAACTATATCTTCGCTAGATTTATTAAAAGAAACAAAACTCATTGCTGATGTTTTATTTTTGTTCTAGAGAGAAATTCCATGATCTGTACAATCTTCTTGAAGCAAACTCAGACCAGAGGGAGGATTATCCTTGACCTTTGAAGACTAAGACTAAACTGAAATTTAAAATGTTCTTTAGGGACAAATGGAACTTGACTTACACTTGTGTAATAATTTGTTTCCTGACACTAAGGCTGTCCACCAGTCAGAATTGCTCTACCAAGAGTTTAGAAGATGTTGTCATTGACATCCAATCATCTCTTTCTAAGGGAATTAGAGGCAATGAACCCATACATACATTAACTCAGGAAGACTGCATTAATTTTTGCTGTTCAACAAAAAACGTAACAGGTAAGTAATAGTCTCTTGGCAGCTCTTCATTCCAAGTGTTTTGTGACATGAGTAGCTGGTTGATGTGGCTGCAGAGATTATCCTAGTGATTCTCAGTGGGGTAGAAATGTGGGTAACAAAACCACTGGGAGAATGTTCCACAAGCGTGTCCTCTCCTCCCCTAAGCTGAGGCAAAGTTACTGATGAGTGTGTGTGTGTGTATCACAGGTGTCTGGTTAGAAAAAAGGCTGAGAACCACTGGTGCTATGTCCTAATAGGTATCTAAGATGTTTCCAATATCTTAGAAACAGAAATCCTTAAGGGACATGGGAAGTTGTTTGGTCGGACCCATTCACGTGACACAGAAGGAAACCGAGGCCCACCGGTGTGAACCACACCTTTGCATATTTCAAGTTTCAGATCTATGACTTGAAAAAGAAACAGTGAAACAGTGATCATTTTTCAGGTGTTTATGATCCTGTTCTAACTCCCTAAATGAAAAATAAATGAACAAACAACAACAGCAACAAAAAAACACACACAAAATTTATTGAGCACCAAATGCCTTGCCAGGTGCTGGAGACAAAACAATGAATAAGATGGACAGGGTCTTGCCATCAAGGGGCCTAGAAGAGCTAGTGAACACTGGACTAATGGTTCTTACCTCACTTATTAGCCAGCCAAATCATGTGTTTTCTCTTATATCTTTAGCTTCTTTTCTTTCTATAATGGGTGTGATATAGTAAGAAATATATGCATATAATCTTTGTTCTTGGTTCCTGGCACAGAGCTCCTAAAAACCTTGCAATTTCCTAAGCAGAGGAGCTTCTTTTGTTATTCATTATAAGCCCTTTTCAACCACACCTGAATTTATGCTCATAGCTTCAGGGTGGGTACTGGTCGCAAGAGAGACCAAGCCTTGATTAGAATTTTGGAACTTTCAGCCCCACCCCCACCTCCAAGTAAAAAAGAGGGGCTGAAGATTGAATTCAGTCACCAACGGCCAATGATTTAATCAATTATGCCCACATAATGAAATCTCCATAAAAATCCTGAAACCATAGTTTTAGGCAGCTTCCAAGTTGGCGAACACATCCATGTGTCCGGGACAGTTGTGCACTCCAGCTTCCCTAGGACAGAAGCTCCTGCAGTCAGGACACTTCCATACCTTGCCCTTTCTACCCTTCGTCTGGCTGTTCATTTCTGTCTTTTACAACAAAATGTAATAGTAAGTATAGCTTTTTCCTGAGATCTGTGAGTAGTTCTAACAAATTATCAAACCTGAGGTAAGGGGTTGTGGGAACCTGAATTTATAGCCACACTGGGCAGAAGTGTGAGTAACCTAGGACCTGATACTTTTTACTATTATTATTATTATTATTATTATTATTATTATTATTATTACTATTATTTGAGAGAGAGAGCGCACAAGCCAGGGGACAGGGAGAAACAGACTCCCTGCTGAATAGGGAGCCCCCACAGGGCTCAATCCTAGGACTCCGAGGTCATGACCTGAGCCTAAGTCAGACGCTTAACCAACTGAGCCACCTAGGCGTCTCCCTAGGACCTGATACTTTTTTTTTTTTTAAAGATTTTATTTATTTATTTGAGACAGAGAGAATGAGAGAGAGAGAGCACATGAGAGGGGGGAGGGTCAGAGGGAGAAGCAGGCTCCCCGCCGAGCAGGGAGCCCGATGCGGGACTCGATCCAGGGACTCCAGGATCATGACCTGAGCCGAAGGCAGTCGCTTAACCAACTGAGCCACCCAGGCGCCCGGACCTGATACTTTTGACTGGCATCTAAGTGAGGATAGTCTTATGGGACTGAGCCCTTAAGCCTGTGGAGTCTGATGATAACTCCAGGTAGTTAGTGTAAGAATTGAATTGAATTGTAAGATAGATGGTGTCAGAGAATCAGAGAATGGAGAATTAGTGTGGAAACAATACCACATATTTATTTGATGTCAGGAGGACAAAAAAAAAAAACCCTTCAGTGGTCGTCTCAAACTTGGCAGTGTGCTTTTGGACATTCTTTATAGACTGATTTATGGAAATTACAGAGATTTAATTTAAATTTCCAGTTTTTCTTTAAATGTTATCAACATTTATGTGAAACAGAAAATCATCTGCAAACAGGACTGAATGCTGTGTGGGTGTCTGCTGGCAAAACAGGAAACCTTGCTTTGCTTTTCAGTTCCATAATGGGTGTTCAGTAAGAAATGGGGGTTTGCTGCTTTATTGTACAAGCAAAATTACTGTTACTGCTTTACTGTAAGCAGAGGTAATTGTGGGTCTCATTTAATGGATCTCAGACTTTTTCCTCATTTATTGAGCAATGACCTTTAACTGCTTAGGGTTCAAAAAAGCACTTTGATAATTTGCTTGGAGTCACAGCCGCTAGAAGAATGCCCGGAAGTACAAAGGACACAAGATTTTGCATACAACTTGGGGGTTTATGGACCCTCCCCTTTACCTATGTGCCCCCCAAAAATGGTATTGCAGAATTATCCCATTGCTGAGAAAGGAAAAGCTAACGTACCTTTCTTATTGCCTGAGTGATGGGGAGCCAACATGATCAGATCCCCACAGAAGCTCACTGAGTCTTATTTCCAAATGTGGGAATCAAGGTTGATCCTAACCATTGCCTGATTTGAAGATGTGGTTCTGATGGCCAGTTATGCAGGGTTTCTTCCCAAAGCTTTCCTGAGATATATTGGGCACATAATATTGCGTAAACTAAAGATATACAGTGTGATGATTTGATGCATGTATGTATTATGACATGATACCAGAACAAGGTTAGTTAACACATGATTGTGAGTGTGTGTGTGTGTGTGTGTGTGTGGTGAGAAAGAGCATGCATTTTTAATAATTAGTCTATATGCCTGTTAACCTTCATCCTGACCAGGGATATACTGATCCCTCAAGGGTCATAGGCCAAGAAGTGAGACTGTACTAGACTGAGGCCAAAGCCAACTCTAGGCCATAATGAATAGAAAGTATAACTTCTATTAGGCAGAAGAGGAAGAGAAAAAGAAGTCAGAAATAAAAGCTAAGAGTGAAAAGCCAGAAAGGAAGGAAAATGGAAAAGCAGAAATAAGGAAGAGTAGAAATGTGAAGGAAAAATTCAAAAGAAGAATTGTACTGATAAAAGTAAAAAATGGACTTTGTATTCCATACACTACTCAGACCCTTTGTGGAAGGAGGCATGGTAGGATGATGCTGAATTTAGTAATTCTACCCAAGAAAGTCAGACTCATGGCTTCATAGGTGTCTGAGATAGGTGTCTGCCTTCTGGATACAAGAGATAGATGAAATCATTAGGTTAGATCCATTTCTTAAGTCCCAACTCAGTTGTGGGTTGTGTAAAGATTGTGAAGTCAGTATTTCTGTGGATGTTTCCATGGATATTTTAGCAAATGGAAGGCTTATCTAAAGAATTAAATGTATTATTTTTAAAAAAAGAATTAAATGTACTACCTAAAGTTGGTTTTGCCAGAATGACCTTAATTCAGATGTTTAAACCCAAGGTCTTTACAAATTGCTTTACGAGACTAAGGAAGAGGAAATGAGTCAGCGGTCAGCCGGCAAATGAACAATGTGAAGGAAGGTGTTTGTGTTGGATAGCAGAATAAATCATTGCCTACTCTTTAAAATCTCCTATTTCAGTATAATGCTTACAAAGCCTTTCATTGCAGGAGACAAAGCATGTAACTTGATGATCTTCGACACTCGAAAAACAGCTAGACAGCCCAACTGCTACCTTTTTTTCTGTCCCAGTGAGGAAGCTTGTCCACTGAAACCAGCAAAGGGACTTATGAGTTACAGGATAATTAGAGGTAAGAATAGCATTGTTCTTTTTCTTTGGTGATTGGAATTATTTAAGGATGTGGTTCATGTGAAAGATTTTCTACAAAAGAGTCTAAGTAAAACTACCAAAAGTGGTCATAAATACAGAGGCACACTGGAAAACTCTCATGATTTAAAGTTCAGTTTATTAAATCAACCATCTTTTTTCCAATGAAAGATCTCCAAATGATAGTATTTTGTGTTGTATAGCTTTTGTTTTTACCTTCCTGAGATAAAATTCCAGGATGTTTGTCTTCAGTTTCCAATTATTTTATAATAACATTAGCTGAAATCAAACACACTGGATTTTATTATCCAGACCTGGAGGGAAGTTCATTCAAGAAGTATTTACTGTGCATCTACCATGTGCCAAATTCTGTGCAAGGCATTGGAAATATAGTCTCCATACTAAACATATTTGTTCAGAATACAGAAAATAAACAACTGAAAAATAATATAATTATTCGGATATGTCTTGGTGAGATTTTGGCTTGTTAGTTTTTCAAGATGAAATGCTTTTGGTATCAAGTTTCCTTTTATTTAAGTTTTAGAAAGTTTTTGTCATTACACTCTTGATGATTAATAATATTCTATTTGTTCATTTACTAAATAAACAACAAATGTTACTTAGCATCTCCTAGGTGCCAAACATTTATTCTGCCCTAAGGACACAAAAATATAACACTAAACATGAAAAACAAGGTCCTTACCTCTGGAACTTACGTTTTAGGAGAGACAATAATCATCATAAATAAGTAATCAAGAAAAATATAGTCACAAGTGCTATGTGGATGAGAAAAGATAACGTAATAGATGATCACTGAGTGGACTGTCTTGATTAGGTGATCAGAGGAAGCATCTGTGAAGAAGTAACCCCTTGACTGAGATCTGAACAGTAAGAAGTCAGATGTGAGATCTGAGAAGAACTTTAGGCAGAGGAAATAGCCCATTCCAATATCCTGAGGCAGAATAGTTTTGGAGTATTGAAGAACAAACACTTCAGTCCCAGCTGGCTGACTCATAGTGAACCATATAAAGAGTGATAGGCAAGAAGTTTGAAAAGCAGGGAGGTCACATAAAGCTTTGGAAGCCACAGTAGGAAGTTCTTATTTTAGGTGCTTAACAGGAAGCCGTTGGGAGTTTTTGAGCAGACATGTATTGTGGTGTTTTCAATGTGATTTCGCAAAGCTCACTGGGACTGCTCAACTGGGGACGGACAAAAATGCCGCAGCAAGAGGGGCAGTGGGAAGACTTGGTAGGAGGTGGGGCAAGATCCCAGCGAAACACCATGGCACTGTGGACCAGGGAGGTGGCAAATGAGGTAGAGAGAAGTAAATATACGGCCATTTCAGAGGTAGAACTGACAGGACTTGCCGATGGGGTGGGGTGGGGGGTGACAACAGGGAAGAGAGAAGCATTCGAGTTGAGTCCTAGCTTGAGTGTCTACATGGATGTTGGCACCATCTACTGAGCTGGAGAAGGTTTGAGGAGACTGGTTTTAGGGTTGGGAGGGGGAGTGCAATCAAGGGTTCTCTCTCTCTCTTTTTGAAGATTTTATTTATTTATTTGAGAGAGAGAGAGAGAACAAGAGGAGGAGCAGAGGGAGAGAGAGAGAGCAGACTCCGTGTTGAGCGTGGAGCCTGACGGGGGGCTCAATTCCAGGACCCTGAGAGCATGACCTGAGGCGAAATCAAGAGCCGGTCACTTAACTGATTGAGCCACCCAGGCACCCCTCAAGGGTTCTCTCTTGACTGTGTTATGTGTGAGGTACTTTGGGGAATGAACTACCCAGGCTGCCTGGGCACAGACTCTGCTTTGTCCTCTGGGTGAGCCTGTGTCAGAGTTTTGGTTAATGAACTAGATGTATCAAACATTCCTTTAAGCGGGAAAGTAAAGCACAAATCATTTGTGTAAATTCTTCCCAAGTAGGGATATAAACCCAAGTATAAGAAAACTTGCACAGGGTGCAAAGTTTCAGTTCTGCAAGATGAAGAAAATTCTGGAGATGGGTGAGGGTGATGGTTGCAGAGCAAAGTGAATATACTCAATGCCACTGAACTATATACTTAGAAAGAGTTATGTACAATTGTATGTACAATAACGTAAAGTAATGTACATGTACAATGTAAAATGATTTTTAAAAACACTAGGCATAGAACAAATGAGGCTTCTCAAAACACTCAAGACCTTACTTTACGTGGACAGTGTCTTGTCCTGCCCCCTCCCCAGAGTGGCTGCCCCTGATCTGTGTGGCTCCTTCACTTCGTCCCTGTATATATATATATCATCTTGGCTAAAAACACTGGGGCCTCCAGGGTGGTGGTGATACTTCTTGCTGTCCTCTTTGATCACCTGGACCATTGCATTAGACAGCCAGGGGTGGTATCTAGCAGGAGATGGATATCCCAGTCTTAGTCTCCAAAGAGGTCAGGGCTCAAGACACTGATTGGAACGTTTGTTCTTCTCCTTCTGGAACTCCTATCATACGGAAGCTGGACCATAACGTTCTGCCTCTGTTATTCCTTCTCACTACCTCTTCATTCTGTCCCTTCTTCCACTATCCATGTGCTTCCCTATATCTGTCTTCTATTTTGTCATTAAAGCACAATGTCAAAGAAATTACAGGTAATTTACTCCAGTAATTCTACGTCCCTAAAATCTAAAGACACAACACCAAAACAAGAAAAAGCTATTGGTTTGAAGTTGTTTATTGTATAATTAGTTTAAAGAGTGAAAAACTAGAAGTAGCATAAATGTCCAATTGCCAGAGAATGATTGGGTGTAAAATATGATGGATCCACTTGAGAGAATATGATGCAGATGTTAAAAAATAAGTTTGAGGGGGGTGCCTGGGTGGTTCAGTGGTTAAGCATCTGCCTTCAGCTCAGGTCATGATCCCAGCGTCCTCTTGGGGAGTCTGCTTCTCCCTCTCCTCTGCTGCTCCCCCTGCTTGTGCTCTGTCTCTCTCTGTGTCAAATAAATAAATAAAATAAAATAAAAATAAGTTTGAGGTATATAAATAAACAAAATTTCAGGTGAAAAACAGCAGTTGTTTTTCAATTACATGAAAAAAAAATTTAAGGTATACAGAAATGTTAATAGTCATTAGGACATAATGATAAAAATTATAGTTGAATTTGTTTTATAATTTTCATAATTCTCTGTAATATTGTTGCTTTATAAAGCATGTGTAAAAGAGGGAGTGTGCGGTAAAGATTCTCTCCAGTGGAAATGGGAGAAAAGGGAACTTGGCATGTGTATAAACATTTTCAGGGAGGGTATGAAGGTAATAAAGGGGAATTAGAATCAAACAGTGCCTGTAGCAGCCACCAGGGGGCGCCCTCAGCCCAGAGCAGGTTGCTTGATATCTCAGAGCAAAGTGGCAACAACCCTGGACATAGAATGCCGCTGACTTTTTAATCTACAGGATGTTTAAAAATTAAGTTTGTAATTCTATTTATGAATCTGCCCATGTTGATGGATTAAGATTCCCCATAAAAATAAACTATCTGCTTCCTGTTTAGAGTGAAATTAAATAGATATCGGTTTGGTGGTTTGTTTCCAGATGAACTCGATTTCCTATAACTGATAGGCTAATATTTACAGACCAAAAGTTTGAAAGATGACAGTGTACTCTGTTCATTCTACAAAACCATTGCAACTTGGCATTATGGAATTTTTTTTTCAGCTTCGTGGTGTGTCATGTCTACCAAGGATTAGAATAGGGGAATTCAGAGATAGAATAAATTGGGAGTCTGTTTGCTCAGTTGGTTTCCAAGGAATAGTCAGTCCCTAAGTTTTTTATTTCGTGAAGTCCCTTGAGACTGAAACTCAAAAGAGGGATTGAGGGCACAGGGCTGTTTCACAGTCCCCTCTGGCTCACCTCTACATGAGCAAGAAAAACACCACACCCCAATGGCAAACATCAGAGGGTGAGGTAAACGGAGCAGGTGTTGAGAATCCCTGTGTGGTTCTAGGATCTTTGCCAATAGATTAATCTTATCAAGAAATGGGCCTAGCCCTAGCCTTGCTTTCTTTATGAGCTTGCATTCTTGAGAAAGAAAGCAGCTGTTTTGGTCATTCTTTGTCAATGGCTTTAAGTTCTGAGTTCATACACATCACAGAGCATTTATTTAACTAGTCTTTTTTTTTTAACTTTAAAATGAAATACGTTGGGGCACCTGGGTGGCTCAGTCAAGTTAAGTGGCAGCCTTTGGCTCAGGTCATGATCTCAGGGTCTGGGTATGGAGCCCCACGTCGGTCTCCCTGCTGGGGGGGGGGTCTGCTTGCCCTCTCCCTCTGCCCCTCCCCCCTCCTCGTACTTTCTCTCTCTCTCTCTCAAATAAATAAAATCTTTAAAAAAATTTTTTTAAAAATGAAATGTGTTGAGTCCTGTTCTTTTTTTAAAAAAAATATCTGATACTACCTAAAAATAGAGATGCTGTTTATCTCATGGTGATGTTATATCTGCAAATGTGGTATAACCTGCAGCAGAAACTCTTTCCTTCAGTGTTGTCGGAGGAGAGAGGCATTTCAATCCTCCAAATTCTATTTTAGAGCAAAGCACTATATCCTAAAGCAGGTGTCTGCAAATATTTTCTGTTGAGGGCAAAATGATAAGTATTTTAGGCTTTCCAGGCCAGTATTTTAAGTTTTATGGGCCATATGCAATCTGTTGTACCTATTCACCTCTGTCCTTGTAGTATGAAGTACCCACAGCCAATGTATAAACAAATGAGCACGGTTACCTGCCAATAAAGCTTTATTTGCAGACACTGAAATTTGAATTTTATGTAATTGTCATGTGTCCCAAAATATCCTCTTTGATTTTTGTCAGCCATTTAGAAATGTAGATCTTGGCTCATAAGCCATACAAAGAGAAGTGGCAAGGGGCGCCTGGGTGGCTCAGTCAGTTAAAAGTCTGCCTTGGGCTCAGGTCATGATCCCAGAGTCCTGGGATCGAGCTCCACATCAGGCTCCCTGCTCCACGGGAAGCCTGCTTCTCCCTCTGCCACTCTCCCTGCTTGTGTTCCCTCTCTCTCTGTGTCTCTATCAAATAAATAAATAAAATCTTAAAAAAAAAAACAAATAAAAAAGAGAGAAGTGGCAAGCCAGATTTGGCCCTCGGGTCATAATTTGCTGACCCCTGTTCTAGATGGACTAATAAGTGACAGTTCTTTTTTTTTTTTTAAGATTTTATTTATTTACGCTTATGTGGGCAAGCAGGGGGAGGGGCAGAAGGAGAGGGAAAGAGAGGATCTCAAGCCGACTCCACACTGAGCCCGACATGGGGCTCTATTTCACGACCCTGAGATCATGACCTGAGCCAAAGTCAAAAGTCAGCCGCTTGACCGACTGAGCCACACAGGCGCCCCCGTAAATGACAGTTTGAAAGGACTCTTTGAAATGTGAAGCTTACAGAGCAGTCAAAGATATTTACAAATCTGAGGTTGTCTCTGGATCTGTTTGTTAGCAGAGGGGAGAGTGGGGTCTGGTTCAGAAACTGGCATTGAGAGGAGTTGAAGAAGAAAAGGGGGAAGAGAACAGAACAATAAACATTAAGAAATTCCTTTTCTTCCTTCCTTGTGTTTGCTGCCGTTCAAATCTAAGTGAAGTGATTAGCCAAGCAGCAGAGTGATACAGAGCAGTTCAGATGATCATTCCCTGCCCCTGATGACTCCAAAAACCCTTTCCAGTTTGAGCTGTGATGAATGGCGTGTGAGACTAAGAGCACAACTCTAAACCTTCTCTTTCCCTGAGGAGGATCTGAGGCTGGTTCCTCCCCAGCAGCCCCCAGAACTGTGTGATTTTCTGCTCTTTATGTCAGCTCTGTGGCCATCCTAATTTCAAATATTGGTTCCATTGTCCTCAGACTGAAGACATTGGCTCTGAAATGTTAATCTTTGAGAGTCAAAATTAAATCTCCTAGATTACCTTGCTCCCCTGAGCGTGGGGCCAAAACCTTTTTTTTTTTTTAAAGATTTTATTTATTTATTTGAGACAGAGAGAATGAGAGAGAGAGAGCACATGAGAGGGGGTAGGGTCAGAGGCAGAAGCAGGCTCCCTGCCGAGCAGGGAGCCCGATGCGGGACTCGATCCAGGGACTCCAGGATCATGACCTGAGCCGAAGGCAGTCGCTTAACCAACTGAGCCACTCAGGCGCCCCTTTTTTTTTTTAATTGGAAAATGTCATCAATCTTCTGCTGCTGCCTTGGCCTCTGTGCCCTGGGAGGAGACCAGACCTTCCCTCCAGTCCCATCCTCCTCTTTGTGGCAGGCAAATGGCCTGGGTTCTGCCTGGGCTCCTCATCGCCCCGAGGCCTCTATTACCGTCCTTGCCTTTGGGCTGCCCTTGCTGTGAAGTCTCTCCTTGGTGATTGCTGGTTTCCCAGGGAGCCTTCTCTCCACCAGTTCCTGCCATGTCACCCTGGCCCAGCTCTATTCCCTGGCTTTGGCCCCCTACACGTCCCCATGTTCCTAAACCTCCTGAGCTCCTCTTAGCTCCCTTGTTCTGCTCCTCCCACCTCTTCCTTAATTTGCCTGGTCCTCCTCCACACATTTCTCCTCTGTCCCATCACTCTAGAAATAAACCACAGCATCTGGTAGAGAGGCAGTGTCATCAGATTCTGATTTAGCAATTTGTATTTTTCCATTTTGCGCAAGTTTCTACAAAATGTCAAGTTTCAACAGTTTGGGGATTTACTGAACAAGCTGATACGTTTGTCTTTTTTTTAACCTGCCTCAGCTTGGAAATATTTAAGTCTCCTTTTAATTTTCTTTACATTTTTCAGATTTTCCAACTTTGGCCAGAACTCACTCGCCAAGTGGAGAGTTAACCCAAGAAGATTCTCTCCTCCGTGGCCAGTCTTCACGGGGACTCACTCCCACCCCCGCTCCCGTGACAGGTTATTCAAAGCCCACTGACAGCTTCCGGAGAGAGGCATTTTCTCAGAAGGTCGGATCCTCAGATCACTTGGAGAAACTATTCGAGATGGGTCAAGCGAGTACACCCTTCCCTGTTTATAAAGAAGAAGGCCATTCTCAGAGTTCACAGTTTTCCTCAGAGCAAAAAATATCTCCTCTGCTGCCTGAACATGTGACAACACTCCCCATGACAGGGACGGTTGCCTCTCGGCGGATCACCTCTGCCCCTCCAAAGCCTGCATCGCCCCCCACCGCCAGTGCTCCCGGGATACCTTCTGTGACTTCTGAACCAGAGATGGCCACCTCAGCTCCAGCTCTAGCCTCAGGCAAGTCTCAGCCCCCCACAGCCCTCCTGTCTACCATTTTGACCCGGGCTGCGGTTAAACCCAAAGCTAGCCTAGCTACAGTAGCTGTTTCAAACACCGTCCCTGAGGCACCCATGGACTGGAAAAGCCCCCCAGAAACGGCACCCTTTCGAGAAATTTCCAACCTCACTTTGAACACAGAGGATGCCCATAATAACCCTGCTACACTTTCTTTGTCGACAGTGGATTCGTCCACTGCTACGCCGCTTTCGTCAAATGTGGATTCTTCTCTGAATAAAACTGCTTCCCAGGAAAATGGGAAGGCCAGACCCGGTGGTTCCTCCCTGAACAGTGTTCCAGAAAGTCAAGACAGCCTTCCATTTGAAAAATGGCTCCTCATCGGAACCCTGCTCTTTGGGGTTCTGTTCCTAGCCATAGGCCTTGCCCTCTTGGGCAGAATGTTCTCGGAATCCCTGCACAGGAGACGTTATTCGAGACTGGATTATTTGATCAATGGGATCTATGTTGACATCTAAGGAGGAAACTAGATGTCTCTTCATTCATGTAGTTACTAGCAGCCCAGACTCAGTGACTTCCTGCTGACTCGCAGATCTTAGCAGGATGTCTGAAGCATCTTGAAGATAGGCAGATGCCCCCTACCACTTTCTTTTTACTTGGTTTTTGAAGACAAGGGGAGAAAGGACACAAATTAGGTAATTTGAGTGATCTATCTCTAAAATATTTGCTGAAAACAAAGCTCTACCTAAAGTAATAAAGTATAATTGGCATATAAATTCAAAAATGACTGGCTTTTTGCAAGGAAAAGTGGTTAGGACTTTTAGGCTCTAGTTCATTAACATTTCTGGTTCCAGATAAAGTCAACTGTTTATGATATTAATTCTAATGGATTTACTTTCTTTTTTATATGAATTCCAATAAAAGTTATTCCAGATGTATGTCCTTCCAATTAAATATTTGAATAAATCTTTTGTTACTCAGTAATGTTCTTGTAAGTGACACATCCAGCTGGATAACTTTCAATTTATTCCCACCAACAAAATGATTAAATGATGAAAGTATGTGTTCTAAGTTAAAATGACAACCCCCCCCTTCCCCATCAGTGAGCAAAGAGGTTCCTTTGGGAGAACTCTAGCAGAAGATTAGCCTACGTGGAGACAGTGATAAGTTAGTTCTGATAAATAGCCAAATCTACTTCGGGTCCATTCTAGTTAACTATCCTACCCCCCCCCCCCCCCCCCAAGTAATACAGGAATTTTCTAAACTTCACCAGGTTTAAAACATAACAATGATATTTATAAATCCTTATCTAAATTTCACCAAGTCAATTTTGGCTTTATTTGGAATAACATTGAAAATAACATAACACTTAACATTATTGTTAAATGATTAGTATGCTGTAATTTTTATGTGCATTTTAAACATTTATTTATTTTTAATTCCAATAAAGTTAACGCATAGTGTCATATTAGTTTCTGGTGTACAATAAATATGCTGTAATTTTTACTGATTAGTTATTGAAATGTCTGAGGAATGGCATTTAGTAAAAAGGGTTTGCCAGATGAGTTACAGTGAGGTCCCGAAGAATCCAGAAAACTGCCTGGGTCAGTTTGACTCCTCAGTCTCTGGACTTCAGTTTGCTCATCTGCAAAACAAGAGGTGGTCCCTTCCTGGAGTCCAGGGTTTTTAGATGCAAATGGAATTCAGGAGGGAACTTAACACAGTGAACCCTAGAGGGCAGTAGCTGGTTAATAAGTATAGCAATGAAGACAAACGTAGGAAATGACAGAAACAGGCTTTTCTCCTGTTTCCTCCTTACCACCTCCTTCTCCCCTCTCCAGGACACACACACACACACACACACACACACACACACACACCAGTTTACACTAAGCTCATAAAGCTCATTAAGAGGAAAGCTGGTCTAGTGAAAATTCTACTTTTCATATATTTTCCAACTTAACAGCTTGACACAAATCTCCGAGGGGTTTACATAAGCTTTAAGTAGGCTGAATAAATAAAACCTTGAATCAATTTAATTTAACAAGTATTTATTGAATATCCGCATGTAGGCCAGAATCAGATTAGTAACTAAGTGCCTTGGAATTTTAAAATTTCTCCTCTCTTTGTTAACAGAATTGGTTAGTGGGAATTAGGCTTTCTGTGGGTGTTTAGAAGAGTTTTCTTCTAGTTCTTTCGTAGCTCTCTGTCCACCTTACTGCATTGCATTCTTTCTGGCGAAGGAGAGACTTGAGCAGGAGCCCAGATGGGGGATGCTTTGGGCCCGGACTCTGGCAGTGAGTGTGGGGATGTGGATTGCTGGGAAACAGCTGGATTTAAGACATGCTTCTAAGGGGGAAAGAGTAGCTCTTCTCACACAGCTCTCCCTGCTTATTACCTCCTGCTGCAAGGGTCAGTGAAGGGGCGGGGGGAGTCTGCCTATGCTTTCTTGTAAGTAACTTTAACAGTGACTAGCCTGGCCAACCTGTTAGACAAGGTGAACTGAATTATGAGCCGTTTCCTTTGGTTTGTGGGAAGGGAAGGTGACAGCCTAGAAGAAGCAAGAATATTAGGAAGGAGCCCCTGCTCAAAAATATCCTCTTCGTATTTTACCAACGGGACACTTACCTGGGTTAAAAAGCTATTCCTAAAACAGCTGATGACCTCTGAAGGGCGAAGCCTATGGCTGCCTCACTCTGAATAAATACTTCTACATTCTTGTTTCTCAATTACCCCTGGCCTGAGGGAGGCATCCTTGAAACTGCTTCTCAGACTGTGGTAGGCACTACAGGCTATCCCTGCAACAGCCAGCCCCAATCCCACTTTTGCCTTGTTTGTTGTAGGTTAGAAGTGTCAGTTTTTCCCAGCCCCTCTTGAAGTTAGGGATGGGCCTGTGGCCTAGTTCTAGCTGAAAGGAAACCTGCTGGGGGCTTCCTTGATAAGGGAGGGCGACACAAAGAAAAAAGTCCCTTTTCCTTCCAATCCTTCTTTCCTGCTTGGAATGCTGGTCGTTTAAGGGCTTGATAACAGGCGCCTGGGTGGCTCAGTCAGTTAGGCGACTGCCTTCGGCTCAGGTCATGATCCTGGAGTCCCGGGATCGAGTCCTGCATCGGGCTCCCTGCTCAGCGGGGAGTCTGCTTCTCCCTCTGACCCTCCTCCCTCTCGTGCTCTCTGTCTCTCATTCTCTCTCTCGCAAATAAATAAACAAAATCTTAAAAAAAAAAAAAAAGGGCTTGATAACTTGGAACAACTGCAGCCTTTTTGCCACCATGAGGGGAGAAATCACTAACAAGCTGAGCATGGCAAAGTGGGATACGGGGAGAGTCTGGTCCACAATAACTTGGTTATCAAGCAACAGCACCAGCTCTGGAACTGCCCACTTTAAGTCTTGTTCCGTGATAAGTTTCTAACATTTGTACCATTTTTAGTTGAGTATTCCATTACTTATTAATAATGGTAGCAAATACTTATAAGGTACTTGACAGTGTGCCAGGCACACTTTTACATTTACGAACTCATTTACGAACTCATTCCTATTAACAGCCTCATGAAGAACTTCTTATTTTGCAAGTGAGGAAACTGAAGCACAAGAGGTTTAAGTGTCTTGCTTAGGGTCACCTCCCCAGGTAATCTGGCTCCAGCATTCCCACTCTACACATTCTTTTAACTG
Organism: Mirounga leonina; assembly: GCF_011800145.1. Classification (NCBI taxonomy): domain Eukaryota; kingdom Metazoa; phylum Chordata; class Mammalia; order Carnivora; family Phocidae; genus Mirounga; species Mirounga leonina. The sequence goes on from NW_023270504.1 coordinate 20,641,837, forward strand.
GAAATCATGCACAGGGTAACCAAAAAAGAGGTTTGCAATAGATGACACATATTCTAGATAAAAGCTTTTAAATGGTGTTGAACCAAACCATTCAAATCTCTTTAAAGAGATTGTTTTTTAAAGATTTATTTATTTATTTTGAGGCGGGGGGGGGGCGGGTAGAGAGAGAGTGTGCTCGCGCGCACACGAGTGGGGCAGGGGCAGAGGGAAAGACTCCCAAGCCCCGCTCAGGACTTGATCCCACAATCCGTGAGATCGTGACCTGAGCTGAAACCAAGAGTTGGATGCTTAACCGACTGAGCCACGAAGGGACCCCTTAAAGAGCTTTTAAGTGATGTTTTACCTTGAGCCCAGAGCCTGGCAGTTAAGATCAGCGGTCTCGTTCCGGGGTAGGCTTCATGCCCTTTGTCAGCCGCTCACATCCGGTCTTCTTGTTCGGGCACTGACCACCTGTGCCGATGTCAATGGCGATTCTTCAGTCAGGAGCACACTGGGGTCGAGATCCCATCCTATTCTGTGTTAACCTCGGTCACCAGTACCACCAGCCACCCGGTCTCCCTTGTATTGAGCAACTTCAAAGTCACTCTCTATTTCTGCCTCCCCCTCAGCCTCCACATCCAGGGTTTACCACATATTATCTCTTCTCTTTCAGAAATGCTTCTCAAAGTCAGCTCTTCCTGCTGCTACCTCCTATTTGGTCTCCTAACCTGTTTTTCCTCACTCCCAAGTTACACACTACCTTCACACAACCTCCCGTTAGCTTAAAAGCACAACACACACGAACACATGTGGGGCGCCTGGCTGGCTGGCTGAGTCGATGGAACAGGTGACTCTTGACCTCAAGGTTGTAAGTTCAAGCCCCATGTTGGGTGTAGAGATTACTTAAAAATAAAACCTTGGGGGGCGCCTGGGTGGCTCAGATGGTTAAGCGTCTGCTTTCGGCTCAGGTCATGATCCCGGCCGGGGTCCTGGGATCGAGTCCCGCATCGGGCTCCCTGCTCAGTGCAGAGCCTGCTTCTCCTTCTCCCTCTGCCATTCCTTCTGCTTGTGCTCTTCTATCTCTCTGTCAAATAAATAAATAAAATCTTTAAAAAAAAAATAAAAAAAAAAAATAAAACCTTGGGGCGCCTGGGTGGCTCAGTTGGTTAAGCATCCGATTCTTGATTTCGGCTCAGGTCATGATCTCAGGGTGGTGGATCAAGCCCCGCGTCAGGCCCTGCACTGGGCGTGGAGCCTGCTTAAGATTCTCTCTCTCCTTCTCCCTCTGCCCCTCCCCCCACACTCGCTCGTGCACACTCTAAATAAACACATAAATAAAATCTTTTGAAAAATAAAAATAAGTTAGAAGCATAACACACACAATATATCACACACTACACCGGTGTGGCCCCCTGTTGACTACAGGGGTGACTCCCCACTGAGTGTGGCACAACAAGGCTCCCCATGCTCTAGCCCCAAACTATCTGTCCATCTACCTTCCCTCCCCCCAAATCTGGGCTGCAGCTACACATCTCTCTTTGCTGTTTCTCGAAGGTGCTAGGTACTTTCATGAGCCATGCTGTTCCCTCTGTTCATAAATACCCTTCTCTTTTTTTCACCTGGCAAATTTCCACTCATCTCTCAAGACTCAGCTCAAACATCGCCTCCACCACAGTCTTCCCAGAGTCTCCCAGGAGAGTATTCTTCCTCCCAGATTCCTGGCATGGCTGTTGATTTATACTGTTAGCAAGACACTCACATATAACATATCAGTTTATATATTCCACCACTGCACTGATATGTTAGAGAACAATGTTATTCTGAGTCCCCCATTCTTAATAATGGGCCTGACACAGAGTAGACACACGATAAATGATCATGTGTGAACTTTAAAGCCTGTTCGTTACAGTTCATTCCTTTCAGCGGTGGACGGTAACACGATCAGCTGTACATGGAACAGCTTCTATATCATGGAGACAAAACCCAGTCCAGACCCCACTTATGTGCCTTTTTTGGGAGAATGGGATACAATCCAGGTATACAGCATTGAAGTGTATACTTTTATTTTAACCAAGACCATGGGCTGAGGATAAGCATTTTGGTTTTATTTCTCTCTTTAGAGCCGAGGTAGTACACTTTACTCAGCCTGTAGAGAGGGTGAGCTGACAGAATTTGTTTTTGTTTGTGCTCTTATATTTTTGGTTAATTTATTTTTTAAATTATTTTTTTAAGATTTTATTTATTTGTCAGAGAGAGAGAGAGCACAAGCAGGGGGAAGAGGGAGAAGCAGGCTTTCTGCAGAGCAGGGAGCCCGATGCGGGGCTCGATCCCAGGACCCGGGAATCATGACCTGAGCTGAAGGCAGATGCTTAACCGAATGAGCCATTCAGGTGTCTCTATTTTCGGTTAATTCTTTTAAAGGTAACTTTTAGAATACCTCTACAGCCACAATCAGGCTCAGAATCTAAGCTATCCGTCCCCAAATTATGATGTTGCTTAGCAAAAGAGTCAAAACTGAAACCAAGAGCTCTAGCCTTCAGATTCAATATTCTCTCCACCACACTGTACTACTTCAGCAGGAATGTGTCCCTATAGAAATAATGCATCTAGTATCACACTCACCCAGGGGGGAGTTAGGAAGGGGGGAGGTCCAATTTTTTAAAAAAATATTTTGTTTTTATGTAATCTCTATACCCAACATAGGACTCAAACTTACAGCCCTGGGATCAAGAGTTGCACGCTCTACGGACTGAGCCAGCCAGATGCCCCAAGGTGGGGGGGGGCGGGGAGGGAGCCCATTTGAGTTTGAATCTCATTGTACATTATGCAATTTATAATGTCTTTAGTCATATTTGCTTGCCATCTTTTCTCAAAGCGAAATATCCATTTACATTTAAATAATCGAAAATAAGGACACATAGGACTTGTTAAAGACTAAATTCTGTCTCAATGATTATATTAAAATACTGTCTTTATCAAGGGTCAACAAAATTACCTATGCAACCTTCTGTATTCATCTTTTTATATGGACAATTTGTCTTCCCAGCAGTATGGGAAAGTGCCTGGAAGATTCGCACTTCCTCTTACATTTCTTTTTTATCTGTTAGTGTCATTTCTTGCTTGCCACCTGTGGCTAGAGGCTCAGGCCTATTTTTTTTTTCCTCACTAAGTCCTAATTACAGTGCATTAAAGGATAAGAAAAATACAGTTCAGAGAATTGAAGGACTTGCCCAACCTTGTCTTCTGCCTTTCCATCCTTGCTTTTTCTGCTGCAACAACTCCTGCTGGCCTGTGCATTGAATCAGTGGTCAGTAAGCATCTGTTACTTGTAACATCTTGCAGACTTCTGAACTCTAAGGCTTAGGGCCTATCTTTTGTGGGATAAAGGGAAGCCCGAATACAGCTAGACAAAAATGATAAAAATTAGGAATGGTGGTGGGCTCTTCCATACTTTTGGCCTGTGCCGCACCCACCTGTCTTGTTCTTGTCTCCTCCCTCCCCAGCACCGCCTTCAGCTCCTCAGGCCCTGAGAGCAGCATCCCCCTCCCCCACCCCCCCAGAATCCCCTCTGCCTTCTGTGGCATGGCTCCCATGGGAAATGGGATGCTTGAGCTGCCTGCCTCCTCAGAGCCTTGACCTGTTCTTACAGTCACTGAAAGCCACGCGCTTACAGAATCAGAGGAAAACCTTACCAGCTATCACAACACATACCTGACCCTGCACATCGGTGGGCCTTTTAATGCAGGTTCCTGCATAATCAACTTAAAAAAAAAAACAAAAAACCAAGAATGAAGAAATCTGAAAGGATAATGTGGAAGGAAGAGAATTTGGAGCTAGCGTATATACATTTATAAGTGAGGGAGGGAGGGAGAGTGGGGGAAAGAGAGGGTTCCAGGGACTGGGCAGATGAACCATGAGCCAGCGAATCGATGTCATTGGTTTACATTTAAGGAAAGTATACATGGTGCTAAATTGATCGGCCTTGGCCGGTGACCGCTAACCAACCACGAGGGTGTTCACTCTGGCCTGACCACGGCCGGTACCACACAGGCCCAGAGCTGCGGCCGCACCTTCTCATTTTTGAGTGCCCCAGGGTAGAGAGGAACAGTGATCAACGTTTTCTTGCAGACAGCAAGGAGCTCCAAGGATCATCCCTTCCGGCCTGCCCCTGCCTTCCAGGCGGGCCTTATACTCCAGTCAGGTTCTACATCCTGATTTTCTTCACGCGTCGCCTCCAGTCAACATCATCAGCAATCGTAAGACCTGGTGGTGGTGGATGGGGGTGGGGGGTTGCCCCCCAAAACTTATCTTAAAAAAAGTGGAGGGGCACCTGGGTAGCTCAGTTGGTTAGCGTCTGCCTTCGTCTCAGGTCATGATCCGGGATCCTGGGATCCAGCCCCGCATCAGGCTCCCTGCTCAGCCAGGAGTCTGCTTCTCCCTCTGCCTCTCCCTCATGCTCACTCTCTCTCTCAAATAAATAAATAAAATCTTTAAAAATAAAAAAAAAAATGGAGGGGCACCTGGGTGGCTCAGTGGTTAAGCGTCTGCCTTCGGCTCAGGTCATGATCTCAGGGTCCTGGGATCAAGCCCTGCATCGGGCTCCCTGCTCAGTGGGAAGCCTGCTTCTCCCTCTCCTGCTCCCCCTGCTTCTGTTCCCTCTCTCGCTGTCTCTTTCTCTGTAAATAAATAAATAAAATCTTTAAAAAAAAGTGGAAAGCCCTTACTTTAGGAGGACTTTTTCCAGGGCAGGCACAGTTACTCTCCACCCCCCCCTCCAAAAGGCAATAACAGAACAGTACCCCTGGCTGAATTTATGACCTATACTCCCCCCCCCTGCAGGGGAGAGGAAAAGGGCATGACTTTGAGAAAAACAAAGCATCAGGGGTTGATGGTGTGTGCTGAACTTTAAAATGTTAAATTACGGTGAAAAATATTTTGGAAGAGAAACTATCTTCGAAATTGTGCTACATAGTAAAGTTAATGGAGCCCATATGTCGTCTACTAAAACTTAGAAAAACAAACTGAAAACAATACTTTAGCGTCTGCCAGGCTGAAATGTGATCTACTCCTTAATATTCACTCAACCCAGAGTAAAATGCTTTAAAATGGTAATGATTCCAAAGTGCAGCCTGAGCTCAGTGGATAAACAACAGACCTCAAACACGGCAGGGGGTGGGGGTTTATGTTCTGATCCCAGCTCTGGGCAAATCACTTAATCTCCTGGTTCTTTCTCAATTTTCTCAGCTCTAGAATGGGGATATCAGTGTTTCACAAGGTGTTTACAAGACATCCTAAAATGATTGAAAAGCACTTTACAAATGTTCAATCACCGATGCTTTCTTCATAACTTGGCTTTATAACATCCTTCACTATTCATTCAGTGATGTGGAAATAAATAAAGACACGCCAAATGAGCACAGAGGCTATTTATTCAGAGCTTGCTATAGTAAGGGAGTCAGCTAACATCATTTGCCTTTGGCGGAGACTGGAGCCAGGCATTGGACTAGCTGAGCCCTAGAGTGGGAAAGAGGGAAGGCTTCAGATAATCCCTAATTGGAGTTTATTGGCAATGGGGAAGGTGAAGATGGGCTATCTAGAAGCGATTGGTTTGGGGAGCATATTTGGCTTTCTCGGGTTGGTCCTGGTTGGAAAGGGGGTGGGGATCCTGAGTTGGAAGCCAAGTTGCGTGGCTTGTTCAGCTGATTGCAGCAGAGGTTGTGGCTCAGAGTTCTGCCGTCATATAGGTCATATATTTGGCCATTGCCTCTTTGTATATTCAGTCTCTGAATATACATGGAAAATGAACGGTGGAAGGGATCCAAATATGCATTGATACAACTAGGTACCTGCCTAGTAGTCTTGGAAGTAGCTTGTACTTTTTATACCTTTCAATCACTTTTGGAAGCAGCGAATTTCAAAGATAGACTCCTGAACTAATAGTATTCCCTTTCCAGAATCAATGGGCATACCACCAGACTCGTAATTAGGACAACTGGGTTCTAGATGTGGTGATTCTATTGTGTCCATCCCCCAACCCCAGCCTGAGACCAGTCACATAACCTACCAGTTTCCTCGCAAATAGGGTGCAAATTCCTATCTGTGTAGCGTATCTCCTCATTTGGTTTTAAAATATGTGGCTTGGGGCACCTGGGCTGGCTCAGTTGGTGGAGTGTGTGGCTCTTGATCTTGGGGTTGTGGGTATGAGCCCCATGTTGGGGGTATAGATTACTTAAAAATAAAGTCTTAAAAAAATAAGTGGCTTAATGTTTGTACAAGGACCCTATAAAGCAGGTCTTTTGAACTCTACAAAGCAGGTATTTTAGGAGGCATTCTAGAAGTGTGAGAAGGAAGATTATGCCTTTAAAGTTTCACATAGTGAACTAGAACCTTAAACATTTTCCATGTGTCCTGCGAGGAGACTGGCTGACACTCCCTCAGACTCACCATCTTTCCCATCTCTACCTCCATTAAAGCCTCCCACACCTCTGCTTCTCTATTTCCTATCTGAGTGACAGGACCAGTAGAAACCTGGGAATTTCTTTAAGCCCCTAGAGAAAAGCTGTGTACTTGATTTCTACCTCTCACTAATTCACCCTTTTATCCAAAAACAATGTGTTCCTTACTGTTATTTTTAAGTGAAATTTTAAAATATTGTTGAAATTTCTCATTTTTAACTTCTAATATAGTAAATTTTGATAGCTATAACCAATATAAACAAAATCTCTTTAGGTCTTCAATAATAGTTAAGGGTGTAAAGGGGTCCTGAGACTAAAAAATTTGTTCATCACTGCTTTAGATAATATTGCTTTTTGTCCCAGTAATCTAGAACGTAGAATTACACATAAAAATTCATGTATAGTATGTTCATTGCAGCACATTTATCAGTATAATCAACTCAAGCCTCTGAACAGGATTAGTTACATATTCATATTACATTCATAAGGTAGAATACTATACAGTTACTGAACATGTTTTCAAAGAATTTTAATGAATACAGACAACTATTCTGGACAAAGGTGCCAAGAATACATGGATGGGAAAAGGCTAGTCTTCAAAAAATGGTGTTGGGAAGATGCTGTACGTACATGCTAAGAATGAAGTTGGATGATTATTTGACAGCATACACAAAAATCAACTCAAAATAGAATAAAGACATAAATCTACTACCCCAGGGGCGCCTGGGTGGCTCAGTCGTTAAGCGGCTGCCTTCGGCTCAGGTCGTGGTCCCAGGGTCCTGGGATCGAGTTCCGCATTGGGCTCCCTGCTCGGCGGAGAGCCTGCTTCTCCCTCTCCCTCTCTCTGCTGTTCTGCCTACTTGTGCTCTCTCTCTCTGTGTTAAACAAATAAATAAAAATCTTAAAAAAAAAAAAATCTACTACCCCAAACCATAAAATTTCTAGAAGAAAATATAGGGGAAACTCCTTGACATTGGTCTTGGCAATGATTTTTTGGACATGATACCCAAAGCACAGGCAACCAAAGCAAAAATAAACAGATAGGACTATGTCAAACTAAAAAGGTTCTGCATAGCCAAGGAAGCCATCAACAACAGGAAAAGGCAACCTATGGAATGGGAAAAAAATTTGTAAATCACATATCTGATAAGGGGTTAATGTCCAAAATATATAACTCTTACAACTCAATAGCAAAAACAAAAACAAACCAAACCCAAAAAACCTGATTAAAAAATGGGCAAAGGACCTGAATAAACATTCTTACAAAGAAGGCAAACAAATGGCCAACAGGTACACAAAAAGGTGCTCATCATCTCTAATCATCAGGGAAATTCATATCAAAACCACAATGAGATATCACCTCACAGCAGTCAGAATGGCTAGTATCAAAAAGACAAGAAATAACAAATGCTGGCAAAGATGTGGAGAAAAGGCAAGGGTTGTACACCTTGTACTCTATTGGTGGGAATGTAAACTGGTGCAGCCACTTTAGAAACCAGTATGGAGGTTCCTCAAAAAATTAAAAATAGAACTACCATTTGATCCAGCAATCCCACTTCCGGGTGTATTCCCAAGGAAAATGAAATCACTCCCTTGAAGAGATATATGCACCCTCATGTTCATTGCAGCATTATTCACAATAGCCAAGAAAGGGAAATAACGTAAGTGTCCATTGACAGACGTATGGGAAAGAAAATGTGGTGTATATCTACATACACAATGAATATTATCCAGCCTTTAAAAAGAAGGAAATCCTGCCATTTGCAAAAACGTGGATGAACGTAGAGAGCATTATGCTAAGTGGAATAAATCAGAAAGAGAGAGACAAATACTCCATAGTATCACATATATGTAGAATCTAAAAGAAAAAGAGAAAGAAGAGAAAAGAAAAGAAAGGAAAAGAAAAGAAAAGAAAAGGTCAGATTTGTAGAAATAGAGTAGAACAGTGGTTACCAGGACCTGGGAGGGGGCGGGGTGGGAGTGGGGAAGTGGGGAGATGTTGGTCAAAGTGTACAAACTTTTAGGTGTAAGATGAATAAGATCTGAGGATCTAATGCACAGAATAGTGACAATGGTTATTAATATTGTATACTTGAAATTTTCTGAGTAGATCTCAAGCATTCTTAATACAAAAAAAGATAACTGTGAGATGATGGATGTGTTAATTTTATTTTTAATCAATTTGATTTGATTTCAAAATGTATATATATATCAAATCATCATGTTGTATATTTTAAATATATTATAACTTTATTTGACAATTATACTCTAATAAAGCTGGGTGGGAAAGAATTCTAATGATATGGGGAAATGCTAGCAGGATAATATTAAATGAAATATGGGACCATATTATGTATAATCTCCATTTTGCATATATGTGTGTTTTTGTGTGTGTAAAGGTTTAAAGAAAATTTACCGGGGCACCTGGGTGGCTCAGTTGGTTAAGCAACTGCCTTTGGCTCAGGTCATGATCCTGGAGTCCCGGGATCGAGTCCCGCGTCGGGCTCCCTGCTCGGCAGGGGGTCTGCTTCTCCCTCTGACCCTTCCCCTCTCATGCTCTCTCTCTCTCTCTCTCAAATAAATAAATAAAATCTTAAAAAAAAAAAAAAAGAAAAAGAAAATTTACCAAATACACCAAAACACTCACAGTGATTATCCATCTTTGGGTTATCAGACTTTGGGTGATTTTGTTTCTTTATACTAAATACTATGATACTAAAATATCATTTTTATAATTAGAAAAACACAAAAATTATTTTTTAAAAGTTATAACACCATATATATGTTTTATATATATATGTTTATATATAAATATTATATATAAATATATTACATATATATGTTATATATATACATATATATTTTTTTTAAGTAGGCTCCACACCCAGTGTGGAGCCCCATGCAGGACTCGAACTCACAGATCAAGACCTAAACGCAGATCAAGAGTCAGACACTTAACAGACTAAGCCACCCAGGTGCCCCCCACATTTATATTTTTAATGCAGAAGCTTCCAGTCCCCCCAAAAGACAAGGATCCACATTTACATTTTTTTTTGGAGAAGGAGCATTTGCAACAGCACTTACAAATATGAAAATTTACGTAGCCACTGCTTCAATATCCAATCATGTGTCTAGAGTCTGAAAAGTCATCTCTTTCATCAAACATGTCTTCCATAAAGTCCGACCAGGACAGGCCAGAAATCAGGCATACCAGTGGCAACAGGTGGAGGCCCTGGCCTGGACATAGGTGCATGGCTAAGGATGTAAGCCTTGAAGAAAATACCAAAACCAAAAGATACGCCTAAGGGGAAAAGACAGATGGACTTTGACTTCTATAAACCAAGTCACAGTAGAATCTGAAGGTCAGCCCAAACTGGGGTGGAGCAGGCAGCAGCAGGTGACTGGAAGAAGGCCAAAGAGGCCATTGGCAAGAGGGAGATTCAGCAGCAGGGACTCAGGCACCAACTCCAGGTACTGGAACTTACGAGTGATTTGAGGCAAAGAAGGAACCAGCGCATGCGGAACCTCCGTTCAAGAGGCTGTGCGTTAAAATGGGAAAACCTTGACTTCAGAGACATACCTGAAAGACCTAGCTCAGACATACTCAGTTCAGCCAAGTGACCTTGTGCTATTTCTACCTCACAGGGTTATGGTGGAGATAGAATAAAACGTGGCAGATGAAATATCCAGCCCAGAGCCTACAGAACAGAAATAAATTGAAGTCACTACTGTTATTATTGTTAGTGCTTTTTCAACTTTCATCAAATGGGGACTTGGGTGTACGTAGTTAAGAACCAATGTTCTTTTGTGGCGCCAGGGTGGCTCAGTTGGTTAGACATCTGACTCTTGATTTCAGCTCAGGTCATGATCTCAGGTCTTGAGATGGAGACACCCACCAAAAAGACCCCCCCCCCCCCCCCCCCCACCCCGCCCCTGGACAGGCTCCACATTCAGCACGAGTCTGCATGTCCCTCTCCCTCTTCCCCTCCCCCCAACCACCACTCCTGCGCATGCGCTCTGTCTCAAGTACATAAACAAAATCTTAAAAAAAAATCAATGTTCCTGCCAAACATTTTGCCTAATGGACCAAGTCTAGAAATTCTTCGGGAAAGTGCACCTGGGGCACAGGTCCCTCTAGACCTGAAGGAGCCTAGGTCAAGGGGACCTCATAATGACACACGGCTTATTTTATCTTTGGGCAAGTCTTTTTCACCTGGAGCACCAGCTTCTCGGCACCACACCTGTACGTGCAGCCTGTAAAAATGAGGCTTTTCTGCTTTTATTGGTCTCTGTTGGAATAAGAGGGGTTCAAAGCAGGTTCACTTTCTTCTCATAAGCCTTAAATCATAGTGTTCACAAACATTATACTTTTTATGGTTAAGAAACAGAATCACACATATAGATCATGAATCGTATCTTAATCTGATTGGCTATATGTTGAAACTTTTTTGGGAGGGATTATAGATGTTTACCTTCAAATTTCCAACATTATATCAACCATAACAGGAAAAAGAAAGGGAATTTCCCTCCTGATTTTTATGCCCTTCACTCAAAGCTTAGAGAATATGCCCGTATCTTTTGCTGCTACCTGTGTTGGATCCTGTGTTCCCAGCCTTGTTTACCTATAGGTTCCAGCTCAACTCCGCCCTGATCCTGACTAAAATAAGACTTAGGCACAACTAGTAATTGCTCTTCAGGCTGTGTGTGGACTTTAAGCGCTAGGCATAATTAGACCCACTATAGTAATTATTTTTCATTTTTTCCACTGCCCAGCATCCCTTCTGCTTCTTTTGACAACACTAGCCTATCTTTTTGGTGGGTGTCAGGGATAGGAAGGGGCAAAGTGGGGGAACCATTCCTCCCTGGCTCCATATGATCATGGTGGAACTCTCACAGTGCTCTGCTTCCCTCACATGGGGATAAGAAATGTGTTTATGAAATAAGACTTTCAAACTTCAGATATGTGATTGGCTATTTACACACTGGCTGTACCAACCATCCCCTGAGATTCTGATTCAACTGGGGCCAGGGCCTCAGTATTGCTTAAGTTCCCCAAGTGGTCCTAGCATGCAAACAGGGTTGAGATCCGCAGGATTAGGGTAAGCAAGCCATGACAGTAGACCCTGAGAGCTCCTGTCTCTCACTAACTCAAGGGACTCTCTTTCCCTCTGCCCTTTCTCCATTTTTCTCCCTCTTGAATTTCCATCTGGCTTATCATATTATAAAGTGGATATTTGTGCTCTGAAGTTAATACAGAATTAAGGTTTTTGATTTAAAAAAAACCCACCAGGGGCACCTGGGTGGCTCAGTTGGTTGAATGTCTGACTCTTGGTTTTGGCTTGGGTTGTGATCTCACGGGTCGTGGGATTGAGCCCCATATGAAGCTCCGCACCCTCTGCCCCTCTCCCCATTTGCAAGCACGCACATGCACTCTCGCTCTCTTGCACGTTCTCTCAAATAAATAACGGGGTGCCTGGGCGGCGCAGTCGGTCAAGTGGCCCAGCTCTTGGCTTTGGCTCAGATCACGATCTCACGGTCCCGGGATTGAGCCCTGTATCAGACTCTGTGCTCAGTGGGGAGTCTGCTTCAGGATTCTCTCTCCCTTGCCTTCTGGCCCCACCCTGCGCTCTCTCTCACTCTCTCAAATAAATAAATAAATCTTAAATAAATCTTAAAAAAATAAAATAAAAATCCCAGCAGAGGATGCGGGATCATTTATGACATTTTTATTATTCTCAGACCCAACAGCAGGTTTGTGTTCTTTAACAGACTCTACAGTTCCCAACATGGCATATTTGTGTTAACAGAAAGATTATTCTGTGAGTCTTTGAGAAGACTAGTAATGAGAAGCAGAAAGGGAGTTTGGAGGCTGTTTCTAGAGCTTAGTGGGCATATTCTGATATCCTAAAGTGAAGGGAGACCTGCGGCCCGATAAGATTAAAATGAGCCTTGTAATTCTGTAAAAAGATAGACACACTCTTCTCGTTGTTGTGCTATCTGGACACCAGGATTTTGCTTTGGAGACTTGTGCAGGCCTCATATGGTTCTGGAATTAGATATATCTATATATCCAAAACATATATTTTTAATTCCTTCAATCAAGACTTTATAAAGATAACAGACAAATGGATGTGTTTGAAAAGACTGAGCCCATGCTGCCTCATGCCCACCGCCCAGTTTACCCTTGCGGAGGTTTCTGTGTAACGAAGTCGAACGTGATACTTTGTGTGGAACATCATTCAATATCTGGCTGGCAGCAGCAGCTGGAAATTACTGTTTAAACACTTCATGCTCACTGATCCATGGGCTACCAAGGCGCAGGGCTGAAAGTGTTTAACTCCCTGTCTGAGGTTAGCCTTCCACCTGCTTCCCAGTTCAGTGACAGAGCCACCTGTTGTAAAGGCAGTCTGAGTTCATAAAAGCCAATGATCTCTGGCCAATCTACAATTTTTATTAGTGACATTTGAAGGCAGTACTGTGACAATTTTTCCTCCTTTCCCTCATCCATTTAACACGCAGTGACTGAGCAACGTCTCGGTGCCAGGCGTTGTGTTAGGAACTGGTGATTCAAAGACAATACACGATTATAAGAAGTTGTGCTATGCATGACCCTAGAGGTATGAACAAAGTAGCACAGAGAAACAAAGTTTTCTTAGGAAATTCAAGGCTTTTTTTTTTTTTTTTAAATAGGGGAAGTCATGTGCAAGTTGGGTCTTGAAGAGTAGATATATGGGAGTTTCCCTAAGAGCAGGTAGACAGTGGTACTCCAGGCAGAAAGAATAGTATGTACAAATGCATATGAAGGGGAAAAAGCATGGCAACTTTTTAATTTTTTAAGAATTTTATTTATTTATTTGACAAAGAGAGACACAACGAGAGAGGGAACACAAGCAGGGGGAGTGGGAGAGGGAGAAGCAAGCAAGCTTCCTGCGGAGCAGGGAGCCCCGATGCGGGACTCGATCCCAGGACCCTGAGATCATGACCTGAGCCAAAGGCAGACACTTAACGACTGAGCCACCCAAGCGCCCCCAAAGTGTGGCAACTTTGAGGGTAGTGAGAAATGCAGTGTCTAGTGCAATGGGTATTGCGAATCAGGTTATACATGAGACTAGAAAGGTAGTTTTTTGGAAGGGTTTTTGTAAGCCTGCTTTAGAGTTTAGATTTTAGTCTAGGAGCATACAGAGTAAAGTCATTTCTGAACATGATATGTTTTTGTTACAAAAGAAAATCTACCAGCTGTATGAAGAAAAGGCTAGAGGTGAGAGGCAGAAAAGGCAGGCTCAAGGCTCTTTCTAGAGCAACGGTTCTCAACCAGGGTAGATTTTTGCCTGCAGGGGATGTTTGGCAACGGCTAGAGACATTTTTAATTTCATGAGGGGGGTAGAGGGTCGCGAGGAGGTGGTGGTGGCGGTATACCCCGAGCAGAAGCCGGGGATGCTACTAACATCTTACAACGGACAGGACAGCACACACACCCCCACCCCCAAAAAGAATCATCCAACCCAAAATGACAACAGTACCAAAGTGGAGAAACTCTGTTCTAGGCTGTAAGAGGACAAGCTTCTGCTTTGGGTTGCTGGATGTCTATTCCCTCTTCTTCTTCGGAAAAGCACCTTGATTTTTTTTTGTTTTTTGTTTTGTTTTGTTTTGTTTTTTTGAGAGAGAAAGCAAGAGCGCACACACAAGCAGGAGAGGGAGGGGCACGGGGAGAGGGGAAGAGAGAGAATCCTAAGCAGGCTCCATGCCCAGCACGGAGCCCCGCTCGATCCCACCACCCAGAGATCAGGAACCAGGCCAAAATCGAGAGTCCCACACTTAACTCACTGAGCCACCCAGGCACCCTAGCACCTTGATTTTTTCATTCAGATGTTCACCTTTTACTATAAAACCACATGCTTCAGGGGAAGCCGACCCCACCCCCAACCACCGGAGGTGGGGCTGAATTGATGAAGCCAATCAGCTCATCCTGTTCCCCTAGTGTATTCATTTGGGTAGAGGTCAAGCTATGGTAACTAAGAGACCCCAAAATAGTGCTTTAAATAAGATGGAAATTCACTTCTAACTCTCAGGAAAGTGACTGGTCGGAGATCCGGGGCTAGCTGGGTAACGCTGTGCCACCACCTCTTAAGTAACACAGGTGGCTTTCATCTTCCTGCGCCGCATCTCCTCGCGTGGTCCAGACGCAATCAGCTCCACGCTCTGGTTCTAATCTGCGGGAACAGCCAAGAGACAGTGCACTGCAAGCCGTTTTTGGTCTTTAAGGGGATGATCTAGAAGTAGCACACATCACTTTCCCTCCCATGCCATTGACTTGAACTTAGACCCATGATCATGTCCACCCAAAAGAGAAACTGGGTACTGGCCATGTTCTGAGCTGGAAGTTGGAAAGTGCTGGTTCTTCTGCTAAAAGGAGAAAGGGCAGTGTGGAAACTGAGGGGTAAATCATATCTTTATCACATCTAGACTGAGTCAGGGTTTGGTTGGGCAACATGACTTAATATAGGCCCATGAGATATGAAAAATTGTGAAAAAACACATTTTCTGGGAGCTTCTGGGAAAGAAGCTAGTAAAATTCAAATCAACCTAAAAACAACTTACAATGAGCTGATATTTTTTTCTTAACTTTATTAGATCTCTTCCTCCAAACTGCATTTTTATTCTTCAGGTTTCCACACTGTCCTATTTCCATCGGTGGAAATCGCCACCACATTCTCCCTATCATAATGAATTGATACTTGACATTCTCTTTGTAGCCCCGATAACTAGTCGCTCATGAAATCAAAGTTCTATTTTCTTGTCCTTTTTTTCAACAACTTTTTATATCATTCACATATCATACAGTTCCCTCATTTACAATTACGATTGCACCCAATTACAGTATACAATTCTATGGTTTTTAGTATATTCACAGGTAGGTACAGCCATCACTATAGTCAGTTTTAAAACATTTTCATCATCTCAAAATGAAAGCCCACACCCTTTGCCTATCACCTCAAAGGTCCCCATCACCCTCAACCCTAAGCAACCACTAATTTACCTTCTAGCTCTATAGATCTCCCTGTTCTGGACACTTCATAAGAATGGGATCATATAATATGTGGTATTTTGACTGGCTTCTGTCACTTAGCATACTGTTTTCAAGGTTCATTCATGTCGTAGCATATATCGGTGCTTCATTCCTTTTCTCATATTCCTCATATTTCAGTTATGGACCTACTACATTTTGCTTATCCATTTGCCAGTTGAAGGGCATTTGGTTTGATTCTACCTTTTGTCTATTGTGACTAATGCTACCCTACACATTTGTGTACATGTTTTTAAGTGGACATATATTTTCATTTCTCTTGGGCATGTAGCTAAGAGTGGAATTGCTGGATCATATGGTAACTCCATGTGTAGGCATTTCAGGAACTGCCAGACTGCTTCCCAAAGCAGGTGCACCATTTCACATTCTGACCAGTGGTGTTAAGGGTTCTGATTTCTCCATATCCTTGCCAACATTTATTATATAACTTTTTGATTCTAGCAGGTCCTCTCTTCTTTTCCAAGAGGAATCATCTAATCTAAGTCCTCAACTGGTCCATTGGTCCCTGATTTCAAATCTTTTCTAGCACTACCTCTGTATTTGCCTATCCCCAATCCCCCAGTTACTCATAACAAGCACCTAGCTTACTTGGGCCTGCCTGGCCTTGCCCTCTTGCACCAGTGAGAGAGACCCATCAGGCAATATGCAGGTGATGATCTGCTCCAGAACTGCCCAGTCCTCCATACACACACTGAATTGGAAAACATTAAAATACCATGACCACAACATTGCTGGTAAAAATGTAATATGGTATAGCAATTACAGAAAACAGAGTGGCGGTTCCTCAAAAATTTAAAAATAGAATTACCATATGATTTAGTAATTCCACTTCTGCATACATACTTGTGTTGGTCCACTCCCGGGTGTATACCTGAGATATGTCAACTTGACTGGGTCACAGGATGCCAGATGTCCAGTTCAACATTATATCTGGGTGTGTCTGTAGGGTGTTTCTAGACGAGATTAGTATTTGAACAGGTGGGCTGAATAATGCAGATGACCCTTCCCAATGTGAATGGTCACTATTCAATCTGTTGAGGACCTGAATAGAACAAAATGTGGAGGAAGAAGAATTCTTTCTCTCTGCCTGACGATTGAGCTGAGATACCGGTCTTTTGCTCTCAGAATGGGATCTACATCATCAGTGCTCCTGCTTCTCAGGCTGTCAGACTTGGATTAGAACTACACTATTAGCTTCCCTGGTCTCCAACTTGCAAATGGCACGTCATGGGACTTCTTAGCTTCCACAATCACATGAGCCAATTCCTCATAACAAATCTCATTATAGGGAGCCTTTGGTTAAGCGAATGCCTTTGGCTTGGTTCATGATCCCAGGGTCCTGGGATCAAGCCCTACATGAGGCTTCCTGCTCCCCGGGAAGCCTACTTCTCCCTCTCCCACTCCTCCTGCTTGTGTTCCCTCTCTCACTGTTTCTGTCAATTAAATAAATAAATAAGATCTTAAAAAAACCCCTCATTATATATAATTTCCATTGTATACATATATATAATTTCCATATATATATCCTATTGTTTCTCTGGAGGACTGTAATATAATATGCAAGTGAATTGGAAGCAGGAGCTTGAACAGATACTTGTAAATCCATGTTCATAGCAACATTATTCATAATAGCCAAAAAGTGGAAAAAACCCAAGTGCCTAAGTGTCCATCAACAGCTGAATGGGTAAACAAAACGTGGTGTACACATTTGGAATGGAATATTATTCAGCCTTAAAAAGGGAGGAAATTCTGGGACGCCTGGGTGGCTCAGTCAGTTAAGCATCCAACTCTTGATCTCAGCTCAGGTCTTGATTTCAGGGTCGTGAGTTCACGCCCTGCTTTGGGCTCCATGCTGGGCGTGAGGCTTACTTAAAAGAAAAATTTTTTAAAGATTTTATTTATTTATTTGAG
This sequence comes from Mirounga leonina, assembly GCF_011800145.1. Taxonomy (NCBI): domain Eukaryota; kingdom Metazoa; phylum Chordata; class Mammalia; order Carnivora; family Phocidae; genus Mirounga; species Mirounga leonina. The sequence goes on from NW_023270504.1 coordinate 20,659,267, forward strand.
AGAGAGAGAGTGAGAGAAAGAGTACAATTGGGGGTTGCTGCAGAGGGAGAGGGAGAAGCAGGCTCCTTGCTGAGCAGGGAGCCCAATACGGGGCTCAATTCTAGGACCCTGAGATCATGACCTGCGCCAAAGGCAGACACTTAATGGACTGAGCTGCTCAGGTGCTCCTTAAAAGAAATTTTTAAAAATATTTTTAAAAAGGGCGCCTGGGTGGCTCAGTTGGTTAAGCCACTGTCTTCGGCTCAGGTCATGGTCCTGGAGTCCTGGGATCGAGTCCCGCATCAGGCTCCCTGCTCGGCGGGGAGTCTGCTTCTCCCTCTGACCCTCCCCCTTATCATGCTCTCTCTCTCTATCTCATTCTCTCTCTCAAATAAATAAATAAAATCTAAAAAAAATATTTTTAAAAAGGGAGGAAATTCTGACATATGTTGTCACATGAATGAGCCTTGGGGACGTTACGGTAAGTTAAAAAAAAAAAACAGTTACAAAAGGACAGATACTGTGTGATCCCACTTATATGAGGAACTTAGAGCAGTTGAATTCACAGGAACAGGAAGTGGAAGGGTAGTTACCAGGAACTGGGGGAAGGAGGAACTGGGAGTTATCTTTTTTTTTTCTTACCTTTTTTTTTTTTTTTTTTAAGATTTAATTTATTTATTCATGAGAGACAGAGAGAAACAGAGGGAGAAGCAGGCTCCCAAGGAGAGGGAAGCCCGATGCGGGACTCGATCCCAGGACCCTGGGATCATGACCTGAGCCGAAGGCAGACGCTTAACCATCTGAGCCACCCAGGCGCCCCTGGGAATTATCTTTTAATAGATACTTCTCAGTTTGAGAAAAAGAAAATGTTTTGAGATGCATGTTGATGTCAGTTGTATAACCATGTAAATGTACTTAATGCCACTGAATTGTACACTGACAAATAGTTAAGATGGTAAATTTTATGTCATGCATATTTTACTACCACTAAAAATTTAAAAAATTATGACAGTAAAATACATATAAATGAGGTATGATTGAGCCAGAAAGAGAAATGAAGTACTGATATATGCTGCTGTTACGGAACCTCGACTGGATCGCCCAATGGAAGAATCAAGTGGCACCCAGAGATCTTGGAGGATAGGAGGTTTGTTTAACGCCGGCGGGCTCAGAGGAGAGCGGTCTCCAAAGGTCTGAGCCCTGAGCACAAACGAAGGGGGCAATTTAAACCCTTCTACTTCTGCATACCTGGCACTTTTGGCACGTGCCAAGCAGGGTAGGGAGAAGGACCCGGATTGGTGCGCGCAAGAAGCAGAGCAGGGAGAAGTACTCAGAAGAGCCCCGGGGCAAGGGCTGGGACTCTCTCTCTGGCTTGGTTGGCCATCTTAGGACACAGATTTTCCTTATCATTCCCCCCCTTTGATGCTCCTTTAAATACCTAGTTTAGAGGGCAATATCTTCATCTTCTAAGGGAACGATAGTGAGTAAGGAGTAACTGGAGTCTGATTTTAGCAATTTGAGTAGTGATAAACCTAGTAAGGGCATTAAAAATACAAGGACCAGATGCTACTATGAGGAGAAGTAATAGGAGGTGGCCAAGGAGGGGGGCAAACCAAGGGAACCATTGTGAGAGTGTATCGCACCAAGTTGTCCACTGGAGTGTTTCCCACCGGTGATGTACTCGTTCCTGTAATTGGGCCAGAGTTTCTTGGACCACTCCCGACTCATTAGCATAGAAACAACATTCTTCCTGTAAGAAGAGGCAGAGCCCCCTTGTGCGGCCATGAGCAAGTCGAGCCTGCACCTGTTTTGGAGGACCACCGAGGCCAGTGAATCGAGTTGGCGCTGCAGGGCCAGGGCCGACTGCGTGAGGGCGGAAAAATCCACCATGAGGTGTTGAGTTAACCCATGGTACTGAATCTGAACATCCCGAAGCCAGTGGCACCAAGGGCAACACCTGATGCGGCTAGCAGGCTCATGATAAGAGGGATGGCCACGGGGGAGCATCGAAGGCGGCTAGGAGGTCTCCATATGAGTGGGGCATCGCTCGCGGGGAGGACTGAAAGATCGGGTAAGAGGCTGACAAGCGTGCATGACTGATCGTGCGGGGTGATGCAGATGTATACACCTTGATCACAAGCCAGAAAAGTGTTGTTAGGTGCACAGACCCGACTGTGGCCCGTGATGGGAGAGGAAGAGTTGCCATACAGCAGTACTGGAGCCAGAAAGGGATAATCTGAGGTCCCCAGTGCCGAGGTGGGAGGTGACACGGTAGATTGGTTGAGGATGACACCTAGGTATTGGACGGGACCAGGCTTTATACAGATCCAGCAGTCAGACGCTAGAGGTGGATTTGAGCGGTTACGTGCTTGGTGGGAGGCGTTAATCATACCTAACAGTTGCGCTATAGATGCTTGCTGCGTGTGGATGGGGGGCCCAGGGATACACCAGGGCGAGTTATTTTCTGTCTGACTCTGGGGGTTGACTGTAAGGCTTGGAGTGAACGTGGACTTAATCACAAATTCGGCCATGGGGTCGGTTCCCATAGGGTGATATTGGCCCAACAGGAGAATGATTTCTGTAGCCCATGATGTGGGATTCGGTTCTAAGACTGAGAGGGTGAGCGGTATACACTGATTGTTAGAGCAAGAGGATGGGGTGGCATTGCGTGACAAGGAAACCTGGATGTCACTGCGCTGTTTGAGGCGCCACCACCTGGTGGGCCATCATTCCATTCCCGCCCAACTCACCACCCATGACTCATCCCCAGGCTTGCGAGCAGAACTGAGGGCAGGTGTTTGGCTGTTGAGGCGTAGGGCCCCCTCAGATGTAGATATCCACCAGCTGGTAACCAGAGTGACGGCCATGGTAGGAACACCGTCTATGAGGTTCCCAGGAGGTATCAAGAAGCTGGCATCCATCAAAATGGAGGTTAACCTTTGGTGTGTGCCCAACCCAGGTGGAAGAAGTCAGTGGGGGCACTGGTGCGGGATTGAGGGGGATAAGCTGGAAAGTCCATTTGCCAGTAATGGTGATACGAGAGTTTTCCCCCCTTGCCTGGCCAAGCAAGCTAGAGGCAGAGGAACAGCACACCAGGTAGCAGAAGACCAGGACTGACTGGGGCCAGGAAAACCATGGTGAAATGCGCTCAGGAGTAGACAGCAGAGGGCCAGTAAAAGTGGGATCTATGACCTTAGGTAGAAGGAGCCATCGTGGCTAACCCGTCAGCAGATGAAACCCGTGGACAAGTGAGTGCAGTAATACACCCTAGGGACACCCAATAAGCAATGACAATAGTAAGCCTCTGGGGGAAAGTCCAGTCAGGAGGGGCAACAGTGTAGAGTTCGACTCCCAAGATGAGGGAAATCACGCAGATGAGAGCCATGGACCACGGTGAGCAGGTGTCCATCAGTCAGTGGGGTCTCGTCGAAGGTGAAGCCAGAGTGGATTCGTGAAGTCTGGCTGGACTCTCCACTGGTGCAGCTCCCTGTCTGAATGATGAGTTTTCTTCACTCTGGAGTGGTGGACCCACGGGGTGACACCTGAGACCTTGAGGGCAGTAGGGGCGGTTAGAACAACAGTGTGGAGCCCTGTCCACTGCAGTTTGAGGGGGTCTTTCTTCCAATCTTTGACCCAACTGAGTCCCCTGTCTGGAAGGAATGTTCCTGAGACCCTAAGGAGATTGGGGTCCTCTCAATGGTGTACTTTTGTAATTTATTTAGGGTGGCCCCCAGGGCCTGAAGCTGCTCCTTTATCCCTTTATCTCCAACCTGATGCAAGTTTCCTGGAAGGCTTCCCAAGCACGGGGGAGGCCGGCCATATATTAATTTGGATGGGGAGAAACCTGATGTCCCGGGTGTGCAGTGAGCATGCAGGAGAGCTAGGGGTAGCAGATCCGGCCATGGGAGGTTAGTCTCCTGACAAAATTTTGCTAAGGTTCCCTTGAGGGTGCGATTCATTCGCTCTACTTTCCCTGAACTTTGGGGCCAGTAAGCGGTGTGGAGTCTCCAGGTGATGTTGAGAGATTTGGTCAAGAGCTGTACAATGTCTGCCACAAATGCGGGTCCATTGTCACTGGATTGTTAATGGTAGGCTGAACCGGGGAATGATCTCCCGCAAGAGGAATTTAGCTACTTCCCGGCTTTGCTCCGTCCTGGTCGGGAAGGCTTCCACCCACCCAGAGTACGTGCATACTATTACTAGGAGATATCTGAACCCCTGCTCGGCTGCACATCTGTGAAGTCTACCTCTAGATCTTCGAAGGGGGTTGCTCCCATCCTCTGGACACCTGGCGGGGGCCATGGTGCAGACCGAGCATTACGAAGTACCCACAGCCAATGTATAGACAAATGAGCACGGTTACGTACTGCTTCTTGAGAAGGGCCTCTAATGCAGTTTTTCCCAGATGAGTGAGTTGGTGGTATTCCCTGACTAGATGCCCTCCAGTTGCTGTTGGAACAAAGATGCACCCAGCTGGCATCATCCGTCATCCCTTTTCAGTCAGAGTGGCCCCCTCAGCCATGCCCCATTCCTTTTCCTTTTTAGTGTAATTGGGCAGAGGGAATTCTTCTGGAGGTGTTAGGGCCATGGTGAGGGAAGGGGCTCTGTCCATGTCCTCACTGGCTGTGGTCTTGGCTGCCTCATCTGCCGGATGATTTCCTCACGCTGTGGGGTCATCTCCTTTCTGGTATCCCTTACGGTGCAGGATTGCTACTTCCTTTGGAGGCTTCGAGGAGTCTCAGTATCTCCTCCTTGTTCTGGATAGCTTTTCCTGTGGCAGTTAGGAGGCCCCTTTCCTTGTAGATGGCTCCATGTATATGTACAGAAGCAAAGGCATGCCGAGAGTCAGTATAGATGTTGACTCGCTTGCCTTCACCGAGGGCTCGGGCTCGGGCTTGGACTAAGACATATAATTCAGCCTGTTGAGCTGACCATCCAGCTGGTAATGCCTTAGCTTCTAGGACTTCAGTGGTTGTGGTTACTGCATAACCCGCTTTCCGGGCACCCTCTTGTAGGTAACTGCTGCCATCGCCGAACAGCGTGAGCTCTGGATTCTTTATGGCTTGATCCTGCAGATCTGGATGGCTCGTGTAGACTTCATCAGTTACCTCGGAACAGTCATAGCCTGTTCCCCTTCTTCCGTAGGGAGAAAGGTTGCTGGATTTAATGTCCTTACTGTTTCGAGGGTGACCCGCGGGTTTTCGCAGAGGAGCTCTTGGTATTGTGCTAGCCGAGAATTGGAAAGGAAGCAGTGTCCCTGTGCATTCATGGGGAACACCACTGCATGAGGGACCTTGACATGAAGTTCTTGCCCCAGGGTAAGTTTGTCTGCCTCCTTAATGAGTAGGACTGTGGCTACCAGTGTCCTGAGGCATGGTGGCCATCCCGCTGCCATGGGGTCCAGCTTCTTTGACAGGTAAGCAACTGGCCGTTGCCAGGGTCCAACAGTCTGGGTGAGTACCCTGAGCACTGTTTTTTCCTTTTCATGCACAAAGAGATTGAAGGGTTTTTCTACATCTGGTAAGCCCAGGGCTGGAGCCTGGCCCAGGACAGTCTTTATCTCTGTGAAAGCGGCTTTTGCTTCCTCAGTCCAGGCAGGGGGTTCTCGATCTGGTCCGCTTAAGAGATCATAAAGGGGTCTTGCTATTGCCAAAAACCCAGGGATCCAGATGCGGCAGAATCCTGCAGCCCCCAGGAATTCTCGTAGGCCCCTTTTTGTCTGGGGCTGTGGCAGGGAGATGATGACCCTTTTCCTCTCCAGCCCTAGTTCTCTTTTCCCTTGGCTGAGGAGAAAACCAATGTATCAGACTTGTTGTTGGCAGATTTGTGCCTTAGGAGGGGCTTGGTGCCTTTTGTGCAGTCTTCTTGTGTGTCACTGGCGAGGAGGAGGTCATCCACATACTGGAGGAGGGTGCATCATGTGGCCTCTCTTGGGAAGCTGGCGAGGTCCACGGCCAGTGCTTCCCCAAAGAGGGTTGGTGAGTGTTTAAACCCCTGCGGAAGGCGCGTCCAAGTCAGTTGCATCTGGTGCCCTGTATTGGGTTCAGACCATTCAAAGGCAAATAGTGGCTGGCTCTGGAGAGCTAAGCTGAGGCAGAAGATGGCATCCTTCAAATCTAGGCAAGTGAACCATCTGGCTGACCCTGGGATTTGGCCGAGGAGGGTGTATGGATTTGGGACCACTGGGTGCAGAGAGATGGTCACCTTGGTTGATGGCTTGCAGGTCTTGAACTGGTCGGTATCCCCCTCTTGGCTTCTTGACTGGCAGGAGTGGGGTATTCCAGGCTGACTGGCACTCGACTAGAATACCTGCTTCTTTGAGTTTGGTCAGATGTTCTTGGATGCCGATCTTAGCTTCTTGTGGAAGGGGGTATTGCCTTTGCTCTGAGGCTGGGCTCCTGGGATCAGTTCAACAATGATAGGGCCCTGATTCCTGGCTAGTCCAGGTGGGTTGTCTTCAGCCCATCCTGAAGGGAAGGCGAGTCTGAACTCCGGCGGGCTGCTCAGTTGGGCCTGGGCACAGAATAGCCTCCATTTTCTTCCCTTGGCATGGTAAATGCTAGTATTAGAGACCCCGTCTCCTCTTGCCTTGGGTTCAATCAGAGGCTAGTGTGTCCAGTGGGCTCAAAAGTTACCTGAGCCCTAAGCTTGGAGAGTATGTCTCAGCTCAGGAGAGGGATGGGGCAATCAGGCAGATAAAGGAACTCATGTCAGACTTTGTGGCCCCCGAGTTCCCACTGGGGAGCCTGGCAAAAAGGCTGTTGTATCGCCCATGTCCCAGTGGCCCCAAGGATGGTCACAGTCCTTTTGCTGAAAGGTGCCACTGAGGAGGTGACAACAGAGTGCTCGTCCCCAGTATCAACCATAAAATTCACTGGTTGGCCCCCCACCTTCATTTTGACCATGGGCTCATGGGGGCCAAGGAGGAAAGAGCCCAGTCCCCCTCAGTCTGAGTCCATTCCCGCAAGGCCTATGAGGTCCTCCTCTCACGGTTCTTCCTTGTAGTGGCTGGGCTTTTGAGCCTTTCCCCGGTTGGGACATTCGTTTTTCCAATGCCCTTTCTCTTTATACTAGGCACATTGATCCCTTGCCAAGGGGGTTCTGGGCTTCCCCCCTTTTGGTGGTTGGGGTCTCCCCGCCTTTGTGTTGTCCTTTTCTTTCAGGGCGGCAGCAAGGAGGCAGACTTTCTTTTTCATCTTTTTGTCCGCTTCCCATTCGACTGTGACCTCCATATTCATGAAGACCTTATTGGCAATCTCTATTAGTTAGGTGATGCTCATCCCAGCAAAAACCTCTAGTTTCTGAAGTTTTTTTCTGATGTCTGGGGCGGCCTGAGCTATGAAGGAGGTGTTTACCATCTGTTGGCTTTCCTGTGCCTCGGGGTCAAATGGAGTGTATATCCTGTAGGCTTCACATAGTCTTTTGTACTAGTCCCCGGGGGGACTCCCCTGGTTGTTGAGTGACCAAGGACACCTTAGTCACGTTCATGGGTTTCTTAGCTCCTGCGCAGATTCCCTGGAGGAGGGCCTCCTGGTACCAGCGGATGTGGGCCTGTCCCTCGGTTGTGGTGAAGTCCCATGCTGGGTGCTCTTCGGGCACGGCCATATTAGCCCAGGCAGCAGGGTTGATGACTCCCGCTGGTGCGTGCTCTTCCAGGTACTGCCGTGCTCCTTTCATTATTCTCCTCCTTTCCTCTGTGTTGAGCAGGGTACGGAGTAACTGTTGGCAGTCTTCCCAGGTTGGCCGATGAGTCTGGAAGAGGGATTCTATGAGGTCTACCATAGCCTGTGGTTTCTCAGAGTAGGATGGGGTGTTATGTTTCCAGTTGAGGAGGTCGGTGGTGGAGAAGGGCTGATAATACGTCATGGAATGGCCGGGTTGGACCGTCCCATCTTCATCGTGCCTCTCGGGTTCCCACGTCTCTTGTAGTGGCATTTGGAGGGCGCTTGTGCCTGGCCTGGGGCACAGCCTGGCTGCTAGTCCTGGAGAAAGTGGATCTTTTGGGCCTGGGGATGCTGGTGGATCCTCTGGGCCTGGGGGTGCCAGTGAAACCGATGGCGGCGGTGTGTCTGGAGCTGAAGGGCCAGGTGTAGGCGGTCTTGGGGGTATGTATGGTGGGGGCAGGGTAGGTTCGTCCTTGGGATCTCTGGCTAGGATTTGTGGAGACTGGGGCTTTTGCTGATTTTCTTTAGGTCGCTTGGATGAGGCAATTAAGACCCTGGCCTGTCCCTGTGTATTGCAAGCAAATCGCACCCAGGGGGGATTGGTCTGAGCAATTCCTAGCCAGGAGTCAATGTACGGAAACTGGTCAGGGTGTCCTGGTTCTCCTGTTACTACTCGCCATACTCAACGAATCATTGGGACATCCAATGTCCCTTCTGAAGGCCACCCGACATCAAAGGTGGGCCATTCCAATTCACATAGGGTTCTCAATCTTCCGGGGTTCATCCTGACTCCATAGTCTCCCAAAAACTCCTTCTTGAAATTTTTGATCATGGTCTCTAGAACCGTAGGTTTACTCTGCCCTGACCCCATGGTGATGTCCCCGTGTGCAGTGACACAGAGACAAAGGGGGGGATGCCTCCTGAGGTGAGGAGACCAATCAGATGCCCGTCTGGCCGTGTCCCAAAGGAGCTTAGGTGAGGCTTAGCTGTAGTGGTCTCAGCATTGTGATTTACGATTGGAAACTATTCCAATGCCACCATAGATGGTATGCCATTCACCATGGAATCTCAGACTCCGTAGGTTTCTGGGGACCTTAAGGGTGCCCACCTGTGGAGTCACAGAATCAGTCTGTCGGACTGCACATTCACTCACTCATTCACACTCCAGAAGTTGTTACATTCCCTCCCTGAGAATCTCTACCTGTGAGACCTCTAAGATGGGTCTGGGAGGTGATCAGGCTCCCCTTCCACCCCAATGGTGGTGGGCCTGTCTGGGTCCTGGGGCCCCAGGCCTTACCGGAATCTGACATCGGGACCAGGTCCTCACCTGCCAAGTCTTGAGTCCGGTGGGAACAGCGGAGCAGGGCTGGCCAGAGGTGACCGGGGCGGAAGACTGCCAAAAATTAGGCAGGGCGCGCCCTTCTCCATTACAATATCTTGATCCATCACCGCCCCGCTGTTGCCCCCAAACTGGTGGCAACAATGGGCCAGCGCCGTTGGGTTTCCCGGTCAGGGAACCAAATGTTACGGAACCTGGACTAGATCACCCGATGGAAGAACCAAGCGGCACCTGGAGGTCTTGGAGGATAGGGGGTTTATTTAACCCCGGCGGGCTCAGAGGAGAGTGGTCTCCAAAGGTCTGAGCCCTGAGCACAAACAAAGGGGGCAATTTATACACTTCTACTTCCGCATACTTGGCACTTTTGGCGCGTGCGCGAAGTGGGGCAGGGAGAAGAACCCAGAAGAGCCCCGGGGCAAGGACTGGGACTCTCTCACAGGCTTGGTTGGCCATCTTAGGACACAGATTTTCCTTATCACTACAATGTGGATAAACCAGAAAACATTATTCTACGTGGAAAAAAGCCAGACAGAAAAGCTTATATTGTGTGGTGCTATTTATATGAAATGTCTAGAATAGGTAAATCCACAGAGATGGTGTGTGGATTGGTGGTTGCCAGGGGCTGGGAGGTGGAGGAAATGGGGAGAAACTGCTTGATGAGTACAGAGTTGTATTTTGGAGTGATGGAAATGTTGTGCAACGAGATAGACTGTGGTTGCACAACCCTGTGAATGTACTAAATGCCACCAAATTGTTCCCTTAAAATGGCTAAGCACATGTTATGAGAATTTCACCTCACTACATTAAAATTAAAAAATATGTTTACAACATATATTAATAAATAATATATGTTATATACATATAATATGTGTATATATATATATATATATATATATATATACACATATATATACACATTCCTGCTCAACACCAAGCACTGGAATTGCTCTATGAGGGGGTAGCCCCCAGTTATATTCTCCTGTGGGGAGGCTGGTCATTCAACAACCCTCTTCTTCTCCCCTTTCTTAGGTACTCTCCCTTTTTTGCCTTCTCTTCATTCCTCATCCCTCTTATCATCTTCATTAACAGGCCTATCAGACTTGTCCCCAGCCTGACCCTCTGAGCTCTTTCCTATCACCTTCCCCTTTGCTTACTGTCCTCCATGGACACTGGCTTCCCGTTTGAACAGGTCAGACATGCTGTCCCCTCAGCGCTCGCACCTGCTGCTTCCCCAGCTTGCAAGAGTGGTGCCCTGGCACTCACTTGCTTTACCCTCTCTGCATTTGGGCCCTGGCA